>NC_134012.1:82022430-82329737 GCF_047716275.1 Strix uralensis | reverse complement strand
GGATAGTGATTTGTACATTTCCAACCTTTCAAAAGATAGAAAAGAGCTACTGTCTTTTTAAAAGCAACACACAGTTTATTACTCAACATTCACCACCAGCAATGCCCTTGAGGAGCCCAGACTGCTTGGCTAGAACATGGAGCCAGCAAGTATCACCCTACACAGGAATGCCTGGCTCATCTCAATATATAGCAGGGCTAAGAAAAATCCATTTCCTCCCACCTACTTGGGTTGTGCACATTTGCTTTGAAGAAGGATCATCTCTGTGTATTCCTCCCAGTATATAACTTTACTGCCAGCTTTGTTTCAGTCTGCACATGAATCCAACATATGTGTGCGTATTAGTACCCACTCATGACAATATAATAAAGGTTATTTCTCAGCGATAGCTTATGCATGACCAACAAAACCACAGGCACAAAGGCAGCACCCTGGTTCTGGGTATACAAACTGCCTCCCCAGCAGAGAGGACCAACTTTGGCTAGGTTAAGCTGTTATCATTGCTCTTGGGAAGCCGAAACTTACAGATATTTTTAGAAAAAATCCATATGCTGCACTGCAGTGCACTGCACAGCCTCAGTCAGTTCTGTTAACAGACTGCAGTTCAATGCCAGCAATGCACCAAAAGGGAGACACAGAAAAACTTCTGACTGGACATATATCCCTCTTGTCTGTGACTACACAAACATTACTGTGTGCTCTGCTCATGTCTGTAGAGTACCACTGTAATTACTTTAACCAGGAAAGTTTTACTCTGTACCATCCAAATGCTTATGAAGTGAGCCAGCCCTTCTGACAGCAGCCTCTGCACAGGGCAGGGTGTCTTGTGTTGTGGGCATCTGCAAATTATCACGGATTACCTGCTGTCACTGCAAAGCTGCACAATACTACCACTACCACTGTTTAAAAATTATGTCTTTTCTCATGTGAAAAGGCTAAATACCCAACACAAGGTTGATCATCTTTATAGTAATCCATTCTCCCTCTGGAACACACAACTAACTATGCGAAATTAAATGCATGTTTTAGGTGCCATCAATGTGTAAACAGCACCATAAAGCACTGGGGATGATGTAGCCTCAAAATACCCTGCTTAGCTTCTTTCAAACCTATTCCTAAATATCTTCTCTGTCTTTATGCCTCTTAGCTGGTTTACTGTGACCACAGGTTCATCAGGTGACCTGTACCCACTCCATTCTCCTTTTCAGTCACCTAATTTGTTTTTACCAATCAGATCTCAGACTGGAAGCCTTACACACAGAGGCTTTTTGGTTTACGTGGGCACAGTGTCCATAATAAATTGGTTCTGGTAACTGAGTGCTATTATAACACAAATAACAATCCTATAAATAATTAATTAATCTGAAAAAACACAGAAACTGAAGTGACAGTAACGACTTTTTTCAAAGATCAAAAGATTAAAAAGCCAGCTATGATTATTAAGAGCAAATGGTAGCATCAGTCAACAATTTAAAATTTTCTTCAGGAATTTGGGCGGGGCAGAGTTAGAAGCAAGTTAGCATGTCCTTTTTTTAGCTCACGGTATCACATAGTAATAGCTTCAGTCTGTCCTAATATTTTGATGACTTCTAACACCCTAGATTTTCAAGGATTGTATTGTATTATTCTTAACAGGAACTTTTAAAGAAGTGAACACTCCTGCTTTGTATCAGAAATACCCAACATGTAGTAATTCTCTAATGAAGTGTCAGTGAGAATGCTGCTCTCTTCTCTCATCCCGTCCCACTGGGGATCCAGAGAGGAGCAGGCAGCAGAATACTTAATGGCAAGAGGCATAGGGTCTGAAGGCTGTGCAAAGGTAACTGTGAGATGTTTGCACCTTCATCATGACTACCCTTGGTACTCTTCTGAGCTACACCGTTCATAAACAGCCCTGAAGATGCCCTAGCAAACAACACTAAAACACAACAATGATCCAGGTCCAAGCCATCACACCCCTCAAGCTCTATGTCACTCCAAGAGATTTCATGTATCTTTAAGATTAAAAGAAAGCTCAGTCAGCCTTCTAGATAAACAACAGCAGAAAATGTTCTTCATGATGACTAGAATCTCCCTAAATCCACATTACCCATGTACTGCCTCCTTTCATTAACACTAATTGATTTAAATCCCAGGACCACCGTTTATTATATTGACTATCCCACCAGATACAAACCTGACACTCTGTTAATGAAGGTGCATTAAACAGTATGAGGTTAGAAGTAACTTTAATATTTCAAAATGTTGACAAACATACCTGAAGAATTCTGTTAACTTTTATAACAGGAAATTCATCATTTACTGCAGTAACTGTTACAAAAACAGTTTGTGGCAAGCTTTGTTTCCACAGTTCCGTGTTATTTACTATCACAGTAAAATTGTCCATCAGTTCCTCGCTGTCATCGTGAACATAGTAGATTAATTCTTGCTCCACCTGAAAAATATAACAACCTGAAACATTAAAGAGGCTAAAAGAAAATGAATGCCACATTAAAAAAAAAAAAATATTCAAGTCTAGTCATGCCCCTCTGTATTGATTGCCTCAACTTTTTATGACTTCTAAGACCGACTTTATGCTCATATCTGATCTGTACCTCTATCTTTGTTCTGTCCACAGCAGCAAATTTTACACCTCATCTGTCCATTCCTCTAGCCAAAATATCTTAACTTGCCAGTCTTGGCACTCCCCCTTCCTTCTGAAGGGAAAATGGAAAATCCAATCCTGCTGTACTTACCACAATGTTTCCTGGAATCTATAAACTGAACATAGAATTAGTAGCTGGTGACTTAGGATACAGTTTCGCTTCTTAAGAGCTACAAGACTGAAAATTAGCTCATCTTGCATATACTGGCTCTCTGTGAGCAAAGCCAAGATCTAAAAAAATAATTTTTTTCCACTTTCTTCCTTGTTCAATCTACGCACCATTTCCCCTGGTCTTTTCAAAATGTACCCACAGTCTGTATGGCTCAGGTTTACAGAGTATCAACTCTGCATGAGTGCGAGCAGCCATCAGTCTACTGTGATTATAGCACACTAGTCTGTGTGACCAGTAGCACATAAGGAAGTGATGTGGTTCACTACAAGGGACCCTCCCTCCCCACCCCAAATAACCAGCTGGCAAGTGCAGAAAGATCTTTGTTATGAGGCCAGAATAAAGCTCAAATTCATGCATGTCACCACCTCCCACCAAATCGTCCCATAGCTTTTAGCAATACAAAGAATTAATCATCACTACAGCAAAGCAAATCTAAATGCATTACCTGTTTTCTGGTAAATGTGGTTAACTTTATTCCAGGAACATGAGAGTTTTCAACATACCCATGTTTTGGCTGCTCAATTAAAATAAATTCACAGCTGAGTCCTGCAAAGTGTCTACTAGAAATTTTTAGATAGTCTTCCACCAGTGCTTTGGAGCCCCCTTCAATTACTGTGAAGTTCTGTACTTCCAGTGGAATCATTCTGGGGATGATGTCTACAGAGATCTCTATTCCACTCACTGTTTGGACACCATTGGTCACATCCAGAGAAAAACGGTCATCTAGTTGGTCGGAAACTGTCTGCACATACTGAACTTTGCCCTCGTCAACATCTTGCTGTGTGAAGCTCAAAACTGGCCTTTGGTCAGCACCGAGATAACTCTCTTCTGAGGAAAACTTTCGAATGTATCCTTGTACTGGAAGCTGTCTTACTGTGAACACAATCTCAGATGGAGAACTGTTTTCATGAACAACCTTAAATTTAAAAACATACCCCAAAATTATTTGAACAGAAACAGGAGAAATTCTGTAATTTTCTTTTGAATTTTTCACTTTTAACCCTGGGATTGTCTACCTAATTACTTGTCATTCCTTAGTTGGGTTACACGGTTCCTAATACAATACAATACAATACAATACAATACAATACAATACAATACAATACAATACAATACAAGACTTCAAGTAGACATGTTAAATAAACATGGCATGGGAGTGTTTTGTAACCCCAAAAAAGTTTTGTAAATTTGAAAAGGAACACACCCTGCAATTAACTAATAAGAACTGCAGACCCCTGCCTGAACAAGGATTTCAGCAGCATAACAATGTAGTTACAGTCTCAGTAGTTACTGAAAGGCTACACACAAACGATGAGAAGGAAAATATTAACCAAAGGAAAGCAACTTCAGGTTTGTGAGTCAATGTTTTAAAAATTCTGGATGCAACCCTCAGACAGTGTTAATTGGGCTAGCTCCAAACTGAATGAAACAAAACCCTGTCCTCCTTGGCATTTCTCACCAACTCAACTAAGAATAGACACACACAAGTCTATGGGACCAGACGGGATACACCCGAGGGTGCTGAAGGAGCTGGCTGGGGTGCTCGCCAAGCCACCTTCCATCATTTACCAGCAGTCCTGGCTGACTGGGGAGGTCCCAACAGATTGGAAATTGGCCACTGTGACGCCCATCTATAAGAAGGGTCAGAAGGATGATCCAGGAAATTACAGGCCTGTCAGCTTGACTTCAGTGCCCGGGAAGCCGCTGGAGCAGCTCATCCTGAGTACCATCACACAACACATGTGGGACAACCAGATGATCAGGCCCAGTCAGCATGGGTTTATGAAAGGCAGGTCCTGCTTGACAAACCTGATCTCCTTCTACAACAGGGCGACCTGCTTATTGGATGAGGGAAAGGCTGTGGATGTTGTCTACCTTGACTTCAGTAAGGTTTTTGACACCGTTTCCCACAGCATTCTCCTGGCAAAACTGGCTGCTCGTGGCTTGGATGGGCACACACTTTGCTGGGTAAAAAACTGGCTGGATGGCCGGGCCCAAAGAGTTGTGGTGAACGGAGTTAAATCCAGTTGGCGGCCGGTCACGAGTGGTGTCCCCCAGGGCTCGGTTTTGGGGCCACTCCTGTTTAACATCTTTATTGATGATCTAGACGAGGGGATCGAGTGCACCCTCAGTAAGTTTGCAGATGACACCAAGTTGGGTGGGAGTGTTGATCTGCTCGAGGGTAGGGAGGCTCTACAGAGAGATCTGGACAGGCTGGAGCGATGGGCTAAGGTCAACTGTAGGAGTTTCAATAAGGCCAAATGCTGGGTGCTGCACTTGGGCCACAACAACCCCCAGCAGCGCTACAGGCTTGGGGAGGAGTGGCTGGAGAGCTGCCAGTCAGAGAGGGACCTGGGGGTGTTGATTGACAGCCGGCTGAACATGAGCCAGCAGTGTGCCCAGGTGGCCAAGAAGGCCAATGGTATCCTGGGTTGTGTCAGAAATAGCGTGGCCAGCAGGGACAGGGAAGGGATCTTACCCCTGTACTTGGCACTGGTGAGGCCGCACCTCGATTCTTGTGTTCAGTTTTGGGCCCCTCACTACAAAAAGGACATTGAATTACTCGAGCGTGTCCAGAGAAGGGCAACGAAGCTGGTGAAGGGTCTGGAGCACATGTCGTAAGAGGAGCGGCTGAGGGAACTGGGGGGGTTTAGTCTGGAGAAGAGGAGGCTGAGGGGAGACCTCATCGCCCTCTACAACTACCTGAAGGGAAGTTGCAGAGAGCTGGCAATGAGTCTCTTGAACCAAGTAACAAGTGATAGGACAAGAGGGAATGGCCTCAAATTGCACCAGGGATGGTTTAGACTGGATATTAGGAAGCATTTCTTTACAGAACGGGTTGTTAGGTGTTGGAATGGGCTGTCCAGGGAGGTGGTGGAGTCCCCATCCCTGGAGGTGTTTAAGGGTAGGGTCGACATAGTGCTTGGGGATCTGGTGTAGTTGGGATCTGTCAGGTTAACGGTTGGACTAGATGATCTTTAAGGTCCTTTCCAACCTAGGTGATTCTGTGATTCTGTGATTCTGTGAAGAATGATACATGAAGCACCAATAATTGTCACAACTCAAACAAATATACAGGTGTAGCATTTCCAAATCTTAACTTTCTGAAGCACCAATATGTAAAGGAGTCAAAGACTATGGCCAGCCTTTTTCTTGAACATAACCAGTTTTCCCTTCTAGAAATGGAAGCTTGCTAGTGTCGGTCTCTCCAAAATTAAGCGTCCAGAATGCAGTCATATTAGTGCAAACTAGAAGGAGTTAAAGAGAAGACAGACTAAAGACACTGCAATGGCTGAGAAAGCAGTGAAGAAAACTTGCTGCAAGGCTGGAGAAACAGACAACACGGTTAACTTACTTGCAGTTTTCCTTTACTGATTTTAACTGGTTTTCCTTCTTCAACCAAGAGATTGTTTTTGTTCACAATTCTTGGTGGCCACTGATGACTTTCCAAATATATGCGAACATGCACTCCAGCATCCAGATGGGCATCTCTAGCATGGACTGTAAAGTTAAATGTGTCAGTAAGGTTGTTGCTGTCATCATGCCTGTAGGTTACATACCCCTTTATCAGATCAAGTTGAGTAAAGGAATCCATTAATAGATTATTTACATATATTCTTCCATATTTTGGGAAGGAGAATATCTCATATGTAAGCTCATGATCATTTCTTATGTCTTGGTTTGTAATAGCACTTAGGTTAGCTGTTGTAACAGTTTCCTCTTTTCCCTTTTGAACCAACAAGCCTGTATTATTTGCCAACCTAACATACGGATCAGTGGCACTAACTTCTAGAAGTGAAGAGGTATAGTGCTTGCCATCTGTCACAAAGAGCACGAAACGCCCAAAATCTGCACCACGGTGTATAAACAGTACTTGCTTTTGCTCCAGATCCACTTGTTTGAACTGGTAGAGTCTGTGCGAAGTATCATTTGTTAGCACCAAGTCCCCATTGGAAATGCCACGTCTAGTATATAGCAATTGCCCATCATCAAAATCAGAATCAGGATCGTGATAGCAAAGATCTGCCAATGTTAATAATCGCTGCCCATTTCTCACTATGTTAAATATCTTATCAATTACACGTACTGGTTTTTCATCATTCTTCAGCTGGACAGAAATGTTGAATTTAATTTCTACTGACAAAGGTTCTACTTCTGGATCTTCACTGGAAGCTCTGACAAGAAATTCATCAAACACTGTCTCAGAATCATCATGCACATACATAAGGCGTTTATCAGTTATATCTGTGTTAGTGAAAGTGGTGAGATTATCATTACTCTCGAATGAGCCTGAAAAATTAATGAGTTTTAATTTCCCATGCTTCGGAAACTGTGTAACTTTATATTGGAAAGTTTTCTTATCCAGTGTTCGTACAAACAATTTCGTGCTTGTTATTAACTCTCCTTCACCTTCAGTAACAGTCAGGCCATTGTTAGTCAAAATAATGTTTCTGAAATCTGATTTGATGTAGACTTCAAAGTTGTACAAATTTGATTCCAGATACTTTGTAGAAATGAGGAATCTAAATGAATCACAGTTGTCTTCATGGTATCTGCTGATTAATTCATATGCCACTTTTTGATCAGTAATATCTTTCTGGCTAAAGACTGAGTCTTTTTTCAAAGGCTGGTCATTAAGCAGTATCTGTCCATTCTTTGGCAGGGAGAGCAATTTAAAATGAAGTTCATCTTCAGGTATTTCTAGATCCACAATCACAGCAAAGAGATTATCTGAATTCAAGTAATTCTTTTTTGATTTTTCAATTTCTAGAGGAGTATGTTTCAATAAACTGTACCTTAACCATTTCACTTTGACTGGAAACACGTGCTCTTCACTCATTCTGTTTCCTATGCTAACTTTGAATTTAAATTGGTCAGTAACGTTTTCCAGCTGAATTTCTTTATAAGTGCTACAGTATCTCACACGACTGCGCTGAACAGAGCGTTGAGAAAAAGAGCTGACTCGCTTCCATTCCCCCCTTGAATGCTGCCTTTGGACCTCCCCAAACTGGGGTGGCTCTGTGATCTCGTAGCGTATCTCCAGGTCCTGAAGGCTGGCATCTGTTTCAACTGCCAGATGCCTAGGTGTGATCAGAGCTGTAACACCTTGGAGTAGTTTTATTCCTGAGTTGTTGACAACTCTGTAATTCAAAGGAACTGCCATGACACGTAACACAACAGTGTTGCTCACCTTCTCACCATCACTTGCCCTCAGAACAATCCTTGAGTTTTTGACGCCTGTGTGGACAAAGAAAACAGTGCCTTCTCTTAAGTCTTCATTAGAAAATGTAGTAATAGCTTTTCCAGGATGCTTTGAATTTTCTAAAAATCCTGCATCTGCATTCAGATTTCCAAGCACTGAAAGACAGAGATCCACAGGATCCGTATCCCTGTCTAGAACTCTTATCAGATCACTAGTCAAACGTTTCTTTGAGCTCTCTAAGAGAAGAAGCAAGTTTCCCTTGGGAAGTGTGATCTCAGGCGCATCATTTACTGGGGTGATTGTAATGCTAAATACATGCTGCTCATTTCCTTGCAAATATGGAGCAACAATATTCTCACTGCTGGCAGAAATGGAGAAATTAAAATAATCATAAGTGCCCTCAGAGCCATCATGGACATAAAGAATCTTCCCTTGCCACACATCCTGCATAGTGAATGTATTTACTTCCTGCGCTGGTTCAACATCTAGTTTCAGGTCTCCATGAGAGGGTGGTTCCTTTATTTCAAAAAGAATTTGTGATTGATGAATTCCTAATTTCTGAAAGTCTAAGTTGACTTTAATATGTTTAGGTTCAAGTGAAGCTTGTCCACCCTCTAGTACAACCAAATTACTTAGAACTAAAAGGTGGCGTTTGTCTTCCTTGCCCAGAGAGACAGGGCTTTCAGGGGAAATGGCAAATGTTGGGGCTGCTTTCACAGTAGGGTTCTTTACAGCCATCTCTAAAGAAAGATTTGTATTAAAAGCACTTTCCGTTTCACATCCAGCTGAAACGTCCTTTGTTACAAGAACATTCTTCAGCGATTTCTTTTCTGAATTGGCTTTCAGGTCTCTTAAGCAACCTTTAAAGGATCCTCCTCTGGCATACTTCCCAGACACTGAGATAAGCTCTAACTTAATCACTTCTGATCGTGTGGTGTCGTCTACACCACCTACAAAGAGAGACCCCTTCAGAAGCGGCAGCTTACTGTGGGGAGGCAATGATTTTTTCACAATGTCTTCATCCAAAGTCAGCTGCAAATATCCTGCAGTAAATCTCAGTTCAACATAGTGCCAATGACTATCATTAACTGACCTACGAGAGGAAAGCTGGGTTCTACTTTTATGTTTTCCAACATAGGCTTTAATTAATCCATCTTCTATTTCCATTGCAATGAAATCTCCTGCTTGCCCAGGATGGTAAAGCAGCAAGCCACGTGCAGCTGAGGTTTGCAATGTATACTCCAAGATTCCCTCATCATCAACATTCCATGATGGGAAAGAAACATAGGATCTGGAACTGAAGAAACTAATGGGTTCATCTTCACCTGCGAAGAATTCATCACTGCATCCCACCAAAACTTCATGGACATTTTTAAAACCAGGAGAAGGTCTCAAAGGCATCAGAATGTCTAGCTGATTGAACAACACATCATCGATACATCCTCGAAAACCGGGTACTGCTTCAACAAGGTAGGGAACATCAAGTTTATTAGTACCACCTAAGTAGAATCCATAATCAATATTTAATTCATAAAGAATTCCAGGCATTTTTGCACTAGTTCTATCATGGTTATCAATTACCAATGTGACATTATCATGTTTATGATGTAGTTCAACGAGGTGCCAAGCTAAATCATTCAGCTGAGATCTTTGCTGAGAACGCAGTACTTGCTCCCCCACGCCAAAGTTAATTCTCAACTGCAAGAGAGAGAATTTTAACTATCACAATCCAAAGTGGTATTTTTCACAATCATGTATTAATATATAGTTAATGCATTAATTTTAATAAATTTTCATATTAAACACTTCATTTATAAAATATAATGGAAAAAATAAAATCCCATTAAAATTTTGTGTAGGTTTACTTGACATTACAAATATGACTTGAATAACTGCAGAACAGGGAATGGACCCCTCTGCAGTTCTGGTAGGACCAACAAGTCCTGAGAACCCAAGTGACAACGATCTTTCAAGAACTTACCTTGCAGAAAAACTATTATTTGGATCTAAACATTTTCTATGACACTAACATCCTCAGATCTGAAATTCTGTCTTTACTGAACTTCATGCTTTGAACACAATGATCTTAAGATCTAGAGATCTCAAAGGCTTTGAGAGGTCAATTTTAATAACTGCCATTGTAAGAAATAAATAGCATATTTTGAAATTGTCAATTATATTATGTGATTTTTCCATTTTTTTAAGCATAAACTTTTGGAATTGTTATAGATAACAGCTTAAAGAGAAGCACTGAACAATACAGGCTACACATATCTTTTCAGCTACAATTATAAATCATACCTGTAAATTTCCTGAGCATAGCTCCATTAAACAATAATCCTTCTTCCCAGCTGCAAGAAAAAGCAGCCCATGCGGCTTGCTTGTTCGAAACCGCAACTGTAAGGATGTCTGAGAGGATGCTTCTGTCACGTTCAACTCCACAAAGCTATTACCATAAAACGATACTGAAAGAAAGGAAAACAAACAGGAGATGTAGTCACAAACAAAAAAAATCTGTCTTACGTACAGCTAAATATATAAAAAAACCCTTACATTAACTCTCTATATACTCATTTATGTATGAATGAAAATGAATCTCATATATCAAATTCACCAGTCCAGGTACCTGGATAAGAGCCCAATGGCCTTATAGACACCAGTGAATACAGCCCAGTACTCTACCTCCAACAGTGATGACAGAGAATCGTAAGAATAGTGCAATCATACTTAATACTTTCCTTCGAATACTCTTCCAATTATTTTTTTTTTCAGGTGTTTTCCTGAGCTTGTCACAGTCTATTTTGTAACTGTCAAAGGATTTCTCTCTGAAGTACTTCTCTAGTTTCTCTTTAGAAACAACTTCATCTACAACATGTTCTTACATCTCCATTAGAGACATCCTCTGTCATCTCTGATGGGAAGACCCACAGGTCTCCTGCCATCTCCATGATTCTTTTGTATGTTCTTATCCATCTCTCTTCCAGGCTGAAGTGCCCTCTTGTTTCCTGTATGCAGCCTCCAACCATCCCTGCTGCCCTGTGGCCAGTCACTCAGTTCTGTACAGGCCTCCTTCACTCTATTCTCCTCTCTTCTGCCTTTAAGAACAGTAACACCAACAAACTTTCTCATTTGACTACTCAGTCCCTTTACCATACCCATTATAATTATACTGAACAGCCCAGATCCCAAGACCAAACCCTCAAAAACTCTGCTGGTAAATTCCCTCCTATGCAAAAAAATCAAATTTTTACCCTTCCTCCTACCATTTAATCCATTACTGCATTCCCATCCAATGGCTGGTCAAAAGCCTTTGATGTCAAACTTTACCAAAAGCCTTTTGGGAATCTAAATCTTAGCCACCTTTCCCGCCCCCATCAAGTAAACTCCAAGAGGTTTATAATGCAGAACTTATCTTTAAAGAAGTCTTACTGACTCTTCTCAAGTTGATCCTACTTACTTCTGCATCTTTTATCCTTTGTTACAGTATCTATAAATTTGAATGGTATGGATGTCAGGCTGGTCATTCTTGTTTTAAATACTGACATAAAATTTGGCACCCTCCAAGCTTCAGGTAGCCAGGGAGTTTAAAGCATGAGATCAGATGCTACACTTAGCAAGTAAGCAACTTCATCCCTGAATGTTTTTAGGTCAAGCCCTCTCATGCCCCCCCAAAAAAAGGAATTTCAGTTTGGTAATCTTCCCAATTAGCAGTAAACACAATTTTGTTCAGCTTCTCTACAGTAGCCATGCCCTTTCTGAGTGCTTCTTTTATACTAATAACTTAATCAACTGGCTGCACAGACCCTCTGCAGGGTTTTGGTTCTTTATGTATTTAAAAGGGATTCCACAAAAGCTTCGATTCCTTCAGCTAGCTGATACCTGACCTTTCTTTTTTTTCAAGCCTGTCTATTTTCACATTACATATGCCAAGATTTACGATGCTTTCAGCTGTGTTTGGACACAACTCTTTAAGAATGTTACCAGTTAAATATTTATTTTGCAGCTTTTAGCTTCATTCTGAGACAATTTTCTCATTTTAACACAGTTCTTTTTAAAATTAAGTTTAACTGCAGAGGACTTTTGAGGTTAATTCTTCCTGTCTCTACATTAGCTGTCCCTCTGCTGAATCTAATACACTCTGATGATGCTTATGAAGTGTGGCTTTAACTCAGACTCTGAACTGGATTCTACACATTACAGACTACCAAATCAAAGATCCTGTGAACCAGCTGTTTCATGAAACAATCATTAATAGTATCTAAAAATTTGCTGTAGTATACATAAAAATTCTAGGTGGCTTTCCCAAGAATAAGATTTCAGCAAACCCCACAGCCAAAACCTATGTAATAGTGTGTTGTATTAGGTACACAGAGAAACACAGGAAAGATTTTTAGATTATTGAAGCACACATATTCTTTGCAAAGGAAGAGTCACCACTGTGTATAGAAAAATTGGTTCCAAGTTGGACAATAAAGAAGTCTTCCCCACCAGTTTACTTCTAGCATAAAAGAAGCTTTCATCAAATAGCTCTAATATATCTTACGGGTCTTCCATAAAAGCTATGCAGTAAGGGAACCAATGCCATTTGTCGTACTTAGAAATGTTACTACTGTGGTGTTAATAAAGAAAGACCTAAACTAGACTTTAAACTAGATATGAGGGGGGAGGGGGAGATAACTGGGCCTGTTAGGAATAAGCTCAAGGGAAGCACTTCAAGGCTTGAAGGATGGTAGACTAGTGAGGGCTCTCCCTCTGTCATTTCATTTGAGAGAAGGGATAGATGTTTAGAAATCATGGAAGCACCTGAGAAGGGTCTGGTAGGAAATGGGGCCCACACACACAAAAAGGTGTTGGATTCATTAGCTCATCTCAAGTGCATCTATACCAATGCACGCAGTATGAGCAACAAACAGGGGGAGCTTGAAGCCATGATGCAGCACAAGAACTATGACATAGTAGCTATCACAGAAACGTGGTGGGATGCCTCACACAACTGGAGTGCCACTATCAATGGCTACAAGCTCTTCAGGAGGGATAGACAGGGAAGGAGAGGTGGTGCGTGGCCCTGTATGTTAGAGAATGCTATGAGAGCTCAGAAAACAAGTGTAGTGATGACGGGGTTGAGAGTGTTTGGATTAGGTTAAGGGCCAGTAAATCAGACCTTGCTGTGGGAGTCTGCTGTAGACCTCCCAAACAAAGCAGTGAGGTGGATGAAGCTTTCTATAAACAGTTGGGAGAAATCTCGCAGTCACTTGCTGTTGTTTTTGTGGGGGACTTTAACCTCCCGGGTATCTGCTGGGGTCACAGCACAGCAGAGAGGGAACAATCCAGGAGGTTCCTGGAATGTGTGGAGGATAACTTCCTCACGCAGCTGGTGAGTGAGCCAACAAGGGAAGGCGCCCTCCTGGACCTGCTTCTTGTGAACAGGGAAGAGCTTGTGGGGGAAGTAAAGGTTGGAGGGCATCTGGGGTGCAGTGATCATGAGATGATTGAGTTTTCAATCCTCGGAGAAACAAAGAGAGGGGTTAGTAAAACTGCCACCTTAAGACTTCCAGAGGGCAAACTTTGACCTGTTCAAAAGACTGATTAACAAAATCCCTTAGGAGACTGCCTTGAAGGATATGGGAGTCCAGGAAGGCTGGACATATTTCAAGAAGGGCAAAGTCTTAAAGGCAGAGGAGCAGGCTGTTCCCACGTGCTGAAAAACAAGCAGGCGGGGAAGGAGACCGGCCTGGCTAAACAGGGACCTTTGGCTGGATCTCAAGAACAAAAGGAGAATCTACAACCTTTGGAAGAGGAAGCAGGTCTCTCACGAAGACTATAAAGATGTAGTGAAGCTATGCAGGGAGAGCATTAGGAGAGCCAAAGCGCAGCTAGAGCTCAACCTGGCTACAGCTGTTAAGGATAATAAAAAATGTTTCTATAAATTCATTAATGGCAAAAGGAGGATTAGGGAAAATCTCCCCCCTTTATTGGATGCAGACGGAAACATGGTAACTAAAGATGAGGAAAAGGCTGAGGTGCTCAATGCCTACTCTGCCTCAGTCTTTAGCAGTGGAACTGGCTGTTCCCTGGACACCCAGCCTCATGAGCTGGGAGATGGCAAGGGGAAGCAGGTTGAGGTCAGCACAGTTGAAGAGGAAGGGATCAGAGACCTGCTACAGCACTTGGATGCACACAAGTCTGTGGGACCTGATGGGTTACACTCAAGGGTGCTGAAAGAGTTGGCAGATGTGCTCGCCAAGCCGCTTTCCATGATTTACCTGAAGTCATGGCTAACTGGGGAGGTCCCATTGGACTGGAGGGTGGCAAATGTGACACCAATCTACAGGAGAGGCAGAAAGGAGGATCCAGGAAACTATAGACCTGTCAGTCTGACCTCAGTGCCAGGGAAGGTCATGGAGCAGGTCATCTTGAGTGCCATTAAAAGTCTATAATGGACAACCATGGGATCAGGCCTAGTCAGCATGGGTTTATGAAAGGCAGGTCCTGCCTGACAAACCTGATCTCCTTCTATGACAAGATGGCCTAACTATTGGACGAGGGAAAAACTGTCGATATTATCTACCTGGATTTTCAAAAAGCATTCGACACAGTTCCCCATAGAATTCTCGTAAAAAACTGGCTGCTCATGGCCTGGATGAGCGAACGGTCTGCTGGGTCAAGCACTGGCTGGATGGACGGTCCCAGAGAGTGGTGGTCAATGGAGCTAAATCCAGCTGGCGGCCGGTCACAAGTGGTGTTTCTCAGGGCTTGGTGTTGGGACCATTTCTGTTCAACATCTTTATTGATGATCTTGATAAGGACATAGAGTGTATCATCAGTAAGTTCGCAGATGACACCAAGTTAAGTGGGAGTGTTGATATGCATGAAGATAGGGAGGCACTACAGAGAGACTTGGATAGCTTGGATAGGTGGGCCAACGTCAACGGGATGAGCTTCAACAAAGCCAAGTGTCAGGTCTTGCCCTTGGGCTACAACAATCCCATGCATCGCTACAGGCTTGGGGAGGTGTGGCTGGAGAGCTGTGTGGAAGAGAAGGATCTGGGGGTTCTAACTGACAAGCAGCTGAACATGAGCCAGCAGTGTGCCCAGGTGGCCAAGAAAGCCAACAGCATCCTGGCTTGTATTAGAAATAGTGTGACCAGCAGAAGTAGGGAGGTGATCATCCCCTTGTACTCTGCACTGGTGAGGCCACACCTTGAGTATTGTGTCCAGTTTTGGGCACCTTAATACGAGAGAGGTATCGAGGTGCTGGAGCGAGTGCAGAGGAGGACAACGAAGCTGGTGAAGGGCCTGGAGAACAGATCCTGTGAGGAGCTATTGAAGGAGCTGGGACCATTTAGTTTGAAGAAGAGAAGACTGAGGGGAGACCTCATCACTCTCTACAACTACGTGAAACGACATTGTAGAGAGGTTGGTGCTGGTCTCTTCTCACAGGTGATTACAGAATCGTCTAGGTTGGAAAAGACCTTGAAGATCATCCAGTCCAATCACTGACCTAACACTGACAGTTCTCAACTACACCATATCCGTAAGTGCTAAGTCAGCCTTACTCTTAAACACCTCCAGGGATGGGGACTCCACCACCTCCCTGGGCAGCCCATTCCAATGCTTAACAACCCATTCTGTAAAGAAATGCTTCCTAATATCCAGTCTAAACCTTCCCTGGCACAATTTGAGGCCATTCCCTCTTGCCCTATCGTTTGTTACTTCGTTAAAGAGACTCATCCCCAGCTCTCTGCAACCTCCTTTCAGGTAGTTGTAGAGGGCGATGAGGTCTCCCCTCAGTCTCCTCTTCTCCAGACTAAACAACCCCAGTTCCCTCAGCCGCTCCTCATACGACATGTGCTCCAGACCCTTCACCAGCTTCGTTGCCCTTCTCTGGACACGCTCGAGTAATTCAATGTCCTTTTTGTAGTGAGGGGCCCAAAACTGAACACAAGAATCGAGGTGCGGCCTCACCAGTGCCAAGTACAGGGGTAAGATCCCTTCCCTGTCCCTGCTGGCCACGCTATTTCTGACACAACCCAGGATACCATTGGCCTTCTTGGCCACCTGGGCACACTGCTGGCTCATGTTCAGCCGGCTGTCAATCAACACCCCCAGGTCCCTCTCTGACTGGCAGCTCTCCAGCCACTCCTCCCCAAGCCTGTAGCGCTGCTGGGGGTTGTTGTGGCCCAAGTGACAGAACAAGGGATAATGGCTTTAAACTGCAACAGGGGAGGTTTAGACTGGACATTAGGAAAAAATTTTTCACAGAAAGAGTGGTCAGACAGTGGAATAGGCTGCCCAGGGAGGTGGTGGAGTCACCATCCCTGGATGTGTTTAAGGGGTGTTTAGATGAGATGTTGGGGGATATGGTGTAGGGGAGAACTTTGTAGAGTAGGGCTGATGGTTGGACTCAATGATCCCAAGGGTCTTTTCCAACCTGAATGATTCTGTGATTCTGTGACCTCCCTTTTAAAGCAAGTATTGAAATAATAGAACTAGAGACAAACCCCCAATACAAGTGAGGACTAAATTTTACTAATAAGCCAGGAAACAGATTAAATGTTTATAATTTTTATATTATGGCAGTGGCCAGGACTGTCACTGTTCTACCACACAGATGGACTACAGCACATTGTCCTTACCCTGACCTCCATCTCAGCAAATGAGGCACAGAGATACTGTCTTCCTGAAGATCACAGGAAGCATAACCTAGCTGTCTGAAATAACCTCTCTTAATCAAAAGATTACTCTGTTTCCTTCAGTCATTGTAGTAACATCAGAACATCAATATAATGTTACGGTACAAGAAGGTTTCGCCTCGAGAAGACAGACCCTTCTCACCTTACTGAGACTCCAAGAAGCAGTTACATTTGTTTTGCGACCTTGCGTTTGTTTTGCGACCTAGTACCCCTACAAAACTGGCAAGTGAGAGATTTCATTATAATTTTATCAGTGAAGTTCCTCAGAAATTAACACATGAAATCCAAAGCTTTCACAGATGTTAATGTCCTGAAAGTTTCATTATGACCACTGTTAACAGAGCCCCCAAATTTCACTAGTGAATTTCTGAATCAAAACTAATGACTGCTGATGGAACTTGAAAATAAGTTTTAAAGACATTATATTTTCATTAGACTCAAGTATGTAGGGAAAACACATTAGATTTTTGGGGAAGCAATTGAGCAGAAAGATAAACTGATCCATGGATTATTAAGTGCAATTTAGAATAACTAGAAATGAAGTTGCAGAGTCAGTATTTTGCAGTGTGCCACTGGGAAACAGTTTGGTGTTTATACTATATATTAATTTCCTGGAAAAGAAAAAAGAAATATAAGTTTAAGCTTTTGCCTTCCATAAAACACTTCGGAGTCAGAATCCATCACTGAAGGTGGGGCAGGAAACTCAACATCATCCTAGGCACTGATCCAGCCCTAAATGAGATCTTGGGCCAAGACCACCTACAGCACCTTGGCATGATTTCTGCTTCAGTACCCACCAAACTAAGAAGCATGTTATTATAGTATAGGAATTAAGTTGCCCTAGAGCGGACACTTTTAGAATGATTTCTGGCTGAAAACGTGTTATGAGTGACCTCAAAATGAATCTGATGCCACAGCTTTTGAAAAGGGGACATTTTGTCGTGGACCATCTGATGTTAATCATACCATTATGAAAAGTAAGTGGAGTTCAACCAACAATACCAGCCTTGAAGCTCCCTTGCTACTGGAACAGGTGAATTCAGCATATCACATGGGGAACGAATTCCTTTGGAGTGCCTGGGCAGACAACCTATTCTATAACAGCCCTGTGCCTCAAAGGGAAAAGACAGGTGGAAGCAGATGAGAGTAAGAGTCAAATTTACATCAGCTGTAACATCCCTTCATGAATACGGACACTGATACACAAAGGCTCAAAAAAATAAAGGCATGATCACTGGGATGCCAATTTAAAGATTTGTTCAACCTAAATTACTAGGTAATTTGTGATCCCAATCTCTTTGCCCTTAGAGCCAACCCTCAACTGACTAGAAATACATTGGGGCTATAAAACCTTCCTAATATTTCCCTCTAACAGATAAGATTTATATGGGAAGTTTAAGTTTTGAGAATTTTGTTTCAAGTAATTTTACTGAAGATTCCTGACCAGCTCTGTCCACAACATCTTTGTCAGAAGTAACCACAACAATCCAAAACAGGCACAGCAAAAGCCTTCATAATCACAGAACAAAAGGTTCTTCACTTGTCATCTCATGATGGCATTAGGCTGGCATTTTATCCTTTTGTTCAGCTTTCATTCTTTAGTGTTAAAAACACCATCAAATACAACAGCTACACCTTGAATTATTTTTCTCTTGGTTTCTATACTCAAGGCACAAAGCAATAAAGGCCTTGTCTCTTCTCCATTGCCAAAACTAACAACCCCAGAAATATATCTACAAGAAACCAAATTCGGACTCACTACACAGTTATCATGAGCTATGCACATCCATCCAACAACAAGACTAAACAGCTGAGTGGATTTTTTTTCTTTTTTACCATTTCTTCTGTCAATATTTCTCATTTCAGACTAGATTACATATCTTCTCAGCAACGCACAGGGATCATAAGGAAGAACAATGATCTTGGAATCACAATTCCACACTCACTTCTTAATTGAAAGTAATTTAATGCAGACTTCATGTCTGCTCAACTCCTTTTGGTCTCCACTGCGGACGGGAAACAGCAAAGCTCCACATACCTCAACATTCTCCTTCTTTGGATCCCTCTTACATCTTCTTCCCAAAGAAAGTCATATGGAAAGGCTTTCTCTACTGTGCCTGAACCAGTGACCCAGAAAGACTTTTATACTCATGTAAGCCATCAAGCTTTCTATATTCATGCCAGATGAAAAAGAGGCACATTTTACCAGATCCTTTTCCTGCCCTTAATATCCACCCTTTTATATGCAAAAAATGAAATAAATAATTTGACCTTTAAGTAGAAAAGAAAAATTATGTAATTGCCATGTAAGCGAATATTTGGACAATGTTTTTGTCTTCAAAATGTTCAGGAGGTATTAGTGCCAGGGCCCTTACAGTGTAAGGAAAAACACCAAAAAGTATATTCAGATGTCCTGAATCCTTCTGTTGTAGACAAAAACATTTGTTGACTTTTAATACTCAATATATCGATCTTCTGTTTTCAACACTACAATAAATGTCATAATTAGGCCACAGAATTACTGCTGCTCAGACAAACTGTTCCCATGGAGCCTGCTAATCTGCTGTGAAAACAACTATACATAACTCGTTTTACCAGGCAGAGGGAAAGTCATGCAATCTATTACACTAGTCGTTAAAGATAAAATCATAAAAGTAAAGGATTAAGTCTAACACAGCCCATGTATTTTCAGTCAGGATCCTCTACAAAATCCAGAAGTTTTGTTGGCTTTTTTACTGTCCACTTCAAAGACAAGAGTCACTTCTGTGCCACAGTAACTTCTCAGCTGAGACCACTGTTCTTGCAGTGGCCTCACTAATAATCTGTGCAGTGAGCTCTACAGGCTGGCTGTATAAAAAGGAATTAAAAAGAAAGCAAAGGGGGTGGGTGGTTGGGGGTGGAAATCACATTTACTGGTTTTGGACCTGTTATCATCTACTGTTGTCCTGTGGTGCACTGGTATCTAGGAGCTCCAAACACAGAGAAGGTCCTTATGGGTTAGATGTTTGATGCACATCCCTCCTAAGATACTCCAACTGTACAATGTTCCTTCAAGAAAATATGTGAAGAAAATGCAAAGTCAAAATAAAGGTTAATTCATCCCTCCTAACAGCACACTCAGACAAAGTGCAACAAGTGCACAGAATATCAGTTGTGACTGGTGAGGTAATGGCTTCATCACCTCTAGTATACCTAGAGGCAACACCTGTTTTAGTTATTTGAATGAATAAGCTTCTCATTGTCCAGCTGAGATTTGCACCTTGAAGATCTGTCCCCTGCAGCTCATCCACAAAAGGATAACAGAAACAGAAATCAACTGGCACAGGAAACTCAGATAAAGATTAATCTTCCAGACAATAGTGGTTTTCTGTGTCTGTTGACAAATTTGGATGGTTTTGAGTCTCTACTATTTTGGATGTTCAAGTAGAAGCTCTGGCTAAGAGTGCAGCCCATTTTTCCCTGTGGTTGGTAAAAAAGGTGTGACCCTTCCTTTTGCAGAGCAGACCTTTTCACACTAATGTTAGACTACTAAGCACATTCTGTGAGAGATCACAGGGCTGTAGAGAAATCAAAGTGCTATAACTTTGGCCCCCCTCTCCACCTTTGTTCCTCCATTCTCAAAACAGAGCAGTTGTTTTCCATACCGATGCATTTCTTTTGTACTACCAAGTCTTTTAGGGTGCTCCAGTGAGAGGTGGAGGGGTTGTGCAATCTAGAGACAAAGGCAGGTTTCCCCATAGTAAAAATACTTTCAGGCTATGTAAAAGTACAGCTTGAAGCCTCATTAAGTGTCCTCATGCATTAAATGCTAGGCAAACAATGAGAGACGCCTCGAGTCCCAAAAAACTTCTGCTCTAAGATAAAATACGCAGGTCCTGACTTTGTTCCTCTAAGCCACAGGGAAAAGAGCACGCAATCTCTAACATAAATATAATAGGAAGACTCTCCCTTTGGATGGGACATGAGTGATGGAAGCAAGTGTTCAGAGCCTATTAATACCAAATATAAATAAGCTGTTGTGATATTAATAACTTTTAAAAGCCTTGTTTACTCTGATTGTAGAGCACAAGTGGAGACAGATGACAAAGGGAGGGAACACTAGTGAAAGAGTACCAAATTCCAGGTACCCAATGTAATAAGCTTTTAACAGCCCTCTGCCAGAAAAAAAGGCAGAATGAGAGATTAAAGAATAAATTCGCAATTATTGCATGGGCTTACATTCTGCACTATAAACATGCTTAGAGTTGTCCCACAGAACCAAACAACTTCTCCAGCTCCTTCCAGCTAATAGATCTTTGCACCCAGGTCCAAGACTTCAATCACTGCATCACCAGAAGAGCTGTCAGTCCTCTCCAAAGTGAATTCCCTAGCATACAAATGCTGACTCTACTCCTGATTTTTAGCATTAGCATGTTTCAGTTTTGTGCCGAGGAACCATTTATCAGAACAACTGAGCCAAAGTGATTCTTTCACATGCTGCAAGTATCTGTTCTGAAATCTTGTGATGTGTACATTTATTTCCCTATCTAGTTGTATTTCCTTCTTTCACCTGGAATCTGCCAGTAATATGTTTGAAACCACTGTGACTATATGAGAATCCTAACTTCAGGGTATATAAAAATATTTTGGAGCAATAGATACCAGGTTCTAGCTCTCACTCTTACTCTAAAAGTGATTTATACTAAAGCTTCTGATAAAAACTTCAAGTGGTATGAAAAGGATGCTATGAAGATAGGATAAAAGGAATTCGTTATATGAAGCTGTCGTAACTGAAAAACAATTATATCAGGCAAAGCATCTTACATGACTAACATGTTGTTGGAACTTTGGAAAGGTCTGTATATATTTTATAGCACATCAGTGATAAAAATCACTGTTTTTTAACATATAACACCAGTAGTAACAGAAATTGCCATACTGTTTCATGTTGTCAGGAGCTGCATATTCTACAAAGATGATCAGTTATGGTAATTCAAAGCTCAAGTAAACTAGCAGTTAGAAAAATAAAATTTGACAGCAATTACTTTCTCAAACTAATTTCATATTTGCCTTTTTGCTTCTGAACAGTAGTATAGAATCAGGCTGGTAGCTGAAAACCTGACCTTATGCTAGAAAATCTTGTTTGCATGACTGCCCATTAAAACTAGATTGAATGGGCTTTAAAGTAATAACTAGAACTTCATGAGCATGATGAAGTGAAGACTGCCTTTACACAGGTGTAACCTGATGCTGATGATAGTCCTGTCTTTTATAATGAATCTCAATGCCTCTCACTTCTGCAGGGGGAGGAAAAAGTGACAGTCTGATTCAGCAGCAATTACTAATAAGCACCTGGGGAAAAAAACCTTCAAAAAATATATCCTCATAAATAAAAATGCACTCATGGCTTCTTTATTTTCTCTTACAGCTAGATGGAACGATATTTTCAATGTTCCTTTTTTAATTCAGTACTTGCTGCATCAGAGATATGATCAAATTCAACTGGTGAGACTGAAAAGCACTACCAGTACCACAGAATACCTTAGGTAACATGGTTTGCTTACAAACCTTACACTCTCCAAAACATAGTGCTGATACTTCACAAAACAGGAATTTGGTTAACGAAGCTTTGCTACAGGACAAAGAGCAGCAGAATAATGCAGCAGAATAACAGAAAGAAAACAAAGAACCAAAATAGGACACTTCATAAGGAAAAAATACTACTTCCATCTTTGTCGTCTTATCTAAGCTGGTAGCAGATGACAACCACAGCACATAAGGGGCACAGGAAAAATGGAAGTGGAAAAGGGAGCCACCAGATTCACTGGGAATGCCCTTTCACACGTTTTCAGTGTAGGATTTACAGTGAGATTCTGTGGGTAAATCAAACACTATGCGAGTCTGCAAGCCTCTTATACTCACCTAAAATGTACACAGTGAGGAATACCCTTGTGTTGCATCTGCAAGGGCTTTACACACCAGAAGAGATGATGTCTAAAGGTCACTTCCAACCCAAAATTCTATGATTCTATGATTTCCAGATAAAAGATAGTCCTGTAAGGCACTGAATGTCAAATGAACAGAGCTGACATTAATTTCTGGTTCTATCATAAAAACACACTGAAGAGTTGGGAAAACCACTTAACACCTAATTTCAGTTCACTGCCTATAAGAAGCTGCTAGTGGGTTTTTTTTTTTTCTTCCAGCCTTCAACTGGTCTTCCATTTCACTCTAAGATTTTTGGGAGCACAAACTCTCTATCTCTGGGTATGGCTATAGCTATAGCAGCAGCTGGAGAAAGAAAGCAGAGCTGGAAAGAAAGCTCACCTGGTAGTGATGCCAGTCCACATGGGCTGGCAGAGGTCAGCTTAAAGGCAGCTCAGCCGGAGCATCCTGCACGTGCTGTACCTAGGTTAGCACAAGCAGCAGCAGGCTGCATTGCTGGTGCTCCTACCTCGCAGTCTGGAAATGTATCCTCTAGCTCTGGCTTTGCCTTGCAATGCCCACAGTACTGGGTACGGACGATGCTACTGCAACAGCGAGGCATGAAGTGGTTTGTCAGCTTCAGGTTTTCAAAGCAGTACTGGTTGGCCTAATATTACTGCCAGCAATGACAAACCCTTCTTCATGACATTTAAGATAACACTGCTATTACTAGAGAAATTTCAGTGGCAATCAGATCTCCCTGATATCTTTAGTAACTGAGACATCTCTATGAGCACTAAAAAAATCCCCTCTACCCTGCACTCAGGCTTTTTGTTCACAAAACTAGTGAGAACATTATTTAGAGTTCCACATACTGAAATTCTTTTGTGGAAAGACAAGAGAGGCTTATTTCATCTGTAACGTCTGAAACTAATCCTGTAAGAAGAACTACCAACTCAGTCTTCATTAATCTCTGAAGAATTGAAAACCACTTTTTAAAGTTACAATTAAATATTAGGAGTTCGTTTCTAGTCTTCTGATCTAGTAAAAACAGCCACTCTACAATCACAGAAACCAACAAGATGCTTGACATTTCTAAAGAAAGGGAGTTTCAGCAACTGGTTCGTGTCACACGGGATTGCAGAGTACGAAAAAGCACATTTCTGCCACTGCCTGCTGGTCCATTATTTTAAAAAGGTATTTAAATAATAAACTTGAAGACTGACCACATGAAGAAGAAATTTCCAGTTGAAGTTTTTGGCTATCCCAATGGTTTTGGTGACTGCCCAAGACCTGCACCTTAACGTGCATCACCACCAGTGAGAGCTGCAGGCCCTTGGCATGTTTGAAAAGCCAGACATAAGACAGCTGAATTTGGATGCCAAAATATAGATACCCACAGCTGCTGGGTGATAATTACTGTCAGGACTGCTAGTTCACATGCAGGCCAAAGCCAGGGAAAGAATCACGGGGAGTATTCTCACATGTACCTTAGCACCTTCCCCATCATATACTACAATTGTAAAAAAGGGGGGAGTTCATGCATTATGCTTGGGATTTGTTTGTTTTTATTAGAAAATCTAGCTCTGTCAAGAGCCAGCACCTCAGCAGTAGAAAGCTAACAGGCATCAATACAGGCTCAAACCCGAGCTGACAGGCTTGGCTTTCACTTTAAAGGAGGAAGGGGACACCTACGCCTTCGCCAAAATGTCCGCTGTCCCAACCACCGGGGGAGGCCGCTTTCAGCAAAGCCAGTCGCGAGCGGCAAAGCACCAGCAGCCCAGCAGCCTCCCGCCCGACGCCGAAGGGTTGCGGCTGCTGCCGGCCCGGGAACTTCGCCCCCGGCGCTCCGCGCCACGCCGGGGCTGCGGGGCACCCTCTGGCGGGCCGCTCCCTTTCGCGGGGCCACCGGCGCCCGCTCCAGCGCTCAGGCGATCCCCACCGGAGCCCGGCAGCGGGAGGCCCGGCCCGGCCCGGGGCACCCCTCCCCACCCTGCCGGCGGGTGCCGGTCAGGCAGCGCCGGGCCGCCCCTTCCCCCGCCCGTCGCAGGTGCCTTCCGGCGGCCCGGCCCGGGGGCCAGCGCCGCCTCCCGCCATGGCGGCGGCCCGCGGGCAGCCCTACCTGCGAGAGCCGGCCGGCCGGCGGCCAGCAGTAGCGCCTGCAGCAGTACCAGGGCGGCGGGCACGCCGGCCCCCCGCTCGCCCGCCATGCCGCTGCCGCGGCGGGCCCGCAGCCGCGGCCCGACCGAGCACCACCACCGCCGGCGGCGGCGGGGCCGGGGCGGGGCGCGGCTGGGGAGCGGCGGGACGATGTCGCCGCCCCGGCCCCGCTGGCGGCTCCCGCGGCGGCCCGGGCCCGTCGCCCCCCGCCCGCTGCCCCGGGACGGCCTCCTGCCTCCCTCCTCACGGCGCAGCTACTCCCGCGTCCCGCCCCCCCCGCTCCAGAAACGGCGGCCTGCGACGGGAGAGGCGGCAGCGCGCCTCCCCGCACCCCGGGCCGCTCCGCTGGGGCAGCGGCAGCCGCCCGACCAGCCCCGGCGGCTGCGCGGCCCGTGGCGGGTCCCCCCGGCGCCGCTCAGGGGGGCGCAGGGCGCCAGCCTCGTACACGGCGGTTACGTCGGCTGCCAGCTCGCCCGTGCGGCCCGGCCAGGCCGCTCGGGGTCTTGTCAGCCGCGTCTTAACAACCTCGGAGGACGGGGGCTGCAGCGCGCCCCTGGGCCGCCAGCCCCCGGGGAGGGGGGGGGGCACGGCTGGCGTTCCGACCCTGCGTCAGGCGGGAACCGGGCCGGTGTCGCCGCCGCCCGGGCCCGGCCACTCGGCGGGGGGAGGCAGCGCCGAGGGGTCCCCAGCGCCTGCCTTCCCCTGCCGGCCTGGAGCAGGCCCGGCCCGCACGGCATTTGCGCGTACCGTGCACGAACAGATGAGCCGTACCTCTTCGTGGAACAAACGTGTCACAGGGAGACAAAGCGTTTGGAGCGTAAAGTGAGAGGATTATAACCACTACGGAACGTAAATGAGGCAAATTTCTGCATTTGGCACCTCATCTTTGGTGCCCAGTGCTCGGAAGCACAAGGTTTCTGTTAGAAAATGTTCTAAAGAGCACACTTCAACCACTCATGTGCAAGCCACTTATCGTACTTAATTAAAACATGCAGACATGCCTTCAGTTACATACATCTTCCGTGCCAGGAACAGCCTTGCAGTCATAAAATTTTCTCTGATGTTATCAGCTGGCAGGGAGCATTGCAATATGCCTCAACAGGTCAGTTGTTTTTTTAACTTGTTACTCCCTTACACACAGGTCAGTTGTTCTTTTAACTTGTTACTTCTTTACACACAGGGCTGGAGTTTGTGACCTGATATCTGACACTAAGCAAGCAGAATAAGTAACGGAGATAATTTTCCAAAGCTGCAGAAAGAAGAAGAATGGTGATGGCATGAACCGCTTCGCTGGGTCAGCCGTCTGGTTCTTCTCTTCCTTTGCGGTTTGCAGACATCATTTAGTCTAGATTTTCATTAGCAATTTCTGGCAGGCTTTGCTGTCTTTACATTTTTAGAACAATGTACATGGCGGGAGGGGGGATCTGTGCCCGGAAAGGAATCAAAGGGAGTGATCTTCATCCAGATAGCGCTTAACAACTTTATTAAAGATCTCAAAGGCAGAGGCCTAATAAAGTTTGTTCTCTTGAGACTGGCATTCGAAGAAGATTTGTGAAGAGCTGGAGAAGGAATTGTAAAAAAACCATCAATCTAAGATGTGAACAACAAGGGCAAAAAAAAAGGATTTAGCGTGGAGTAACAATAATACAACTGAGGCTGGAAAAGCAGACCTGCAGGTGTGCAGCAGTGAAACTCTGTGCTGTGACAGGGAAGCCTGGGAAAAAAATCTTGCCTTTGTACCATTCACGTGTTGCACAGGTCTTTCTTAACATATCCCCATCTAGGAGTATTTGGCTTCCCTAACCCTGTGCAGAGAAGTTTGCCATGAGAGTGGATTATACCTCAAAACACACAGCATCGCTTGCGCTGTAGGCCTTGGGAAGTAATCTTCACATCAGGAAAAAAATAGTGCAGCAAGATGCTTGGATGAGAGGCAGGCGGTAGGTAAATGGGAGTATCCCATACCTACTGGGGTTTTGGGCCTAAATACAGAGATAGCGGGACAGGGAGGCAAGAGCCCCAGTACTGCGTACAGGCTTGGTGAGACCACATGCAGGATGCCATGCAAGCGAGGGCACTTCCATACTGCACCGGATGACCAGCTGGAGGTCTGAGTTCAGAGAAGGGGAAAACAAATGAGTAATGTCGTCAGAGATATCACACTGGACACTGAGCTACCAAACTTTTGTGAAAAAGAATGAGACTTTTTTTTTAAGTACCTCGTGATTCATGGTATAGGATGAAATTTGGGAATATGATGCATTTATTTCAGGGTATGTGAAACTTAAAATCTATTCCACATTGTGTCTACACCAATACAGTCACAAAAATGTAATCAGTCCATTAATAAGTTATATGTAACTCTAGTGAATAACTCAGCAGTTACTGAACCAATATTTTCCTTAAACAACGTGATCTTTTTCTTAGTATGCTCATTTCAAAATTACCTCTCGTCCAAAGAAAGGCTATCCAACCTGACACAGGAGAAGGGATTGACAGAGCTGGGAATGTTCAGACCAGAGAAGAGAAGGCTTAGAGCGATCTCATCAGTGTCTATGAACAGGTGGTGGGTGCATGTGAAGAAGAGGGACTTCTTAGAGGTATCCAGTGAAAGGACAAGAAGTAATGGGCACGAAATGAAATACAGGAATTTTCATTTAAACACAAAAAATATTTCTCACATTGGGGTGGTCAGGCACTGGAACAGGTTGCCCAGACAGGCTGTTGGGTCTCCATCCTTGTTAGTATTCAAAACTTGACAGGACACAGCCCTGAGCAACCTGCTGTAGGTGACCCTACCTTGAGGAGAGGGGTTGGACTGGGCTATCTCCAGAGGTGCCTTCCTACCTCAACTGTTCTATGATGCTGTGACTCAGACAGAAATGTCCATGGTCATTTAAAACAAACATTAAGAGACTTCTGAGAAGAGAACGGCTACATCTTGAGAAAGGCCTAATTGGCTTATAACTTAAAGCCACATTTTCTTAAGTCACTGAGGAGTTTCCCACCATGAGTCCTACTTGCTTTCAGCAGGACTTAAGTTTCTTAAGAAATATAAATCTGAATTTTTGTTTGTGCACTTCTGGGGGTGGGGGGGTGGGGGGGGTTAACCATCTTTGCCTTTTATTACTCAAGGTTTTCTTATGTCTTGAAACCATAACAGGACTTGTTTCCTAAACAAAAAAATCCTGGTCATGTGGTCAGACAGGCAGAAATCCAGTATGTAAAACATTCTAGTTTGTGTTCATTTTTCCTCCTCTGGTTCCTGCATGCCAACTGCATATCCAGTAGTTGACCTCAGTGCTGAGTACTTCTGTGCAAATATGAAAAATCATTCAACTAGTTGACAGATTCTTTCTTATTAATGATGGAGATCTGTTTGTTTACATCTGACAGCCTATCAGTCTAATAGTTAAAATAGAATGCATGGTGTTACTGACCATTATAATAAACCACACATCAGTTTCTTTTTATTTGATTTGATTGGAGAAAGGCTCCACTGAGAAGAAAGGAGTTTCATGTGGTAATACAAACCACTTTAGAGATTAGTTTCTATTCCATTTTCAACCAGCCATACTCTTTGCAAATTGCTGCTGCAGCCAAGACTTCCTTAGGGTTCCCCTAGGCTTTCAACCAATTAAAAAAAACCCAAAACAAACAAAACAACAATAGCAAAAAAATCCTCTCCACATGTTTTGAAACAACTTCTGTCAGATTTCTTTGGTTTGAGTTAAGTTATGCTGAAATTACTGTTGTGGATAAGTAACAAACACTCAGAAGACATGCCTGAATAATTCTGATGGGAAAGACTGAATACTGGCTGCAAGTGGTCAGGTAAGGTCCTGTGCTAATAATGTAAAGATCTCCAGCTAAATAGAAGAAATTAATAGTCTTTAGATAAAGCAGTAGTAACCCAACATTTATTGCATTAAAATGACAATTTGACATCTTAATTTAACACTGTATCAGATGGCAAATATACAACTTGGATTTCCTATGTTGCTGAGGGGGAGCATAGTGGAACAAAGCTTCTTAACATCTCAGATATAAATAAGAAGTTACAGATGTATGCTCTGTAGTCTTCATGGAAAGCAAACAAACCTGCAGTGGTCCATACAGATCCCCAGAGAGCCTGTCTGTGATGACACTAGAGGGAGTCCTGACGCTGCAAGAAAATCTTCCCCCGTAACAATTTCTTAAATAAATAGTGCCTTATAAATGAAAATGTTGTTGAAATAGAGCTTCTGGGGAAAATGAAGGAGCCATTCAATTCAGATGAGATCAAACAGTATTCAAGTTCTAAATTCCAAGTTTTCCAACAATTCATTAAGCCAGCCAAGAGTGAATGAAAAAAAGGACATTGTTAATAAGGACTTTATTTTTTCAGTACAGAGAATATTTAAAGCCAGCATTCCAAATGGAGTAAAAGAATCTCTCACATTATTGTTCTGGTAATTTAAATTATAAGGGCCCTGTTCTACAAAATCTATGCTCTTTTTGTGATTCCCTCATTGAAGACTTAAAAGTGAGACCATGTTGTCCTGAATTAGCGAGTTAGACAACTGAATTTTTATTGAAGTCAATGACAGCTGTCAATGCTCAGCACCTTGAAGTTACTACACATTTGCAATTAAAAAAGGTTTCCCAAAAGTGCATAGGTGCATCACATAAGTTAGTGTGGGCTGCTGGTCCATGCATGTTCCTAAACCACTTCAACAATTCTGAATTTTGTAGGTATCTGAAAGAGAAATTCACGTGCACCTAGGGCTTGCAGTCCTCAGTGGCTCAGAATGATAGTTTATCCTGTGCCACTGGGATTGGGAATACTGTGCTCTGTGTGGGAGATCATAACATGCAAGCCTAAAGCAAGGCAAGACTTTATGCTCTGAATGGAGAAGGCAGATGGCACACGCATTCACGAGGGATCCAAATTTCTTCCCATTGGTGGCCTATATCTCAAACCAAGACCCCTTAGTCTGCTTCAGGTATTCACCATACAAACCCTGTCCCTTCCAAGATATCACAGAAAGAGTGCTCAGCTGTTGCTCCTCTCCTGATGTTGGGTGAGCTGTATCAGAGAGTTCTGAGATTGCATTCAGGAACAGGTCATCCAGGAAACTAAAATACTCCTCTTTTTCAGCCAGAGTGGCATAGCCTGAGGGACTGCAGCTGCTATTAGAAGGAAGAAGTTTGACTGTTGGAGGACCCAGAGGGGACACTGGTGGGATGACACTGGTGGATAGTGGTGACCTTTACCTGCACAGCAATAGCATGCCTTTGAGAAGAAGCTGCTAAGTGTCAGTCCTTACTGGGCTGCTCACATGGCCAGCCAGATGGATATCCCCAGTATAATGTTACGAGGGCAAGAGAAAAATCACAGCCGTGTAGGCAGGCCAGATACTGCATTTTCTCCTGGAGCTATCCATGGGGTGAAGGCTTAGGCCTGCTCCTCCTCCTCTTAGCCTGTGGGTGGTAAGGCCCACCTGCTGTCCTCATGTTTGTGCATGGCTGCTCAATTACACTACTAAAGGCTGCTCTTTCTGCTAAAGCAATACAGTTCTAGAAAAGACATGCCGTGAAGGAGCATGAGTGTATATTACGATGCTGCCATGGTGTAAACTCTGCCTTATTCCCTACAGGATATGTGCTAGCAAACGTAAGATGCTCTCCATGTGGTATCTCCTAGTCACAGATCAACTTCTCATCATTTCTTAACAACACAATTCCTTAATTTACAGAATATAATAATGAGTGTGTTAGCTTGCTATGTTAGCAGACTATGATTATTAAAACAAAGGAGGCAAGTGCACCGAACAATGCAGTAGCCTTAGCTTGTATTATTTTAGCTTGTTCAGTTTCAGTATGTGGAGACGTGTTTCTTTATCTTGGGTATTTACTGATATACATACATGCAAGAGTCTGAACTGCCACACTGGCCTTAAATACTAATTTGCCCCAGGTTCAGTGTTAAGTGTTGCAGTTTAGCGTTCTCTCTTCTGCAAATCCATGCGCAAGTCTCAGGTCATTTCTTTCAAGGGAACCTATTTAAAAATTTCAACTCCAGAAGCTTCCTCAGAGATAATCTGCCAGAACTGGGAATTGTGACCCAGATCTTCATCCCCATCTGCCAAAGCAAAACAACTGTCAGTCAGCCAAAAGTCCATCAAAGAAAAACCAGAAACACAACTACAGCAAAACTATGCAATTTATCTTAGCACACAGAGGAGGCTAGAATCTGGCTTTTGTACAGGTCAAAGGAGGGAGGGGAACTTGAAGGGATGGTGCTGAAGAAAATGCTTTCATGTCCCTGGCTTCAGTGTGCTGAAAGGGAAAAGAAACTCCCCAGAGAGGGCCCCACTTCTAGGGCAGTGGTATGTGGTGTCCCTCAAGACATCTGCAGAATTTAAGTTCTTAGGTTTTAGTGAAAAATATAGTCTTATTCCATGACATGGCTGATTTAGAGACTGTATAGGGATCAGACACTGCAACAGCACATTTACAAGCAATGTATGTCAGAATGCTGAATAAAAGTAGTGAAATAGAAAAAAAACTTTCATACAGTTGTAAGTTTGGGGTGGTTTTATGTACTTTGCTTCACTGATTTATGCAGTTTTACTAATCCTTTTTGGCTTCAGCAGGATTTTTATGCCACTCATTATTTTTATGCAACTTCATGATTGTTTTTTGTAACTCAGTCCCCTTTCATTAGACCCTTGTTGTCTAGGAAAATCATTTATATTCATCCACAGTGATCTGGTTTTCTCATTTGCCTGTGCAAGCAGTTCAGATTCTTCCAAAACATAACACATCTTTCTTTCACCCAGGGAATGCTGAATTAGTGAGAACTGTCCTCAGCATCATTGTTATTACTCTGAGCATCTGGTGCTTTCTCATGTGCTGCCTTTAATATCACTAGAAGTGAGTGATGTCTTTACAGCCCTCCTGCTCTGATACTCACGTGGCCCTCATTCCTACTGCCTATATTAAAAGGTGCATTTGCAAATGCACTTTGTACAGCTTTGCTTTTGAGATTACTTATCAAATTGCAGCTGTGGTAAGTTCACACCATTACCATGCAGAAAGCTGCCTCTTCCTCTAAATCAATACCCTCTGTTGATAGTTGCTTTTGCATCTATGATTTTGCATCTATGGTTTTGCATCTAGCTATGCAGCTATGTCCACAGCTTTCACGATTTTGACCATTTTGCTCTTATTAAAGAACTTGCATTAGAAGTAATGGGAGCCTCTCTTTTTGTCTGTAGGTCATAGGTGCAGAAAAATGTTGGCTGCAGGTACATAATAATGTAGGATGGAAGTGACAACATGAATCATTAAATTCCCCCTCCCAGCTACTGCAGCCATTAGCTCATATAATAATCACTGTTATTCATTTATTGAACTCTTAAAAATACTCAGATGGCTTGGTCTCATCCCTGTCCTGTACCTGATTACCCCTTTGTAAAACTGCCCCTGAATGTGATTATTCTAATGGTTTGGAAACTTCTGGTTTTCAACTGATATGTCATTGTGCCAACTTTGCTTTTTAACCTAAACAGTTACCAAACCCTTGGTGCTGAGCTTTTTCCTCAACATATTTGTAGATGGCACTCTTTTTCCCCTCAGCCCTGGCTGAACAAGCCTAGCTTGTCTATCTAGCCTTCTCTCACAAATTAGGTTGTCAATACCCTCACTGTTCTTTTCAGCCTTCTCTTACTCCCTTTGTAGTTTGAAACCATCTTTCAGAAACACAGATACACAGGTGACCAGAATAATGTGCAGCCATCCAGGTCGCAGAAAGGCCTTGTCTCACACCTTCCCCTTTTTCCTTCAGAAGGTCTATCTCAGCCTTAGTCCATGGACCAGACTGTCAAATCAGAGGACACTCATTTACCTCAAACCTGGCAAAGGAGGGGACAACTATAACAGCTGGGACATGAGGTGGTAGTCATCATGGTGCTCTCCAGAGGCCCCAGCTTTCTCTCTCTGTGTTGTCTGATAGTGACCTCTCAACGATGGCTCAAACCGATAAGAACTGCTGGACTAGAGCGTACGCTTCCCCACGCCAGAAGTGTGGAGCACAGTGGGGAAGGGTGTGGGCCTTGTGCCACAGCAGAATTTGCCACACCTCTCACGGCAACCTGGAGCCTGTGTAGTACACAGTATGTTATGTTCATTGTTGTGGCTCTTTATTCCTTAGAATTTGGACATTATTGATTTCACGCACCTTTTAGAAGCTGTGTTTTGTTTTTCTCATATCTAAACAAGTTGCCTCACTGAAGCGTTTTCTTGAGGACTCTCTGCCAGTTCTCTGTCACTTCATCATTGTCATTTATTTGCCTGGGGTAACAGAAGTGCTGCACTTCTCACTGTGTAGGCAGTCTAGAAACAAGCACAGCCCAGTGGGATAGGAAATGGATCTGACGAATAATGAGGAAAACAGTGAAATGGTAGACTGAGATGAGGTGTGATGAGCTGGGCTGCAAAAGGGACATCATGAAGAACTGCCTCTAGGTTTTGAATACTTTGGTGATATGTTTCTGTAATGGTTAATAGCGTTAATATTTCATATATTATGTAGTTTTTGCCACAGAGTTTGGAAGAACGGGATTTGAAGGCTTGGGTGTTGGCTTGACACTCAGGTACTTGGGCACATTGCATCAGATAAGAGGACCTGGGAAAGTACAGGAGGGATTTCGAGTGAAGAGAATATCAAAAAAGACTGTCAAAGCTGCTGTCCTTGAAGCAGATGCCACAAACTCAGTGATGTATGTCCTTGAAGAAAGTACTAACCTAAAGGCCTACTAACACCAGCAAAATCATTTGCATTGAGCTTGACAGGGCTAGGATTTGATCAAAAAATTTTTAACCTAGTATACATAGAAACATGGAGACATGGCAGGTCTGAAGGTGACTTGGTCACTGGTAAAAGCTGATTCATAATGGCTACAATTTTTGCAGGCCGGGGGCACAAGTCCTTACATAGTTTCAGTTTTTGTTACTCTGTGGCTAACTTGTCATCCGGCCAGGTTTCCCAGTGTTTCCCAGCCAGGACAATTCCTATTACAAAGAAGAGCAAGATTGTTTTAATTTTTAATGCATTCATTTCCTTTAAGACAGAGGGTGTCAGTTTGAAAAGCTACCTCTCAACACTTCAGGCATGATTGACTCATCCTGTCTGGCCGACCCCTCAGTGCCCTAATAAACCTGGTGTGAACACTTTGTTCTGGTGTGTGGTATTTCAACCCCAAGATTACATTTTGGAAGCAGCCTCGTTATTGTATCCCACTCCACTGTCCAGACCAACTGAACGGGAGCCAGTTCACTCTGCATTGTTACTACTGAGGAATGTTTCAGTGGTTTGAGTAGCCCTGTGGGAGCTGGGAGAGAGAAAGACATGCTCTGAAACCAACACAAGCTACAGACTTCCCCATCTGTAAATGGTGTCTATGATACCTACTCCATTTTATAGAGTGCCTTCACTACTCCAGGTAGTCTGCCTGTAGACTACTATATGGGAGGTACTGGACTCTTAACCCCTTCCCTACCCTGAGTGTAAGCAGTCCATAAATCCAACCATTGCTCACCCACTGGCAGTACACATAGTACCTCACTTGACTGCACATCTGCCCAGCCACCCATTCAGATAGGGGCTACAATAACAGTAATGTTGTCGCTCCCTGTTTTTTCCATCTGTCTGATCACGTACTATTCCTGTATCTTTTTTAGACTGATCACTGCTGAAAGCTTGTTACCTTGCTGTCATTTAGCTAGGAGAACTTGGTGTAAAAGCCACAGATGGCAACAAGATAATCTGAGAGACATAAAGTTTCTCCCTTGTTCATGACGGACTGCTTGTAAGACAAGAAATATGCGTTCAGGCCCTGATCAACCAACCACAGGTGATGGCAGGGCTCATCTGCAATGTCTTTCAGTGCAAAATCTCTGTCACATGTTGTAAGAGCTAGTTTCTCCTTCAAGCTTTTACTGGTCATCTCAGATCTACATAGTTCTGTTCTTCAGCTGGTGCTTCAGGGTTCAGGGTTGGGATCAGAATCACTTTTCTCTTTAGCCCTTTAAGAACAACAGCTCTCGTCTGAGCAGGCTTTCCCCACGCTTTCCCACTGTCCCCAACCGGGCAGTAGCACTATCAGCACTAGTAAAACTTGTGCTCTTGTTTGAGACTGGACTCTCTAAACTTGTAATGACACTCTAAGCACTAGGTATGGTCCTCCCAGCCAGGGCAGTGTAGTGATATGGTGGTTGAAAACCACAGCTGGGCCTGGAGAACCACCTTCACTGAACCATGGCATCATACAAGTGGACTTGAGTTAGCACTGAGGACAGAAATAAGGCCAGGTATGTGGTGTCCAAAACTATATCCAGGCTGCCTCAGGCTGCTTTAAAGGTACGTACATTCCCTGGGGCAGTTTCAAAGTAGAAATTCTTCACAGCAGCATCGCTGGAGTCAAAATCTGCTCGAGGGTAGGGAGGCTCTACAGAGAGATCTGGACAGGCTGGAGCGATGGGCTAAGGCCAACTGTAGGAGTTTCAATAAGGCCAAATGCCGGGTGCTGCACTTGGGCCACAACAACCCCCAGCAGCGCTACAGGCTTGGGGAGGAGTGGCTGGAGAGCTGCCAGTCAGAGAGGGACCTGGGGGTGTTGATTGACAGCCGACTGAACATGAGCCAGCAGTGTGCCCAGGTGGCCAAGAAGGCCAATGGTATCCTGGGTTGTGTCAGAAATAGCGTGGCCAGCAGGGACAGGGAAGTGATCTTACCCCTGTACTCAGCACTGGTGAGGCTGCACCTTGATTCCTGTGTTCAGTTTTGGGCCCCTCACTACAAAAAGGACATTGAATTACTCGAGCGTGTCCAGAGAAGGGCAATGAAGCTGGTGAAGGGTCTGGAGCACATGTCGTACGAGGAGCGGCTGAGGGAACTGGGGTTGTTTAGTCTGGAGAAGAGGAGGCTGAGGGGAGACCTCACTGCCCTCTACAACTACCTGAAAGGAGGTTGCAGAGAACTGGGGATGAGTCTCTTTAACCAAGTAACAAGCGATAAGACAAGAGGGAATGGCCTCAAGTTGCGCCAGGGAAGGTTTAGACTGGATATTAGGAAGCATTTCTTTACAGAACGGGTTGTTAGGCGTTGGAATGGGCTGCCCAGGGAGGTGGTGGAGTCCCCATCCCTGGAGGTGTTTAAGGGTAGGGTCGACATAGTGCTTGGGGATCTGGTGTAGTTGGGATCTGTCAGTGTTAGGTTAATGGTTGGACTAGATGATCTTTAAGGTCCTTTCCAACCTAGATGATTCTGTGATTCTGTGAAAAGCAAGTAGAAATGAGTTGCTTCAAAACAGAGGGAGCCTGGATGCTGATGGTCGATCCGACTTCCATCAGGAACCAGGAAGACCTAGAAAGGATTGTGAGGGATGGATAAAGAATAGTAAGAAAGAAATGTTGACAGACAAGGAAAAGCAGAAAAAAAATGTTTAAGGGAATAAAGAGTAGAAGGAAAAGAGTTTCTTCCTTGCTTGTACCTGCCTTGCTGTCTGACATGCAGACAGTAGGTAGCTATCTGTAAATGTGTGGCTGGAATATAGATACCAGAAAGAAGAGTAAGTATCCTAATGATTTAGAGAGGAGGTTCCACTGATCATTTATTTTGACAGTCTGTCAGCGTTTTCCCTAAAGCCAGGGTAATCCAGAGAGTTGATAATTATTTCATAGGCAGACCCCCAAGCTTCCAGTTGCAGTCCTGTTCCCCTACAAAAGAGGGGAGATTCTCTCCCTGCTTTTTTATGCTTACAATGAAGTGTGATTTCCTGAGGCTCTAGATCTGTATTCTTTGCACAGAAGAACAATACTTTTTATTGTTACATACTCTGGCCACGCTTCTTCTGCAAACACTTTAGCTTTTAAGCACAGCATGTCTGGTTTATTTTGGCTTCCTTACTCTCTTTACCCAGCATGTGAAGAAAATAGACATGCATCTCCATTGCACTCTGCTCAGCTCTGTATTCACAGCACACTGATCTGTGCCATTTTCTGGAGACACTCTTGCATCTTCTGGCAGGGTTGATCTTGTGCTTCCAGTAAGACCCCTTTGAGGTAGACGTTGATCAAAACACCCTAAAACTAGAAAAAGCTTTGCTTTCCCAGTATTGTCCCAATTTTCTCGTCAACAGTGGCAGAGGTCAGCCAAATCTAATACAATTCCCGTGACAAGATCTCAGGCCTAACTACTTGTGTGGGTGTTTCCTGAGGAACAGTGGGCCTGTGGAGAGCCCAACTCCTGCCTCACTCCTACTGATGTGGCACCATCGAATTCAGTTGAACTCCAGCTTGAAAACTGCTGACAATAAGAGCAGCATCAGACCCGCACAATGGTGTGCGTTTTATAGGTCTCTAATTTTTTCTGACCCACTCCTGACTGCGTCAGGGCTGTAAAATTGATGCTCATAAAATATAATGCTTGATAGGTCAAGTGAGATTTTTTTGTAGTTCTTAAAGAGTGTAGAGTTTTGAAAGAAAGCAATCAGTTGCCTTCCTCTGTGCGAGTGTGGTTTTTCACATGGAAAAAACAGAATTAGTCATTTGATAGCTAACATTTGAATAGTGTTCTGTTGCAGATAGTTATTTTTCCCTTAAATACGGTGTGGAGGCTTTTTTTTTTTTTAAGCAAGTAAGCCGCACCTTTCAGCCATGTGGTCCAGTGAAAAAAATTAGAAGTAGGAAAGGGACTCCCTATGGATCTCAGTGATCCAAGTCTCTTTGACTACACAAGTACCTGGTGTTTTGACCATCAGAATCCATCTGTTGTAAAAATGTCCTTAACATTTGGGTTTGCTCACAGAGGTAGTTTTAATCCTCCACCTCACAGTCAAAAAGGGATTTTGCTACTATCATCCACCTTAGAGCTGTATTTTGCAATTGCTCAGAATTCTCTGAATGCAGCATGACTTCAGAAATAGACCCACTGAGAGCGTTACTTTCCTTGATACATAATCTTTATAAGCTATTTCCCCATCTGTGTCGCAGTCCTCAAGAGGGAAGTAATAACAAAGGGAGAAATTTACTTGTTCCGTTATTCTCCTCCTTTGACACTATTGCCATGCAGGGTGTGCATGGATGAACTCTCTATCCTCCAGCAGAAAGAAGGATTTCCTTTGTGCTTCCAGTCCTTTTCCCTGAAAGTGTTGAGCATCCAGCACCTCCTTCCAATTCCAAGACAAACTGCTCTGTGGCCAGTTTTTTTCAAAAACCAGGGAGTCTATTCACCTGCCTAGAAAATGGAGTTAGGAGTTGTATGCATCTTAACCAATGGGCTTAACATCTTGTCTTTGTCTTGAAACCTAATACTCCCCAGTTGCTGCTGTTTTGGATAATCAACTTAAGCAATTATGTTGTTTTGACTGTTTAACACTTCCCTCATTATGTTAATTTTCAGTGGAAAGACTTGCAGTAAAAGGTCAACATTTGCCAAAGAAACCACAAAGTCACCAGTTATTTCTATTTGTGAAATCAGAGAATAACTGTGGAATTTCGCATAGGCTCAGGAGTGAGGATAGTTACATGCCAGCACCAATGTGACAGACACCACAGCAATATCAAGCAAAGAAAACTTTTGAATTGTGAAGGGAGATGCTTTGGAGACCACTGAGACTTAGGGAGAAATGTCCATTAATTAATCACTAGAATATGAACACTACAGTGATTTGCTTTCCCATGAAGACTTTGTGAAAGCTTCTATCAGACTAACTGAACCCCAAGTCCAGCTGAGACAGAAATCACCTCAGCTCTGCTTCAGTGAGTGCAGCAGTGCTGATTTACACCATCTGAGCATCTGGGTTTGTGTTGCTGCTTGTAACCATGGTGAGAAAGTTATATTCCAATGAGCTGAGTGAATAGCATAGCATGCTGGGCTTTAACTCTTATTTTCTTCTAGTAGTACTAAATCATATTATAGAGCCTTCCCATAGAAAAAAGAGAGCTCCTCACTTTCTCTTCATCTGATTAATGTTATAAGCAACAGCAAAAGTGATATGAGAAAGACAAATACAGATACAATTTTTTATGAGTAGCTTTTACAGATTTGTACTTGCTGAGATGGGGACACAGCAAGTTGGTATGTTTATTTGTCTGCAAATATTTTGGTAAATTCCAGGAAATATTATCTATTGTCTGGTCAAAAGATCAAAATCTTAGAGTATTATATACCATTCATTTTCCAGTGTGAATGTGATTCACTCCTGATTTTTCTGATGACTCATTCCCTCTTCTCATCTTGGCTTCTCCAGATGTAAACTGGAAAATATATGCAGCCTTTGTCTAATTCTCAGGGCTGTTTTGATACCTTGGTAAAATTCACTAGGTGTTTTAAATAATTCTTAGGAAGCATGCAAGACAGTCACATTGTTCTGGCAACAATGGAGAATACTGCTTAGATTAAAATTATCTGCTATCTTTCTTGGTTAACAATTTTCTGAAAACACCGAGAACAGTCAGAGGATCAGTTAACTCTAAAGTATTTGGGTTTTGGTCATATGCTTGTGAATTGTGTGAATGATTTGATTTTTCAATTAGGGGGGGCTAAACCAAAAGAAAACATGGGGAAATATTTTGAGCCTACTTTGGAAAAAAATGTGGTTAAAAAATGTGGTGAAATAAAATATTTTATTAGATCCATAAACCAAACATTTATTTATTTTTCAGCAGTGCTGGGAAGCAAGCAGAGTGAAACAGAGTTTGCTTGCTTATAGGCATGTGGATGTTGAAGTAGTTTTCCTAAATAACAAGCAGATGAGTTTGCCCACTTCATCACAACAGCAGTGATTTCTTCTTTGTCAGAGGCAGCAGGAAGAAGAGGCTTCTTTAAAACTTTTCTAATTGCATTTAGCTGAGCTTAATTTTAAGCATGTCTTTTAGCTTTGGTTTTTAGTCATAATAAATAATCAATTGAAAGAATACTTTTAAGAACTCATAAGCCAAAAATAACAATTCTATTGCTGACAGCACCTCCCCTTTCCCTCCAGCTCTGGCAAGTATTTCCCTTCCTCTCTTTCTCCTCTTATTCAGCCATCTCCTCCAACACAACCAGAGGTTGGGGTCTGAAAGTATACAGGAAGGCAGCTGGGGAGAGAGGAGATAAAAGCAGTTTAGGTATGGAGAGGACAGAAATGTTTTCTCCTATTCCTTATATACTTTCTAAGCATCCTGCCTGCCTTAGAGGGAAAAGACACCTTATCTGCCAACCAGCTTTTATGTCTTTTAAACTGATATCCTTTTCCTAATCTTGGAAAACTGGTATGCAAATGGACAGTCCTGAAGTGTCATTTCAAAAGGTTGATTTGGAAACTTTTTATAATTACTCATCTTGAATTTTCTAAAAATAAATACATTGTCTCCTTTTTTTCACTCTGAAACTGTTTACAGAATCTACCTGACCCATACTGATAGCTCTATCCAGCCCCAGCAGTGCCTTTTTTAACAAACAGAATGTCTACAGCCTGCTCTAGTGCTTTGTCAGATCCTGAATGTCATCTGCAACCTGCCTGCCACTGACTTAGATCTTGATAAACGGTGTTTTTCATTCCATGTGAACTGGATTTTTTGTTCTTGTTTATACCCAGTGGTATAGAACAGCTCCTATTGTTCATTGTTCCCTTATGTACTTTCAGAAAACCTGTTTGCTTCTGGCAGCCTTCTCTTTGAGGAATGTGATGCAGAGCACAGATAAAAGCGCGAGCATCTGTTAAGATGATTGGCATTGTCCTGACAACAGTGTAGAAATTGTCTGCTTGGGATGGCAGGCAGGCACAGCCAAACAAAATTAACAGTAGCTTCAATTTGCAGTAACTATGATAAAGCATATGCTTTAATTCAAGGAGACTGTACAAAGCTTGCTACTTATTTCCTATGCTTCCAATGCATGACAGTCGTGCACATGCTGATTCATTCAGCAGGAGCTGACACTTACATAGGGGCTAAGCTCCAAAATACTTCTGAGGATAATAGTATGGCTAAAGGCAAAAAAAAATTAGACTTCTTCAAATATTAGTTTGTTCTTGGGAGCTTTACGGAATGTTTGTAATCCTAGAAACTGGTACTTGACAGACTTCAAGTGTTGATGCTTTATTTCAGTCCTGAATGATGGAGAAAAGTCTCCCCAGTCATCGGTGCTATTTCAGGCAACACTAAGAAATTTCTTGATGTTTTCTCATTCAAGCTTTGACCTGACCTGACCCTACTTAACTTTAAAATCTGACAGGCATGGTCTGGAATTATTTTTCTGTAGCTAAGGTTTGAATGCATATTTAGATACTTTAGACCTTCTACTATCAATGTTAGTCCTCTGTTCAAAGATATATTGTTCTTTTTGGCTTTTACAGAGCTGATTTTGCCTTGGCATCCCTAAAGAATAGTTCTGTAGGGAAAAATTCCTGAAAACTGACAACCTATGTGTTTTTTATATTTCTCACTAAAATACATTTTAAATAAGGAACTAAAAAGCTTCACTGATGTCTGTTGAAATTTACTGCTGTGTTTCTGCAATGGTGTTTTTTATCATTATTCCTCATTTGCTGGCTAGATTCAACAATATAACTTTCCTGAAAGAGACCAGCTGTTTCATTCTCTCCTCCCCCAGTGTTTTATTTTCAGTTTTGTAATGCAAAATGCAAGAAATCATTCTAGATACTTTCAGCAAATACAAGTGTCAAATTCCCTAAACATCAGCAAGCAAAAATAGCTGTGGAGAGTCTTCTGCAAGACCCCAGTCCCCAGCACTTTCATAAAATCATCAAAGTGAGATGACTGGCATACAAACCAGGGAAGGACTCTCTCCCATCACTGATGTTTCTCTGTGGGCTGCACAGAGATATCAGGTTGATACTTTGATAGATTGCAATCTGTTTTCAGCAGCTGACCCAGACATAACATCATCATTTCCTGATTATATTGATATGTGTTTCTATTATTTGCTTATTTTGCGCCTTGAGAAACAATTCCTTTTTGTTGTTAAACTGTAAACAGCATTGCAAGGCCTCATATTAAATCATAATTATTTACCATGCTGTTCACGCACCTTTGTCCCTGGGGAATGTGGTGACGTGAATTTACAGGAAGATCGGGGTATTTCTCACCAACAGTTTCCTGTTATTGATATGCTTTTGTTTAGTTGTGATCTTTTTTTTACCCTTTCAGGTTCTCAGGGGAAAAATAAACAGGCACATGACATTAATCACAGTCCTCGCGTATCGTATTGGAGGCCTCACAAATACTTGTGATATGGAATTGTGAACTGGATTTGGATCTTTCAGAAACACCAATGACAGATTATTGTTTATTAGTACTTACTCTCCTATTCTGATAAATTATTCTAATAATTCTTAAAATTCTTTTGTGATTGTATTCCTTTTTAGAAGTCAGAAGGGTTCAAAAGTTTATGAAGACAACCTTGAACAGTTTGTGTCTGTGGGTGTAGATTTGCATAATTGGGCTGTTTCTATTTGAGAGAAGACACAGATCACGTAGAGGTAATTCAAAAATCCAGAGTCCTTTCAGCAAATACTAGTAAACATGGCCAAAAATGTTTTCTTCAAGTTGGTTTGCCAACTTCTTTCTTTATAAATAAATGAAGCCCATATTCTTTTCGCAAAAAAAAAGTAGCATATAAATTGCATTCACTAGTGTGTCAAGACCCACCAGCATAACTACCAGGGTAGTTATGTAACACATCTAACATGTAGATCTTAAATCTTTTTCAGTGGTTTTGGCTATCCTACTTCTATTTCTGTCTCTGTGGACATGTGGTACACTCCTAGCCTTTGCGTAATATCTTGATTTTGCAATAAGGAGCTGCAGCAGAACAACCAAGAAATTTAATGTCAAACCATTTTCTGGGAGGTTTAGATTTATTGCTTCCAAGGCATTGTAGAAATATTGTGGTAAAAGGCAAAATGGCAGTGTGTCTTAGAGAACTCACACCAGGAAGACCACCAAACCATTAAAGTAAGCTCACAAATTATGTAGTAGCTGTTCATTACCAAATTCTCAGGGTTTAATATCTTTGTTTCATATATTGTTAAGTAGCATCTTTCTTAGAAACTGTGTTGTAAGATTCAGAGCAAAATCTCAGAGTCAAACCTACATGTCTACATCCTATTAGTGACTGCGGATTTATTGTATTTGGTACTTAGTGTTTGGCTTTGAGTGTGTGACACAATTGTTTTCCTTCATTACTGCTGCTAGCATTAAGGACTACTAAGAACAGACCAACAAAAATTGTATGTGATATCATACGAATAAAAATCCATGTTATATAACTTCATACAGAGGTTTTTTAATTACCTTCTATTCTCCTTTGGAGTATTTAACTTCTGGATAACATGTAGATTTTATTTAAATTCTTAAAAAACTCAATTGTTCCCTTTCTAGCAGGCTATGTAATCCAAAAGACTCTGTAAAAGTTTCTCTATGGCCATGCACAGTCCTGCTCCCACTGGATTTCTGTGAATTTGTCCTCACCTGTAAACTCAGCCAGCTGAGATCTGACTGACTTTCAGATGAGGCAATTCTAAGAAATTTCAGGTTATTAGGTTGTTCTAGCTGTGACATTTCATCCTCTGGACTTCCAGGCCTTGAAAGCAATTTGGTGGTTCCATTACTGAATCAGATATATTTCCTCCCAACAGCATCAGTTTAAGATTTCACAAGCTGAACAAAATAGCTTTTTCTTTCTGGAAATCCCAATGGAAAAAAAAAAAAAAAAAAAGAAGTGAAAAAACCACAGATGTTTTATTAAGCAACCATAACACAGCTTCCTATCCGATTTTATCCTCTAAGCACATTCATCCCTCAAAACATAAAAGTGTGCATTTCCCCCAGTCAAGTTCTTTCCATTTCAAGTGAAGCTCAGGACTAATAGATGAAGTCCTCAGCACACCAGCAAGCTCACCTCCCACTCTGTTACCACCCTTGAAGACATTTGGTGCTGGATTCTCTCGCAGCACATAGACCTCTAGGTTAGGGTCTCCTCTTACTTTTTCTTCCAACATGCTGCCTTTTTAGCAGCACCTGTTGGGATGTCAGCTTCGAGCTGTGTACCCATGCACTGTGCCCTGGCTATGCCTGAGCAATTGTGTGGTCTGAACAAAACTGTGGCTTACTATTTCATTCATACAGCTGATGTATCCTTTCACCTGCCACCAGAACTGATTGACCTGGTGAAGATGGACTCAGTTAAATGTTTTAGAAATGAATGAAATGCCTAACTCCCTTGTCATATCCGCAGTTACTCACCCTCTCACACTCAGAGTTTTAACACAGTTCTTCCTTCCTTGGTAAGGGCTTAAGATAGGGATCTGGATCTTCTATTTAAGTACCAGACAGGACGGAAGGAAGTCAAAATTACATTTCATCCAAGACATTTCAGGCTCTTCATTCCTCCTGGTTGGTGTTTGAGATCAGTCCTCATCAGAGAGGAAGAGAAAGGGTCCATCATTTCTCTGAGTCATTGGACATTTTGTTCCTGTGTAGTTCTTACTCTCTGCTAACCACCTCAAGAGCCCTTTCCACTAAGATGATGAGACCAGCTTGTATTTTGTTATATCCCTCTGAAACCTTAGTTAGTGATTTTGATACTTCTATTATATCTCTGGAGAATTTTTATTATTATTCTTTTGTGCCACAGTAAAAAGTTATTTCTATTGTTGTTAAGTGCCTTTGGAAAGCAGAGATGTCAGTCATGATCATTACAGAATCATGGCAACAGATCAAGATGCCTTTCCTTCTGCATGGATGCTCATGACCACTGTGGTTGGGTTTATGTTCCACTAACTGATTGCTTTCATATTTGTCACACTTAGGAGGATAGATGTTCAAGATAACAGATGAAGGCTAGGTGTTCAGATAAAAAACACTTATTCACAAACACTGTCCCATTTTCAGAAATACCAAGTTCTGGAAAACTAAACTTTCTTAAAAGCTCACAAGTCTCTCATGTTTCCACAGTTCAATGTCTTGTTGAAAAAGATTAATTTCACCCAGGATATGCACTTATCTGTTAAATCAGCAGATATTTTGCGTATTCTTCTCTTTATTCCCTAATGACAACTCTATAATGTTCTTATTACTTCCCGCTGGTCAAATAACATTAAAAAGGCCTTGATTTTCTTGCCACTGCATTTTAGCTTTGCATGATGTTTAACTGGTCAGGCATTTGGACTAGATGATCATTGTAGGTCCCTTCCAACGGAAATATTCTATTCTATTCTATTCTATTCTATTCTATTCTATTCTATTCTATTCTATTCTATTCTATTCTATTCTATTCTATTCTATTCTATTCTATCCTATCCTATCCTATCCTATTCTATTCTATTCTATTCTACTCTATTCTATGCTATGCTATGCTATGCTATGCTATGCTATGCTATGCTATGCTATGCTATGCTATGCTATGCTGTTCTAACTTCCATTCACCAACTGCAGAGTAATGTACTCCCTTGATGAGCTCGGGCACTGTGTTATCCTCATGATATTGGTTCACTATTTCCAATCTCTAGGTAGCTATAGATGTTATCTTGACACAGGGGCCAGAAGAATACTGTGGTATTTATCTCACTTGAAAGCATGAGGTAACTCAGACAACTGCAATGTGGACACGTACCGCTGACCTATTCTCCCTAGTTCCCCTACAGAATCTATAGAAAAAAAAAAGTTACCTGAGTGAATTCCTCTCACCCTCTAGAGGACACCAAGAGTAGGTCAGATGAGTCTGTACAGTTGTTGCAACTGATGTGGGTTTAGGAGCATAGAGGATTAGCAGGAAAGCAAATGACACTGCAGCTACAGCTGTACAAACACTTTAAACACAGAATTGTGGAAGTGGTGGTTGGAGGGGACACCTGGAGGGCTCTCCAAGCAAGAGTCACCATCACTGGATCAGGTCAGCCATAGCTTTGTGTAGCCCCATGTAGCCCTGGGACTAACACACACTAACTGGCCACACTATTAAGCTCTCTTAGACTAGTCTCTTGGGCTCTGCAGCATATCTCCATTTAGTGTGGTAAACCCCATTCAGAACCCTAGCACTGCGTGTGCATCCCCTTCTTGCTTTGGCAGTCTTTCATTGTTGCTGAGGGTTTTGGCACTGTTCACCATCTAAGTGTGATTTAAGCCTTGAACTCAGTCTCTCAGAGGTACCCAGCACACAGTAGGCAGTGCAAATGGAGCACTCTGCAAATTGTCACCAGGTTGTGAAATGAATGCTCAGAGGGCTCAGCCACAATAACAAGGAACAGCAGATATATTCTGCCTTTGAGATGCAGGGTGCAATCAGCAGGTCAACTTTACGTGGACCTGTGCACTGTCTTAGATTCCTAAATAAGATCTCAGTGTTGCAATTTAAAAGTATATTGTCTACCTGAGAGGTCAGTTACACAGGTGGGACTTCACATGTGCAAATGCCTATGGGTTAAATGTGCAGCCCTCTTACCTGCTGTTTTGTTTGCAGAGAGCAGTGTCCCTTAGTATGTAAATCTGACTGATCTGAAGGTAAATAAATGTAGGCTGAAGTTGGGCCTGAAAGCCAAGTGTAGATCCCAGAGTTACTGTCTTGCTGGGCAAGGCTCTCAAAGCGATTGGCTAATGTTGCCCTGGACACAGTCTGATCTCATCGATATACTGCTCAAACCCAACCCAGAAAGAGGGAAAGCAAATATAAAATCACTCCACTCTGTTCAAGAATTCCAGTGGCAGGATCACCGGCCCCAAAAAAAGTCTCAATGAAATCCAGACTGTTCAAATCCGACTTTAGTTTTAGCTGAGAAAGGGTAACACAGGTATATTCGAGTCCAGGTCCTGAAGACATTTCAGCTGTGGTGGTGTCCTCTGCTGACTTACTAGTTAATGAGAGGTGAGTTACAGCAATCAGGAAACTCCCAGAAATGGGAGTGTTTGAGTGCAGACACCCTCTCCATTTATTCCAGAGGTGTTTATGGTGTCCCACACCTGTGAGATGCAGAGCACTGTTATCTCATGCAGACAAATTTCCGAGTACTTTTAAAGATGCACAGTTGAGTAGAGCTTACAGTATTACTTATAAGCTTAAATTTAAACACAGCAGTCAGAAAGCTGATCCCACTGGAGAACTGAGCTCCCAGCCACTGAGGTCTACCACAGAGAGTACATTTTTAAAACATAAAAATCCACTATCTTTTCTCCTGCAAAATATTTATTCTTGCTTTTCCTAAGCTTTGTTTTCCTCTGACATTTTTCAGATATTGGTGCCAATGTCGTTTTACAATGATTTTGGCTCAGAGTACAATATATTAAACTCTTCCTCTCCACACAAAACAAACAAATGAAAAGAGAAACAGAAAATCCTTTATCTGTTGTCTTTTTTTTTCTTGGAAGTAAATAATTACCCATTGTTATGATAACCACAAATCACTCATTAATGTTACCAACAACATTCTGGGGAAAATGAAGAACAATATAGATGCTACTAAATAGTTCTTAGTTTAAAAAAAAAAAAAGAATATCATAGCAATAGGCACTGATTTTATTTATAGAACTTAATTTTAAAGGACAAAATGCTTATTTGCACTTGTGATGAATTATGGCATAATACAAAGATGTATGTTTTTCATTATTTTTTCTCCAGATTGTATATAAAATTCAGCAAGCTACAACTGAAAATAAAAGTTCAGTAGAATCCAAACGTCCAGTGTTCTCAGAGCATTTTGCTGCCACTTTTAGGAAAAAATAATGCAATAATTGTTCAAAATTTCCAGGTTGCATCGCTTGTCAATTCCTTATTTGATCCCCCCTGATTTCTTCCATTGCACTTTCAACTCCCCAGATGCCATCCAGTAAAAATCCTATTTATATAAGAGATTTAAATCAGCATGAGCTAAGCAAAATTTTTTTAGTCAAGGTGGTGGAATACAAGTACAATCCCAGGAAAGTTTACGCAAGTAGAGAAATTATTTCATTCTTAATGACAAGAAGGGAGTGGAGCACTTGACCCTTTCCCTTGGAAATGGAGTTCTTTGGCATTATGATTTGAATGAATTGTCACCCCACAGTGGGCTAGTGCATTATGCTAACATTGCCTGTGAGCCTGAAGAGAATTGCTAACAAAAGCCTTACTGGGTATGCAGTTATCCTGGAAAAAGAGTCACCTGCCAGCGGAGCTTATTCCACTCTGAACTGGTTTGAGCAACACCAACAAAAGTAACCTCTTGCTCAGGTGAAGACATGTTGCCAGTATTGCTGAAACAGAAAGCCTTTTACATGCAGACAGCTCAACAGTGTGAGTGCAGCATGCGCTGCCAGTGCTGCACTGCTACAGAGTTGATGGGTGAGCCCTGGGGGATGCACATGGCCTGGCTGGTCCCCCAGTGCCTGTTTTGTATAAAGAGATGGTTTCAGATTGGCAGCAAGAGGAACAAGAAGGACCCACTTGTCAGCTCCCTGCCAAGCTGCTTCCATAGGTCCTTGATCCCTTAACCCACGCATGCATTACTGGTTGTGTTCATGTCACCCTGCAGAGGTGGCCACCCCAGGAAGGGCCACAATTGCAGGTTCACATTGCCAAGTCTGGAGGGTAACCTCCACACAGCCCACCTAGCTCTACCCAAAGCATTTTCAGGAGGTCTGTGAATGAATTGCAAGACAGAAGCCTGGACAGAGTTTGGGAAGCATATGGTGCTCAGCAAGCAGCGTGCCTGGGAGGAGGGAGGGATAGCCAGGGAGAGGATGAAAGCACTAGCAGAGCAAGCACGCCTTGGGGGAATGAAAGATAAAAAAGAAATCAAGGTGGAGGGAAGCAATGTGACAGACAGGACCTGACCAGGGCACAACCTGGTAGGCAAAGATGCGGCATTTCTCCCCAGTAAGTGTTGCTGGTTGTTGCTTTATGTTTTCTCTTTCCTTTTGATTTATATGTTTGCTTGGTTTTATTTCTCCCCAGAAGTTCAAGTGTGTGTGTGAATTCAGTGCTTCTTCTCCCAAACTCAGAAATACTCTACAGGCTTTGGGATTTATACTTCCAACTTGCAAGACACAAAGAAAGTTCTCTTCCCAAAATGATGCTTCATTTTAACAAACCAAGTAGTAAACAAAAATCCCAGGCACAAGGAGATTTGCTGTTCAGTTGGTAGTGAGTGTCTGAGTTTAAACAAGGTTTCTGGGGTTTTTTGAAATGTACTTTATTAGACTATTTCTCAAATATAACTTTTGACTGAATCATTTATTTCAAACAAGAAGACAGCATCCTGTGGCTGATGAAAACATTTGAAAGTGCTAAGTGTACAGATCAGAAAGAAAAATATTTACCTTTCATGAAGACATGATAGCAAATGAGACATTTTCAGCTGCTGCTTGGAAACTTGGCACCATGGCCAAGGGGCTCATTCTTTCAGTCTTTGTGCCTCTCATAGAAAACCCCACTTGCCCTCCTGTAAGCACTTACTGGGGAAGCACTGCAGAAACAGACCCATTCATCCTCAAGGACAAAAATCCTAAGGCATAAGCTTAGTTTTTAAAAAGTCACAAAGGATTTTCAACATCTCAAGGATTAGCAGGAGACATGAGTCTGTTTCCAGCCCTCCCCCATCAGGTGGGTATACCCAGCTATGTTAGATCAGTACTTTGGGTCTCACTTTCTTCCTCTTTAAACAGGAAAGGGAAATGTGTTTTAGAGATGAAGATGCAATCATACAAAAGGTAAATGTGGCTATTATTTTTTATTACAAGTGTAGGACAGTCATTGCACTATAGTGTTCAAACACTGGCTCAATGTTTCTTCTATTTTTTTCTGTTTATTGCATGTTCCAGATCATGAAAGAAACTTATCCTTACCAGGAAAAAATGGTACCAGAAATAGTATAAAGAAGTAAACATTTTAAATTTAATTGAAGAAAATAATTTAAACTTGTGGTGTGGGAGAGGGAATAGATAATCAGTTTTAGAACAAGATGTCATTCTGTCTTACAGAATTAGAGGAGAATGAGATATGGTTTGTCTGCCGAAATAACTTTCACTGCACCATGGAAAAACATCTGTGGTGATAAAAATATATAAAAGAATTTTTTATAACAAGAATTAGAAAAAATGCAGACAGGAAGAAACAAATGAGCATAGTAGGCTGAGTTTACTTTAGCTCAGCAAGAGTCAAGAAGAGAACACTAAACAGAAGCTCAAAGAGCTACTCTAGTACAGGCAGCAGTAATATATAACATATTGTCCATGTATGAGGATATACTGCCAGTCTGATTCTCCTTGTGTGTAACTCATGCTTTAGAGTCATAAAGGGAATATCAGCGATATTGAACCATTATTGTGAGTTACAGGTGTGATACATCACTATGCTTGTTAATTATAGCCAACATTTCAAGTATACGTGTTTGCATATGTGCACGCTTAGCTGCTGAGGTTTATATGCGTGTGCTTTCCTCAGAGCAGCATGAGTTTGCACAGCTCCGCACAGGACTGGGACTTCTTTGTACTTTACTCTGTGTAAGCTCACAGGAAGACATGGTCTTTGTCCCAAAGCATTTTAATGTCTACCTAGAAACAATGGCATGAAACAAAAGGAGGGAAGCAGAGAGGGAGAGGGACAATGAGGTCTCACGTGAGTCAACTCCATGTACAATAGAATTGACCTGAATCATCTGACAGGCTCCTCGGGTAAATAGCTTTGCTGTCCTGGTACATGTCCGGGCAGCTGGTGCTTTTACACGGCTTTGATGGTGTGTCTATTCAGTTTTTGTTCTGATGTGGAGGATGTTGTTTGCTTTGTAGGAGAAGCAGGCCTGGTTTTGAGGAGGGAAGCAGGACTTCCAGGTTTCCATGCCACTGAAATGAGTTTGGGAAATAAAATAAGATGTAGGACATACAATATTTTTTACAGCATGTCTGAGGACTACAGCAGGAACAAATATTGGTGTTACTACCTGTTCTTCTGGACTTTTCTGCTTCTACAGTCTCAACAGGTTCGGAGATATATGTGGGCAGGGACTGTGGAGAGGATCCTCCTGTGATTTATGTTCCCTTAGAAATCATTAAAATGTAATCACAGGTGACAGTCAGTCAGCATCATTCATGTGCACCTCCTGTCTTACATACTTACTTGTGTGAAAAATGCAGGTTCCCAAAATATCTGTGTGAACAAAAATATTTTCACATGAGTCTTCCTGGAGAAACAGTTGTGAAGATGTACAAGCCTGCTAGAAGCAAACATCTGTCCAGAGACGTAGGAAACATTCGTGACTGTTGTGCAAACTTGCTGAGTTGTTATAAACTGCAGCTGTAGCCATCTCATGCTCAGAGATTCTTCATTAGAATTATAAGGTTCTAGGATACAGAGAAAGTGTACACCCTGCACCCGTACCAAATCATAGCAACCAGAAGTCAAACTAATATACATCCTTCTTATTAAGCCACTGGATGCCTGGAGTTTTGCCTTGCAAACATTTTCAAAGCACTATGTAAAGGGGATGATCCAATATGTAGGTCACTAGTCTGGTACCTTCAACAGCTGGCTGCAGCCCTTGCTCCGGAGTACCAGGGGGGTCCTGGGTGGGGCACTTGGCCTCCTCTTTCCTCTGCCATCTGCAAGGTGTAGTGCCTTTCTCTCTATGAGTGCAACAATGGGGAACACACTAAAGAGTGAAAGATGCTTGTGAAATGGTGGAGGCAGCACCACAAGGTGGTGGAATGTTTTTGTAAAACATAGAGCTCCCCATTGTTGTTTTCAGAAGGAAAATATTCCTACCTGCTCAGTACAGATTCAGCTGAGTTCCTATAGAAATTGCACCTGAGCTTCTCAGAGCACAAGAGCTACAGCTAGCTCATTTGCTGTTTCTCCATATGTGAGCACTGCCAGTTGAACTCTAAACATTCTGCCTCCTTTCTTATTAAGGGTGCTATTTATAGCCCCTCTGGCTGCATTCCACCTGAAGGTCAGATTGTTTACGTGGAGTGAGGATATATTGTGTTTTTCTAAATAGAGGGCACATTTTTTGATTCATTAAAAAAACTCTTTTCCCTGCACAACATAAGGGACAGACCTTACTTCTCATTCACAGCAGAGACCTGGCTGCAAATCCAAGGAGTTCCAGAGAGCAGAGATGGCTGAAAAATTAGGAAAGTACAGTAAGGGTATTCAAATGCATGCAGGAAAGTAAAGAATATCCAAGTAATAAACACAAATAAATACAAATAAATGCAAGGGCATTTATCTCTATTGAATGTTCAATCCAGTTTTATGTTTGTATTTCTTGCAGCAGCTCCTGCTCTGCTAGTAAGCAGCATATGGAAGTCCTGCACAACTTCATACTTCTCAGGCAGTGCTACTGTTCCCATTATTTATTTTCCAGTCACAGAAATTTTCCTATTTCCTTTATTGGATACACAATTGGATCAAAAGCTTTGGAGATCTACAAACCCAAACAGAAAAGGAAAATGGCTGATGCTGTATAAAGTTAAATGTCAGTTTATGTGGATATATTATGTATTATATCTTTTTTTTGTTTTCCTACAAAATTCCCCATGTAATATAGAAGTACTTCATATTCTGGTGGAACAAAAGAGCCCCTGAATAAGACATGATATGGCTCTCTCCTTTCTCTGTTGTTTTTTAGTTCTTCAGTGTCTCCTCACCTTAATATAACATAGGGGGAAATATCACAAAGATAAGAACTATTCTCTCCATTCCAACATTTCAAGACATAAATAAAGAAGATGAGCCATTTTAGGACTTTGATAATGCAGTAGTTTGCAGGGTAGAAGCACATGGAACAGGTAGCAACTCTTACACATGGAACCAGGTAGTGCACATTGATCAGCCAAGAGAGCTATTTTTGTCATTTTATTTTGATCCTAGGAAATTAAGTGTCCTGAGAAAGAATTCTTATTCAGTGTACAGTAAGAGATGCCAGTGTATGACCATTGAGCTGATTATAGGCTCAGACTTAATTGAAGAATTAAGGTCTTTAGCCTCTCCTCTGCCATTAGTTCCAGCCACTACTATGTCACACAGTTGCAGCAGTACAGCCTGCCCCTGAAATACAGCCTTTCAATGGCCTTTAAGCCAGGTCTTTTCATTCTGTTACTGAGACTACTACAAAGTTAAGAGCCTAATTAAAAGAAAGAAAAGTAAGGAAAAAAAACCAACAGTGTTTGAAATGAAGTGAGTGAAAAGGTCTGTTGAGTACCCATCACACTGCAAAGGCATCCAGGGAGTTTTGAGTGGGGTTACTGCCCAGCTGAGCTCTGCCCAGACATACCCCAAGGGGGAAACAAGCAGGTTCAAACCCCACAGTTGAAATTGCTAATGTTCTGTGAGCCTCTGGGAGGCTCACGTGACTCACATCAGAGAATTAACACTGTGGGGCCAGAGGTTAACGTTGTATGGTACTTCTTCAAGAATCACTCAAGATAATAGAAACCCAAGGGTTTCAAAGAAGTCATCCTATTTCAGTCTAAAAGATGTGAGAAGCTGCAGATGGACCACCAGTTCATGAAGTGATTAGACTGGGGTCTGCCCAACACCTCCTTTCACAGATGAGTCTTTCAGGGCTATTCTGCAGCACAGCACAAGCATCTCTGCCACCTGCATTGGTAGGTGCTTCCCAGAACAGTCCCCTGTCTTGTTGTTATGATAGACCTGATCACTGGAAAGACCTGCCAGATCCTAGGGAGGTCCTGAGAAAAAGACAGCAGTTTGGATGGCTGTTAGGGAGCTAAGGGTCATTATGAAGAGGATATTGGACTAGAAGTATCTTCAGTCTGATCTAATATGACCATTCTTACTCCCTCCTTAATTTACGCTCTTCACTGAGGTGAGCAGCAGCACGGGAAGACAGGTCTACCTTACCAAGTGTTAAGGTTGAGATCAGCTACCATGTACTTCCTATGTGAAGTCATCAGGTTCCTGGTGTCCCAGTATTTGCCTCTTTGAGTCAGTTGAGATTGGTCTCACCTTTTATTTTTTTGTGGTCACCCCAGGGATCAATAGAAAACAGCCCCCATGCTATGATCATCTGCTTATCCAAGACAGAGCCAAGCTAGCTATAGACTTGAACACCATCAGGACCTGGGAAAGATCTGAACCCGGGTATAGCTATGCTGCCTTGGTAATTATTTAATTTTGTGCCCAGGGCATTTGTACATAGTTTTCATCAAACATTGTTTTACCAGTGTTAAGCTGGGTGTTGTGGTGGAAAGGTTGGCAGTGCTGGGTATGCCTGCCCTCATGCTGGCTGAAGGGAGCCAGTTGTTGTTGCTTGTCATGGTAGCAGTCAAATTTCAGCAGCTTGAGGAGGCTTTTTAGAGTAGGTAGATGAGAGAATTAGGGGAGGGAAACATATGCTTTCACTGTTCACCCTCCTTTGTTGTGTCCTGAGTCTCTGTGTGCATACCAGCAATGAAGTGCATTCCCCTGCAGTGAGGTTTATTGTGGGGGAAATAAAACCTTTCCCAAAAAAACTTTCTATTTTTTTAAACATCAGCTGAGGTTCCTAACTAACTCTGTGCAGATAGGTCCTCGGCTGGTAACAAAGCATTGAGTAACGTTAAATTTGTGGTATGGCTTTAAGAGATGATAACATTTCCTGTTCTGTAGATCAGCTATATGGCTGTACAAGATTACAAATGCTTCAATATATAAACAAGGGGGAAAAAAAAACCTTCTTTATAAGACAGTCAGGCTCACTAGAGCCCATTTTGTTCCTCTTTTTTATTAAATGCCATCATGGAACTTTAATGTGGGACTGGATACTGGTGGTTTCCCAGGTGCAAAGATCAGGACATACTGAAAAGCAGACTGGGGCTCTCCTTGTATGCTACTCTTTTCTTATGCTTGCAAAGCCTGAGCACGTTCAAAGCTGAAAACTATCAATGTAAATTTCCTAAATGCCTTCAGAAAACCAAGAACTCAACCACTGCCAAGAGAAACAAGAGTTCCTGAAACTGGACAGCATTGCTTGGGTTTCCTTTGAAGGGAAAAAAAAAAAAAAAAGAGAGAGAAGATAAAAAAAAGAGAGCCAAATGCTTGAAATATGTAAGAAAGAGCTATACCGGAGTTAAAGGGAAGCTACATAGGAAGCAAAGCAAAGCCCAAAATAAAAAGCGGGAATGGAAAACTAAAAATAACAAACAGGAAAGTGTGACACAGCTGCAAGGGCTCTGGTGCATTCTCCCCCAGCATTGTACCTTTTTTTTTCAGGAACATACTAATATTGTGTTTGGATTTCAATGGCATTCCAATCCATTATTTGTTCTTCAAAAATAGATGTTTCTCTTGTGAGGAAGAAAGATATTTTCAAGTAATGTTCATATGATTTCAGTTGTCCCAGTTTATCAACTAGCACTTTTATAGGCTCAGCATTTGCAGAGCAGAAAGACTGCATCAGTTATGTCCTTTCAAGAACGATTAATCTGTGTCATGTTAGAATGGTGAAGATCAGCTCATGCATAATCAACTGTTGCCCTTAATTTCAGTTGAATATTTCTCTGATAGCTTTCAAAAGAAGGAAGGGAGCTAGCACATGAATCTGAGTTGCAGCTACTTTGAAAACCTAGTGAATGAGAGGGGATCAGGGAGGATCAGGAGCATCGTGTACTAATAAAGTTAAGGAAATCTCTTTTTCTTCATCCAAACACAGGTTTGTTGTTTACACAGAGCATTTTGCCTACCCTGAGAATCCTGCAGGAAGGCAGTGCAGTGGATACAGGGCTGCTGGGACTGCTGGGGCAGCAGCCAGGTTCCAGCCGGCGCCTGCAGAGAAGCCAGGCTCTCCAGGCATGGTTGCACCCAACCTACTCAGCCATGACCAAGGCACCCAGCACATGCACAGGGGTCACTGGCAGCTGCTGCGTAAGGAGGTGGGAAGGAATGCTTCAGCATTCAGAAATCTTGCTGTATTAACACCTGTTTAATTGCTATACTCACACATTCTGCAAAAATTAAACCATGCATCTCTGGGTTGTGCCTGGTTTGTGGCCACCCAGAAGATGGATGGACAATTGACAACACTTAAACAGTGCTGGTGCCTATTTTGAGAGAGCAAGAAAGCCAGAACATGCCAGTTTGTCAGCCCAGGTTTCCTCAAACAGTCACAAACCCCAGTGTAAACCACATTAAGACCTGCCAAACTGGAGATCCTGGTGTCTGTCAAGTTATCAGTCCAACTTGTAAAATTCCTGTTTTCAGCAGACACAACAAAAACAGGAAATATTTACCAACTTTGCAGGTGTCAGGAAATACTTTCAAAACACTGCTGTGACCTGACAGTCCATTTAAATAGATAGCAAGCATGTACAGCGGTGATAATAAATATATTTTCATTTAAAATATATACTTTGGTGTGTTTGCTCTAATATGTATGTCCCAGCAGATCAGAGTGGCAAATTTATACTGTTAATCACACTACAGTGAATAGACAGTGATATATCTCACAATACTTGTGTGAATGTATTTATATAATGAAATTGTGCATTAAAGTACGTTAAAGATGTTTTGCACAGCTGAAGCTGATAATGCTGTTTTTCATTAGAAGTTGTCCACACTGGAAATATATTTATTACATCTGACTATATTTCAGGCTTTTCTATTCAGTGTATTTCAGGCATCACTCGAAAACATTTGATGATATATTGTATGAACTGTAATGGTGTCTGCAACATCCTATAATACAAGCTGTAATAGAAATTATAATATTGCATTACAGCATACTTCTTATCAGTGTCATCGCACATTAAACATAAAATAAGAGACTATATTACTAGTTTACTGTTTAGTAGTTGAGAAAATAAAGTCTACCTACTAGAAATTAGGCCTATTTGCCAAACGTATTCGTACTGGAAATAATATATGATCCCACTAAAAACAAATCTAGAAACTAGATGACAAGAGTAGGTTGTGTGATGAACCATCTCATGACTTTTACCCCAGGAGATAAGAGCATCTGTAGCTAACTTCAGGCTTATGTGGGAAGGAAAGGTCAGCTGAAAAGAGGATGTGTGGAATATGGAGTTGGGTGAAGAAAGGAAAGAAGTCTAAAAGAAAATCCACATGTGCAAAATAGGGGAAATGAGTTGGAGTATGCAGCAGGGAGCCAGGAGAGATGTGAAGGGAAAGGTAGAAAGATAAAAGGGTGGAAAATAAAGAAGATGCTGGTGGAGAGTCCTTGGTTCCATGAATATCACTTCATGTCCCTTGGGAAGCAGTCCTGAAGGACAAAGGAGTCCAGGAAGGCTGTACACTCTTCAAGAAGGAAATCTTAAAGGCACAGGAGCAGGTCATCATGATGTGCTGAAAGATGAGACATCAGAGAAGAAGACCGGCCTGGTTGAACAGAGAGTTTTGCCTGGAACTCAGGAAGAAAGAGAGTTTATGGCCTTTAAAAGAAGGGACAGGCAGCTCAGGAGGACTACAAGGATGTCATGAGGTTATGCAGGGAGAAAATTAGAAGGGCTAAAACTCAGCTAGAACTTAATCTGGCTACTGCCATAAAATACAATAAAAAAATGTTTCTATAAATAGCAACAAAGGGCGGCTAAGGAGAATCTCCATCCTTTATTGGATGCAAGAAGAAACATAGTGACAAAGGATGAGGAAGAGGCTGAGGTACTTAATGCCTTCTTTGCCTCAGTCTTTAATAGTAAGACCAGTTGTTCTCCGGATACGAAACCCCCTGATCTGGAAGACAGGGACAGGGAGCAGAATGAAGCCCCCATAATCCAAGGGGATAATGGTCAGCGACCTGCTGCACCACTGAGACGCACACAGGTCTATGGGGCTGGATGGGATCCAGCCAAGGCTACTGAGGGAGCTGGTGGAAGTGCTCACCAAGCCACTTTCCATCCTTTATCAGCAGTCCTGGCTAACTGGGGAGGTCCCAGTTGACTGGAGGTTAGCAAATCACAGAATCACAGAATCACAGAATCATCCAGGTTGGAAGGGACCTTGAAGATCATCTAGTCCAACCGTTAACCTAGCACTGACAGATCCCAACTACACCAGATCCCTCAGTGCTATGTCAACCCGCCTCTTGAACACCTCCAGGGATGGGGACTCCACCACCTCCCTGGGCAGCCCATTCCAATGCCTAACTACCTGTTCTGTAAAGAAATGCTTCCTAATATATAGTCTAAACCTTTCCTGGCACAACTTGAGGCCATTACCTCTTGTCCTATCACTTATTACTTGGTTAAAGAGGCTCATTCCCAGTGAGTGACGCCCATCTACAAGAAGGGGCAGAAGGAGGATCTGGGGAACTACAGACCTGTCAGTCTGACCTTGATGCTGGGGAAGTTTATGGAGCAGATCATCTTGAGTCCCATCATGCGGCATATACAGGACAACAAGGTGATCAGGCCCAGCCAGCATGGGTTTATGAAAGGCAGATCCTACTTGAGCAACCTGGTCTCCTTCTATGACAAGGTGGCTCACTTCGTGGATGAGGGAAAGGCTATGGATGTTGTTTACCTGGACTTTAGTAAAGGGATCTGGACAGGCTGGATCGATGGGCTGAGGCCAATTGTATGAGGTTCAATAAGGCTGTGCCGGGTCCTGCACCTGGGTCACAACAACCCCATATAACACTCCAGGCTTGGGGAAGAGTGTCTGGAAAGCTGCCTGGTGGAAAAGGACCTGGGGGTGTTGGTCGACAGCTGGCTGAACATGAGCCAGCAGTGTGCCCAGGTGGCCAAGAAGGCCAACAGCATCCTGGCTTGCAACAGAAATAGCGTGGCCAGCAGGACTAGGGAAGTGATTGTCCCCCTGTACTCGGCACTGGTGAGGCTGCACCTGAAATACTGTGTTCAGTTTTAGGGCCCTCACTATAAGAAAGACATTGAGGTGCTGGAGCGTGTCCAGAGAAGGGCAACGAATCTGATGAAGGGTCTAGAGAGCAAGTCCTATCAGGAGCAGCTGAGGGAACTGGGGTTGTTTAGTCTGGACAAAAGGAGGCTGAGGGGAGACCTTATTGCTCTCTACAACTACCTGAAAGGAGGTTATAACAAGGTGGGTGTTGGTCACTTTCCCCAAGTAACAAGTGATAGGAGGAGAGGAAATGGCCTCAAGTTGCGCCAGGGGAGGTTTAGATTTGATACTAGGACAATTTCTTCACTGAAAGTGTTATCAACCATTCCCTGGCTGCCCAGGGAAGTGTTTGAGTCACCATCCCTGGGGGTATTAAAAAGATGTGTAGATATGGTGCTTAGGGACATGGTTTAGTGGTGGACTTGGCAGTATTAGGTTTATCATTTAGGTCTTTTCCAACATAAAAGGTTCTATGATTCTGTGATAATTTGCATTATTTCTTTTACCTGTGTAGTCCCATTGCCACAAGTAGCAACAGGTAGACATTTCAAAGGATAATGGATAAAATTAGCTTATAATTTCATCCTGGAACCTATTCTGTGTGGAGCAATCTGTCACCAGAGAAGCTGAGGAAATGCAAGAGCATTTTATAAATTTGATGGAAAAGAACAAAAAAAGTTTGCAGGCATCCCTCTCCGTCTCCTCTGTCCTCATTTGCCAGGTGTGGATCCACACGTTACTCCTATATCAAACAGTGTCAAGGAGTTGCAGTCACTGACCCAGGGCTAAATGGTCCCTGGCATGGCTGTGGCCAGGTCAGCAAGAGGAATCCCAAGCCCTTCCTGCACTGGGGTTGGCCAGGGAGGGTCTCGCCCCAGTAGGCAACCTGGATCCAGCCCCCTTGTTTTGGAGGTGAAGATGACTGAATGGCATGGACACAAACCATTCTGGACATATGCACCCACTCAGCTTCAGCAATGGAGAATGCTACCCAGCAAATTCACTGAAATAGATGCAGCCATTGTGAAGGCATTTCTGTGGATTTGGGAGGAGAACTGTGCCTAGTCTGGATGCACCATGGCTATGCCATCGCCAGCAGTCTTACTCTGTCATTAATGGATATACACAATAGACAACAATGCTTTCAGTTGTTTTTTTATTGAACAATAATAATCATATACTTTTTAAAACTGACCAGCTTATTAGATTTACATTCAAGACCTCATAATGTCATTTATGACACTGTTGCAAAATAGTAATAATGTATGCAAATATTTACTACATTCTTTAAATAATTCTCTTCAGTCTGCTGAAGGACCGTGGGTTTGATCCTGCTCTCACTGAAATCAAGAAAAAATTACTTTTGATATCAGTAGATGAGAATCAATACACTTGCTTGTAAATAGCCCAAGATAGTATTGCTCCCTCTCAGTCCTAAACATTCAATACAGATTAAAATGTGGTATATGCTAGTTTGAGATGTATGTTTATGTGCCTCTAATTATCATGGTAAGAGAGCCTGCCCTGCCATACTGACATTTGGATGTCTGCTGCTGCCATCATCCTCTTGTTCTAGAGCAGCACAGTTCAATGCTGCTTTTCCAGGTGAAAGCAGCCTGCTTCCACCGACATTGGCTTTGGATCAGGACTTGTACTCTTTAAAGGCTTTGGAGTTTCTGCTGTTTGTAGTTTTAAAAGTATGTTTTCAGATCCTGCACCAAACTTTGGCTGCAGTACTGTGTGCTACTTCTGTCAAAACTCACATTGATTTCAAAGGAAATATTCAATTCAAACCACATTTCCAATAAGAGTGCTCTGCACTCTGACACAGTTACATCAATTTCCATTATCTGACAATCTGGTTGTTTCCAGACATATTAGCAAACCCATCTCAGTGTGGATTTTTATGTTACAAATACATTGTCCAGTCTGAACTGAATGAGGGACTGACAGTTCCTACAACACTCTAATGTATATGTTATTCTCCTGGCTGAAATGGGACCACTTGCTCATGTAAGTAAGAAACAAAGGACTAAGTACCAAAGTACTGTAAGCTGTGGCTGCACTACCACTCACTGAGGGTCCAAGTCTTCCCTGTGCTGGATCAGATGAACTCCCTGTGAGGCTGCAGCTGGGCTTCAGCCAGTGCTGAAGATGGAAAGTATGAAGGTCCATTTGCTGGCCTCTGGCATCGAACCCCCTCTTCCCCAAGAAACACAGATGTTGCCTTGATGGCACTAGTAGCTGCTATATAGAAACATATATATTTAAATAATGTTAAGCAGCTTCTTTTATATTGGGTCCCCCTCTACAAATCTGTATAATGTACCAAGCTGCTGTTTCTCTGTATAGAATTTAACTTGAGAAATCCACCTCAATATGTCTGCAGTGTCTTGGCTATGTTATTCACAATGTATAAACAGAAACACTGAGTGTTTTTTCACTAAAGGAAGGTGTATTTATCTCCAAGGAATTGTCATCAAACTTCCAAAAAACAGATGACTAATGACTAACAGTGGTTTATTTTAATCATACTGTTGTGCTCCTATGTTATTATTATTCTTGTGATTCAGGGGTGTGCTTTCTATCCTGGGATTTGTTGATGTGTGTTTCTTTCACCTTGGCTCCACACCAATGGTTTCACTCACCCAAACTGTCCACTGAATTCAGTGAGAGCTTTCCCAGCCTCAGGCTGCAAGAGTCAGCCTCTGGCATTATTTAAATGAGGAGGGTTGAACTGAGTTGTTTTTTTAATATTACTATACATTCAGGAATCCACAATACATTTCTCTGTTCAAATATGTATCAAAACAAATATCAAAAATCATATACACTGTACAGTCTATTTTTAAGTAAACATTTTTCTCATGAAAAACAGAATCACAATTGGCCTTCAGAGGTTACATTTTCATATGCTATAGATCTACTTTGTTCTTAAAGTGTGTTGTTGCATATTCGATAATCTGTGAGAAATGCATTCACTTGAAAGTCTTATGAGTGCAAGTAAATATCAGCGAGGATTTAGCCATTTTGTTACCGGAGAGCGAATAGCTTTCTCCTTAACGAATTCCTCTTTTACAGAATTGCCATCCCCTGATGCCATGTCATTCTCTGAAAATATACAAAAATAAAAATGGATTTCATGAAAATGAGAGAATTAAAATATTGTGCTGCAGCAATGTCCCTGGTTTTGGAAACACTTCAGAAAAACCTTAGCCAACAAATCTTGCAGGAATCTCCCTGAATGCCTCCAATTATCTAGTTACAAAATTTCTGCCAAATTATGGCATAAGCCAGATGTGCTTTCTAATAGTTTAAGCATAAAGCAGGTGATTTGACTTCAGTTTCCAGTTCTCACTCTAACACTCCAGTGTGACATGGAACCAAGAAGCACATACTCAGTAGCTACTGCAGTAAATTATACATGCCTGGAGCTGTTCTCTGACTGAGGCCAGCTGGCATGGAATAGCCTGGTGCATGCCACTAAACTCTCTTACTCTCAAAAAAAAGGTAAAACATCCAGTTTGTCTACTGGAAACGATCCCTGGCTGACCCTGATTCCTGAGGTGTAGCTGAGGTTGTTTGGCATGTCTAGCTAGGCTGGGACAAAGCATGCTGGCCAGTGTCCTACTGTTTGACCATGAGGGTGGTCAAATTGCAATACACAGGAACACACTCTCGCACTGTGAAATTTCCTAGGGTATATGTAGCCGTAATCTCTTCGGAAAATATATGGGCCAGAAACTCACCTGTTTAAAACACAGAAGTATTCACAGCTGTTTTAATTTGCTGAGGATCTGTCCTAGATTCTATAGCTACATCTGAAGAAAACTATTAAATGCAACCTCGTGTGACCATCCTACTACCCACAGTGTCCCTGGTCTACTTCCAGTGCCAGACCTCTCAGGACAGAAATCGGTGTGAAACCTTTGCACGGGTGAAGAATACTGTTTGTTTCTATGGGGTCAGTATCTCATCCTGGCTGGGATGAGACAAGCCGCTAAACGTTGAGGCAGCATAAAATTTGTGACCAAAAGCAAGGGAGTGAGAGGAAAGGGGAGGACGTACTGATGAAAACAGGCTACCTGGAAAGATTTGGAATGTTGTCTACATACAGAAGAAAGCAAGACAGGAATATTTTTTCATGTTATTTCAGCACCGTTAGTAATAAACAAAACCTGGAAAGGCAAAAGAGCACAATCATGTAGAAAAAATATGAAAGGATCAGGACTGATTCATCTCACAAAGTTTTTTTTTAAGATCATTTTAGATGTGGTATGAGCATAAGTTGAAGAAGTTTGCTTCTGTCTACCTTTCTCTAAACAGAGAGTGGGGGGAAGATAAATCATGTTTTAAGACAGCAACCTCTAGATATCTTAATATAACAGGAGAAAATCAAAATAAGGGACACAAACTGCAGTTGGAGGAGAAATAAAATTCAAAGACTTTTGGATTAAATTCTAGAAAAGCTACCAGTACGTCTAGGATTAAATCTCTGATATTTATTTAAAATCTTTACATTTGTATTGATTTTGATTGGTGTTTAAATTTAGAGTAAACATTGTTCAGTCAAATGTACTTCAGTATCATCAGGTGGAGAACAAAGGCGGAAATTTTAATCCCAGCTTTAAAAACTTCAGTGATCTCTCCTTCCTGCCTCAAAAACACTCCAGTTGGTCACACATCTTTTTTTAGTTCTGGAAAGATCTGTTACAGGCTTCAGACATAATTTTAAAGGTAAGAACTTATTCCAGAGATACTGCAATAAATTACTACAATAAAACATTTCATAAAACACTTCACTGACATCTGAAAATGTAGAAAGCTCTATCTTCATGGAAAAAAGGTGTTATTTTTACCATATATTAGCTAACAGTTGTAAATGCAACCTAATGAAATCCTATTCTGCACAAAGCAGCTACATGCATCGCAGGTGAACTAATGCAAAACCTAGCATAGCCTCTCATTGCACAGGTAACATTGTACTGCTAGCACATGCAACGAGCTGTGAAGTATTTTGCCCATGTTAGGATTTCAAAATGTTTTTACCATGTGTCACAGGTCATCTAATTCCTTGCCTTATGTTAAGGGAACTGCCAGCAAGAAAAATAAATGTACTAGGTGTTTGCACAGCTCTACCAAAGTACACAGCGTACCCAGCATGGCAGTAGATCATGTACAGGGTGGTTTCTGCTAAAATCAACTGCCCCATGAAGTCTTACCTGTGTGTGAAACTATCTTTCGTCGATTTGAGGGCTTTGAAGCAGACAGTTGAAAAAATGGGAACTTCAAACACTTCCCGGTTACTCTGTCACAGATGCCAGAGGGACAGTTGCAGGTTTTCCTGCATTCCATTCCATAGGTACCATAGGGACACTCTGAAAAAAAGTAACATAGCAAAGCAGTCCTCAGTGATCCAAGTCAGCTGCCAGCACGCTTAATAGCTGATCTGCTTATATCCTTAAAAGCGGAAAGCCCTTGTGTGGAGGTCAGCTAAACCTTAACTACAGGATTTCAGCATGCCAACTGCTTGTTACAAGTATTTTCCTGTTTTAACAAACCTTGACATATGTTATGTATATAATTTCTTCTACTATAACTTATTTACAATGTGCTTTTGGTAATCCTCTGAAACACTCATAGTATAACATGCAGATTAAAGACATGAATATGTAAGTATGTAATCATAGAGGATGTAGATAAAGGATTAGCATTGGATTTAGACAAAAGACGACTTCAGAAAGTTCCTGAATTCACTGTTTGGGCATGATATTATCTGACTTAGATGACTGTCATGATTTTGAGCTGCAATCTATTGCTGGCACCAGGCTGCTTGTGGCCAGGGCTACTGCATCTAGGCTGGGTATGTGCTGCTGCCCCGACCCTGAGGAGCTATCCAGCAAATGCACCCTCCCCTGGAGATGCTCATGGCTCTTGGGGAAGAGACTTCACCTATGCGACAGCTTCTCAGACATCAAAGATCTGCCTTCCCATGGCAGACAGCAAAGAACTCACCTACATCTCCAGCCTAAAGAGTATGCTCTAAAGGGATCACTGGCACTAAGGTTATAGTGCATCTGGTCATATACTGCCCCAATTCATATCTCCCATCCTTGAGCACACTTGTAGAGGAGCACTAAAGGGCAGCTGTCAGGATGGGACCAAATGTTTTTCAAAAAAATTAAGTCAGGTTCAGAGGATTTGCCCCATCCCATAGCTGACTTGTATCACATGCTGGATCACATAACTTCCCAGAGAGTTTAAACCTGGGGTCACTTGTCTTCCTCTGCCTTGCTATTGAACAGGGTACCTTCCCAGGACCATAGCTGAAGAGATGGAGACAAGAAAAATCCAGCTCCAACATCCCCTTTCCAAACCCCCAAACAAGACATCATCCCAGGAGAGGTTTGGGATGTTGCAGGAGCAAGGTCTTCATGCTCAGGCTGTCCTTGCCAACCCAGGGTGCATAGTCACCTTAAATGGCAAGTACTGAAGAGTTTCCAATTCAACTCCTAAGGGTAGATGAATGACCATTCAGGGCTGGACCAAGAATCCATCCAGCCCAGGCTCCCACAAAACACTTAAGAAAGAAAATGACCATGGTAAGCAAAAATTATACCTCGTCCCTCATATTCTCCCCCATTTTCAGCTCTGATAGCTCCTAAGTCAAACACAGTTTCTGTATATGTAACACCCCACAACAGGGTTATGCTTCTCAGTTTGCCCAGTCTCCTCTCAGATCAATGCAAATATTTTGTTTTGCCCTATGGTGCGGGCTATCTGAAAATCAGGCTAATGCCCCAAACTGAAACCAACATTTTACAATTCACGGCATGTCCAATGGGTATGCTTTTATAAATGAAAAGCACTGGAAAATCAACCAACTCCCTGCTAGGGACTACACAGTCAATCGCTCCAGCCTGGAGGACCTCACTGAGCTTCACCATACTCCCCTTCCCAAGCAAGGACACTCTTTGATCTGCTGTTTGTCCACATAAAACAAAAAGAAGATCCTGCCAAAGCAGAACAGTTTTTCTGTGCACAATCCTCCCTGAGGGACAAGCTCAGAGCACACACCACATGGAGCATCAATCTGCCTGCTGCAGGTGCTCCACCACTCAGCCCAGAGAGGTGGGATGCAAAGCTGTCCACAACAGCATGGGAACAAGTCTGAGCCCAAAGCACTTGGCTCCCTGTGGAATAATCCTGGCATTGATGCTGCTCCTCAGATTTGATGAAACTGAAGTCAATTTTGCTGTTAGAAGGCTTTGTTCATCAGGAGCCCACTCCTAAACAAATTGCAAATAGCTCCCGGTGATCTAAGGGAAGCAAGAACAAGTTTTTTACTGGGACAGTTATACCTTAGGTTTAGAGGGTATTTATTAATAAAAGTGCAGAACACCAGTGTTTCTTAGTCTGTTTTGGACAATAATGACATTGCTATTGATAATAATATGATTCACTCTTATAATACTAAAAGTACTCAAAAGATTGCTCTGAAACATGTACTGACCATGTTTTACCCATTTTAGAAATAAGAAATTGAAGAACAGAGATTTCATTTTTCCACAACTTCGATGTAAATCAGTCGCAGGCAACCAGAGAGAATTTAGCCATCCTGACTCTGTGAATTATTACAAACATGGAAGTTATTAAAATGAGTGAGTGATCTGGTATCATACTATAAATGGATATATAAAATAACAATACTTGGCCCCATACTTTGGCTGATAAAATTCACATATGTACAGAGAGAGAGATTGTACTGTCTCAGAGCTGAGATGAAAAAAGAGTAAGAATTAGAAATGACATATATAATACTTAATGTAAATAAATAAAGGGGGAATATAAGCCTTAAATACCGATTTACAACTCTAAGTCAAGATATGTCTTTATTGAAATTAATGAGAGCTTTTCCACTGACTGACTGGAAAAAATAGAACATTTTAATTTACATTTTCTACAGAACCTCCAAGATTCAGCTACAGGGATTCAGATCTCATGTCCCTCAATGTTTCTTCTTTCCCCTTTGAAGTGTGCTATTGCAAAGAAATTCCTATGAGGAAAGTGAAAAGTATACAATCATTCAAAAGAACTGTTAAAAGAATTATGGGTGGTATCTTGCACTGCAGTAATTTTTAGTAAACTGAAGATCAGTCAACTATCTCAGTAAAATACTTTCCTGGTGGGTGCACCAAAGAGACGATCTTATGCGTAAATTCTAGTCTTTAGAAATAAAAGTAGTATTCTGGGTTTCACTTTCAAACATGCACATAAATTTGTTTTTAAATACCAATGTTAATAAGTGTGTGCTGGCGTGAGTCAGCCTGAATGATTTTTGCAGCATCTGGTCGTAAGTCATTACTTTAACTGAGGCTATTAATACTCCTGATATTTAACTGCCAAGACATCTCCACTTTTAAGGAAGTTATTCAAAGGCATATCTGTATCTACTTATTGAAGTGGTACACAAACACAGGAAAACTCACTGCATTCACGCTTTTCAAAGCCTTTTTTAAAAATTATTTATTTTAAAAACTTTAATTTCTTGGTAATTTAATACGTCCTCTTCTTTTAAAGATTCTCCTTTTTGCATGGAGAGAGGATAGCTCTTAAATGAAAAATGCCACTATAGTCTATGACTAGAGAAATCAGCATGCAGCATACCTGGAATAAGCCGAGAGCAGTGGCTGGCTGCACACCTCACAGTCAGCTCCTGTTATGTTATTCCCATCTTTCGGGCAGGAGGGTTTCTGCCTCCCCTGACCACATCCCTAGGGTAGTTGAGCACCTCAAAGGAAGGACTGAGTTAAACACCACAACGTCCCCAGGTACTCAGGCAGTGCTGTCACCTCCATCACCCAGACCCCAGAGAGACCACCTGCTCCCTGGGCAGGCAGCCGGCAGTGCCCAAGGGAACCTTAACCCAGGGGGAGTACAACAGGAGCAGGGACCCGATGACAAGGTTGGACTTGCAGCATTAAAGTCTTTGCAATTTATAGAAAGCCACCCACCAAATCAGCGGAAGGATCAGGACTAGTGCCTGGGTATCCCAAGTCCCAGTCAAAAAATCTGATCTCTGAGCGCACCCCATCCGTATTTCCTCACACATGTCCACAAGTCTAAACAATATTCTCACATTAATAACCCTGTCCCATCTACATGTAACACCTTTTAATACCAACAGGTATATTTCACTTTCTTCTTGGCTAAGGGCTGAGCTGGAAAAATCCCATTTTAGACCTTTCAAGCAGGAGGCAAGCTCTATATGTAGGTTGCTGTCAAATTGCCACAGTGGGTGCATGCAAAGTGAATACTGTTACCTTTGCAGATACCAAATTCATCACCAAAGTCATCCTCCTCAGTGTAAAACTGGCACTTCAGCCCAGGACCACACTTGACACCATCCATACCCGAGACCGTACGATAGCAAGTCTCCCCCAGAGCAGCTGCACACACTCTGCAACAGCCACAGTCATCCAGCACCGTTCGCTTACAGCGCAAGGTACTTTTGCATGCGTTACTGTCACAGGGCTCAGGACAATCTACTGCGTATTTCGCACTCCAAGCAGTTCCAGCGTGCACGGGCATCAGGAGGAGTGTGAGAAACAGGAAGCCCTTCATGTCTTGCAGGGGTAAATGCTCCGTCCCAAAGAGCAAGCTTTAAAGCTCAGCCTTCTGGTGCCTTGTGCCGAGAGAAGGCAGCAGTACAGAATCCAAAGTGGTAGCTGCACACATCAGCCTACAAGTTTATGAGCTTTATACAGTGTGTTGCCCACATGCTGCACCGTCGTCAGCTTCCTCAATCCGGCAGCGCTGCTCCTGCCAGCCTCCCTTGTTTCAGTTTATGAAATCCAGGATGAAGGTTGGATTAGCACTCTGCTGCCATCCAGGAATTGAAAAGCCTGAGCTGATGTAATCTGTTATGTTTAGTTGGTTGTTTTGCATGAGGACTAAAAACTCTCTCACATCCGTCTCAAATGCTCAAGGACGTCTGCCAAAAGAAAAAAAAACCCACACACAACCAAAAAAAAACCCAACCCTGAGTAGGTTGCATACCTTCCTGCAGGACAGGGATCACTCTGACATTGGGCACACTGCTGACAGGACAGCTCTCCCTCACTAACACAGCTCATGTGGCCAGAAGAAAATCACACTGAATCATCTCACTGCTGAAAGAATAATCTTTAAAAGAATAAATCTTTGCCATCCCCTTCAAGGGGACACAGACAGTTACTTTAAGGAGCAAAGTAAGATCATGCCATGTAACAACCAAGCTCACATATTTCAGTAGTGGTTTTGCTTCCTGCATTGAAATGGTACTTTTTAATCAGTATTTAGGTGGAGATGAAGTAAATATTTCACTCAAAGATCACTGCTAGAATTAAAACCAGGTCAGACAGAAACCAGCATTTTGTGAGATCTTCCACATGAAGTTTAGGAGAATGATCAATGAGCTGCCCCAACCTCACAACCAAAGGGGGAAACCCCCATCCATCGTCAGCACCTTCTGCACAGCCTTAACATGGATCTGGGGGGGGGCTGATTCTTCTCCCATTTACACCATTTCTATCCTGATCAAATTCTGTGGGATGCTCTGATGTTGCTCTTCAATGAAATCACTGTAAATAAACAAAAATTAAGTCTCAATTTCTCCCATCCCCCCTCTTAGACTTTATTCATGTTGCCAGAGCCTTGACAAGAAACAGCAAACAACTGAAGAGTTCAGTGAAACAGATGAGCCACCAGAGAGATGGAAATTTCTGCTCTAAAGAAAGATCTACATGAAAGGAAAAAAGGAATAAAGCTAGCCATAAATAAGTCTCTGAATACCAAAAGTTGCTGCCACTGAAATTAGTGGGAACCAAATCAATCTAAACTTGTATATGACCAGCTTGCCATCTGGGAATCTGGTGTCTCCAGTTGGCTAAGGACACTGCCAGTAGGCTGCCAAATAAAATGAAGGGCTATGCTGGAAATACAGGAGATCAGGAAAGCCTTTTCTTCCTGAATCCCAATGTGAATTGATAGATCCAAACGAAAATGCTTAACTCTTCTCTCTTGTGAAGAAGATGATTAAACCAACATACTGTATGTAGAATTTGGGTAGATTGTTCATATGCTTCTGGTAAAAGTACGCATAAGAACCTGAAGAGGAGAGGAGAGGAGAGGAGAGGAGAGGAGAGGAGAGGAGAGGAGAGGAGAGGAGAGGAGAGGAGAGGAGAGGAGAGGAGAGGAGAGGAGAGGAGAGGAGAGGAGAGGAGAGGAGAGGAGAGGAGAGGAGAGGAGAGGAGAGGAGAGGAGAGGAGAGGAGAGGAGAGGAGAGGAGAGGAGAGGAGAGGAGAGGAGAGGAGAGGAGAGGAGAGGAGAGGAGAGGAGAGGAGAGGAGAGGAGAGGAGAGGAGAGGAGAGGAGAGGAGAGGAGAGGAGAGGAGAGGAGAGGAGAGGAGAGGAGAGGAGAGGAGAGGAGAGGAGAGGAGAGGAGAGGAGAGGAGAGGAGAGGAGAGGAGAGGAGAGGAGAGGAGAGGAGAGGAGAGGAGAGGAGAGGAGAGGAGAGGAGAGGAGAGGAGAGGAGAGGAGAGGAGAGGAGAGGAGAGGAGAGGAGAGGAGAGGAGAGGAGAGGAGAGGAGAGGAGAGGAGAGGAGAGGAGAGGAGAGGAGAGGAGAGGAGAGGAGAGGAGAGGAGAGGAGAGGAGAGGAGAGGAGAGGAGAGGAGAGGAGAGGAGAGGAGAGGAGAGGAGAGGAGAGGAGAGGAGAGGAGAGGAGAGGAGAGGAGAGGAGAGGAGAGGAGAGGAGAGGAGAGGAGAGGAGAGGAGAGGAGAGGAGAGGAGAGGAGAGGAGAGGAGAGGAGAGGAGAGGAGAGGAGAGGAGAGGAGAGGAGAGGAGAGGAGAGGAGAGGAGAGGAGAGGAGAGGAGAGGAGAGGAGAGGAGAGGAGAGGAGAGGAGAGGAGAGGAGAGGAGAGGAGAGGAGAGGAGAGGAGAGGAGAGGAGAGGAGAGGAGAGGAGAGGAGAGGAGAGGAGAGGAGAGGAGAGGAGAGGAGAGGAGAGGAGAGGAGAGGAGAGGAGAGGAGAGGAGAGGAGAGGAGAGGAGAGGAGAGGAGAGGAGAGGAGAGGAGAGGAGAGGAGAGGAGAGGAGAGGAGAGACGAATCTTACTAGAATTGTAAAAAGCACTTCCAAAAGTGCCCAATACCTCAAAGGAGTTCAGTTTCTTCAGATGGAAGGAGGACCTAATATGTTTAACACATGTCAAAGGGTCACTACACTCAGGCAAATATTTGCAGGCATCCATTTTATACAGAATATAGTTACTTTAAATACAGTTCTTCTAGATACAGTTCTTCTAGTCACAGTTGCCAGCTGGCAGATGTTTACATGCACTAGCTCATGCCTGTTTTCACATGTAATCTTGGACCAATCAGTAAATTTAAAGTGTAAAAATTAAAGCATTAAGTTGAAGCCTCATATAAACTGACAAAGTGTCATTGGTAGCCACGAGATGACAGCAATTAGCAGTAGCAGAAAACTTCATCTTCAAAGTCCAAAGCAACTATCTTCTGGGAAGTGAAAGGAATACTTCAAACATGGAAGTGAAGTTTGCCGCTAAAAGCCAAGGAGGCACAAAAGTGCAAGGTTATAATGAGCAGATAAATTAGAAATGGATGTGCTGTCCCTGACTCCATCACAACTACAAAATGGCAAAAGCCTATTTAAAAAAAAAGAAAAACCCAGCCCAACATCTCCCCTATAGTTCACAAGTCAGCAGAGTAATGTAAACCACTGCCCATTTCTGTTGGCATTAGCATCAACTAAAATTGACATTGGTTTATATTAATAGGTCAGGCTGTAAGCTGTGGGGCTGAGGAGCCTATATAAATCCCACTTGGCAGTCCCTCAGTGGGAGAGAGAGGCTAAGTTTGATTGAAGGGCCAGGGAGCACAGCTAAGTGCAGTAACCATTTCTGTTCCCCGGCCAAATCTGCTCGCAAGGGAGAAATAGCCCAAAGAAGCAGGTTGCATACTTAGTGCATGAGACTTCATAGGTCTGCAGCAGTAAGGAGCAGGAAGGCTTTCACTTAAGTGTCTCCCTTAAGTCTCCCTTGAGTTAATTCACACCTGCCCTTAAATTCATACCTGCTTGCTCACTCAGAGGAGATAACAGAGGAGTGTGCAGACCTATCCACACATGCACTTAGACGTTTGTGCCTGATAGTAAACACCAGCTGGTAAAATCCTGTTCTGTAAATATTTATGAAATGTTCCTTGTATAAAACACCAACCAAGATCTGAAAGGGCTGCATTTCATATTTGGGTTTCTCACAGGGAAAATGTCCTAGGGAGATGATAAACAAAAAATATTACACACAGATGTGGTGAGGAAAAGAAATCGTAAAAGAAATCGGCACACTCCCCTAGCAACTAGCCAATATTATTTGGAATAAGATGGAAACTGTATTCTCTGCTTGGAGCTAGAAGCCAAAGTAAATTATTACAATGGATCAAAAAATACATGTAATGGAAGAAAACAATATGAACAGATAGAGGTCTGGCTTATACATGAGTATTATGGAGGAAATAATGACACTATGATCTTCCACACTCTTCCCTGGTTAAGTAGTGAAATAAGTCCAATGTCATTCCCTCTGATTTTAATGTTTCTTTGTTGTTTTACCTGTTGAATCCATTAAGCGTTTCTTTCCAATAAATGGCTTGATGCAGTAAAGTCCTGAGCTAAGCTCTCCCTTGAAAACTGATGCAACGGGAATTAATGAAGCTTCCCCAGCTATTAACAGCAGAAAGTTTCACACCATTATTTAACTTGTGGTAGAAATATACTTTAAATTTGGAATATTTTCTTGATCAGATCAGATCAATGCTTTTTTTTTTTTTTCCAAATTTACAGTATAAGTTATCTTGGTGCCAGTTTACATCATAATTACATCACCGTATATAATGTTTGGCGTTCCTTCGAGAAGCAGAAAAGGTTTCAACCCTTAGGTTCAACAATTCACAGGGAGCTGAGCAATTACTGGTTTAGTATCAGTGAGAAGTGTGTTTCCAACTGAATACTTCAGAGCACAATTTTTCTAGTTTTTTGACAAATAATCCTTTCTCAAGCAAAAGCAGCTTATGTGGGGGTCTTGAGCTTGTATTTATGCCCTCTGAAAAGTTTGACCCCACCTGTTAAAGATCCCCATGAAATTACATGCCTCATGATACATGGTTAATCTGTGCTGATACATGGGAGCAGTCTATTCATTATGCCAGTACTCTAAGGCTTTGCCCATTTTACTCTTTAGATTGAGAGAGTAATGTTCATTTCAATTCTTCTGAACTTAAGCATGCTGGCCACTGTCATTATCCAGTCCTTTGAACACATAAAGTCAGGATAAGCAGGAAGCATTAATACCTCTTTAAACATAGGAAAAGGTTTAACGCATGACCCTTGTTGCTCATTTCCAAAAGGCAGTCCCTAAACTAAAAATACGTTACCGTACATTCCTGAACGATCCAACTTTTTCCCAGGCTTCCTTTACAAAAAGCCATAAGCACAATGCTATACAAGAAGCAAAGATTCAAAGGGAAACACCGAAAGGAAGCTGAGCTGCAAAGTCCAAAATGAAAAGCCAGAAATAGGAAGTAAAAGATAAGAATCAGGAAAGTGAGATAGCGGCACGGACTCCCCTTTGTATGATTTCTTTTCTTGTATCTTTTCAATGAATTGCTAATTACTCTTTGTTTCAACTGTAACATGGCAACTCAACTTCACTCTGGTAAAAATAGATGCTTTGGGACATTTCCTATTTGTTGATGGCAAGAGGTGTTTACATCCTTTCTCCAGGCAGACCAGGTGCTATGCAGAGAACTGGGTAAGTTGCAACTACCTATGCACAGACTTCAGGAGCTAGTATAGAAATGAGTGGATATGGTGCATTATCTGCAGGGAGTCTCAGGAACTAGAGCCATAGCTTGTTCGGAGCATGTTAAAAATATACTTGCCCATAACTCCACATACAAATATGTGGCATGTCCAGCCTGAGAACTGGAAGCTAAATTCACTGCGCATAACTTCTGTTCTGAATTTCCTCCCTCAGACCTATGGCCATACAAATGGAGTTGGGCACTTTTCAGGTGTGTGCTACTGAGTCCACGTGGCACAGTCCTGTTCCTTGATGGGTTACAGCCATGGTCTGGCTCTGATTGAAGGATCTCTGCACTGTGTCATCCCTGCACAGTGTGGCTATTCCCAGTGAATTTACAACCACTGCAAAGACCTGCATAGCAGAAATCACTGGCTTTCCCTCAATTAATTCATTAATTGAGTCAAATAATTTTGCTGTGCTTAGAGAACATGTTCAAGAGACAAAAAACATGACAGAGTGGTGGAAAAACTCTGCTATGTAGCAACAGGGGTCAATTTTCTCCAAGGCAGGCAAGTCTGCATTTGTGACACACAATAAATAGGTAGTTGATGTAAGTGAGGAAAAATGGTTAAAAAATAGGCTGTGATTCTGTTATGCTGAAGCCTTTTTTTCATGACTTTCAAATCATCTACATTTCCAGAGGAAGAAAGGGGTTTCAGTGCCCAAGACCTCCTAAGATCTATATCAGAGAGTTTCTTAAAAGCACGGGAAAGTCACATACCTTCTTTGTAGTTTAGAAAATTTACTTCTCTGAATACAATGCTAAACTTGACTGATCACTCACAGCCGAAACCAGTGGTCTGCCATCACACCCCCACCTTATCAATAGTTTTTTCAGTAGCTGTTTCTTTTGTGAGACCTCTTGGTCCTAGGAATCTAAATCACCATGATTAAGTCATATGTTCATCTAGGCAAAAAAAAGCCTTTCCATGTAGAAAAACATCTCAACTATGTTTCACAGTTACTGATTTTCAGCCATTTGCAGAAAAAAAAAAATCTATATGGAATGAACTTCAAACATTTAGTTTCATTATCAATAAAAGAAAACAAGATGTGAATGATGGTTCTTCACATGTTCTACTTAAGTGCTCGGGTGCGTGTATTCTGCCCATATGGTACACAGTTTTAATGCTGACATAATGTGAAGGATACTTTGTCTGTCACTATTTGACATAATGAACTGATGTAGGAATACACACTCATTTCTCCATTGCCATGTAGTCTATGCTCAGTAGTTCTCTGTAGAACTAGAATAAAACATATTAGACTTAAACAAGCATTTTCATCAGTTTTGTTGGGACATAAACAATAACACAATAGTAAATAAAATGAGTAACATTGTGAATTTTATCCTTTCCCTACTCAATGCGAATTGTAATTGTACTCTGTCTCTATCACTCCCTGATAACTAAGCCAAATTCCCATTTGAGAAATATTTATTCTTGATACCTGGGCAGAATCTTAAAGTACACCATTTAGTTTTCAAATCCTATGTATAAATTTTAGAATCAAATATTTTAGGATTGGTGCTCTCCATTTACTTGCAACTCAAGATTACTTTGATCTCTGCTCTTCAAGAAAAAACAGGTGACATCTCTACAGACACTTACAGGAATAGAACCATACCTTAAATATTAATGCGATTTCTGCTTTTCTGTACTAAAATGTGGTTTTGAAAACTTTGTTGCAATTAAGCAGTGCTATTGTCTTACAACATTTCTACAAAAGTTTTAGCTATGCTTTATATATAGTTTAGACTCGACTAAGTAGCTGTTTCCTGTAATGAATGACAAAGCTATTAAAAGCTGAGCTCTTGTACTCCATGGTTGCTAACAAGAAAATCTCTGGTCACATGTGAAATGTTCAGTTGTTTGAGTTCGGGTTAGGTGTCCTCATGAGTTAATATTTCCATACACTCTTTGCAATATCACCAGGACAATAACCTTTCCATTGGCAGAGAAAAAACAGTTTGAACTAATTAATTTAATTAAACAAAATGATCAAATCGGTATCAATCATTTTTCTTTAAGAAATCTCTTCCTTTTCATAAGTACCCATCTTTGAAGTGTAAACACTTTCCAGAATAATTAGATGATCTCAGAAGGCCATAAGAGGACTTCAGCATCTCCTTGGTAGGAAAACTTCAGGGAAGAGCCAGCCAAAGGCTGAAAGGAGTAAGGACACTGATGGGAAATGTTAAAGAATTTTCCACAGTGTTACACACACCTTTTTTTCCTTAGGATGAGTGTCTGTCTTATCCTGGCTTCTCTCTGCCACACAATCTCTCCAGCTCACCCTTAGCCCTCATTCTGCTCTTCTACTTCACTGATGACATTTTCATCTCTATTTAAATATGTTGTCTCTGTGATTTACATGCAGCTTTATTCTTTGCAAGTCTACTTATGCCATGCACAAAATACAACCTAAAAATAAGAGTCGAACAAGACTATCTCTTTGGCCCATCTTAATTGCTTTCTCTTGTTCACAGTCCTCACAATTTGTCCATCTTGTCTATCCAGACTGAAGCCTCTTTGGGCTAACTGGTGCAGAGCCTTTTTCAAGGACACTTTTGATAGTTGGTCTTCAGGCATTTCCATGCTATATGCAATTGGTATCTACTTCAGCAAACAAGACTGGACACAAATTGCATTTTGGCTTCCATGAAGAGGGACACCAGTCAAGGTCTCCCACAACAATGTTCTTGGAGGGATCTAGCACAGGGCCATTTGTTTCCCCAGGGTATCATCAACAGGATTTTCATGCATTCATATGCTTCCTACATCCTTTGTCCTTTGCCTCATCAATCATATGGCTGTATTTTCATATATTTGAATATTTCATTATTTTTTTTCTGGAATACACATATTGTGGGTGAATGCTGACCCCAATGACATAAATGCTTTGCCACTTGTTTCAGTGGGACCAGGATTTCACACAATGCTTTCAGTGTGTTATGGTCTTCTCTGCTGTAAAGAAACCAAAACCAGTTCAAAGCTTTTTGTGTGTGTTTTTTACTCAAAGTAAGGATAGGAAGGTTTGCAAACAAGCTCTAATTAGAAAGCAATGAGGGGTAACAGCCACATATTGCCTGTGATAAGTTCGTGTTTCATTAAGTGACAAAACTGCCAGAAAGCTTAGAATTATAAGCCATAAACCTAAAACCACCCATCATTTCCAAATCTATTTTAACTCGTATCTCACTATTTTCAGCTTTCATAATATATTGCTAAAAGAGGTGTTATAATTAAGCACTGTTACAACCTTGTGTTCTTACTCTGAAATTTGATAATTTATATGTATTTATATCCATTCAACATATTTGAGAGAATGAAATAAAATATGGTGAGTTGTACTGCCTTTTTGTTTTATTCATAGATCAACTTTAATTATTTGATCAAAAACTTGATATTAATTTTCAGTCATTTAATCAGATGTCCAGAAGCTTTATCCTTTAAGACAAATGCCTGAAAAAAAATTTGAGTAAGTTATTCAAAGCTGCAGCTATTTTCCCAAATTATGAATCTGACAGACTGAATATGTGATTTCTCCATACTGGCATACGCCTCTCTTTTGCTTTAGCTTCTGAATTGTCATAGACTGACCATGTGTTATTTTAGATGTTTCCTGTCCCTGTTAGAATAAACTATTTAAGCAAGCAGAATTTCTGAAGTAGTTCACAATCAGATATACTTTCTTAGGTGATTTAACTAAAATCAGATAGTTACTGCTCAGCCCCCAATCCTATCTTCTGATTGCCCCCCATGCTGTATTATGGATCCTCTTCACTGTGCCAGAGCTTGGCCTATAATGTTACATACTATAAGTGCTGGCTGGGTGCTGAGTGAGTATCTCATCCTGCCTGTCAAGAAGCTGCAAAGGGGACCAAGACGATGTCCAGCTACAGATGCTTGTTGAGAGTAGGAAATAGCCCCCAAAGCTGTGGTACATGAGATATTCCCTCATGTGGATCCGAGGAGGCCAGTTGGGCCAGAACTGGTCAACAGTATCTTCAGTTCCGGCTTTAGTGGCTTTTTCTGTTTTATAAAATGAAAAATGTTTTTTCATTTTTAAAGCATTGGTAGTAAACAAATAAAGTTGTTTTCTGCAACTAACATAGAGGGAAAGGATTTTTTTTGTTTGTGTATTGCCTAAGATAAGTGCCTGACACAGGACTTATGAACCACTGGCTGTACCCATTGAAACCCACCCAGAGTCACCAGCAGTTTTTGGCTAGGCAGATGAAGACTGCCCAGGATGGCTAAACTATAACCAAGCATCATGAGAAGGGAAAAACTCAAACCAACACAGCTGGTGGAATAACAAACCCTTCTGAAAACCACTGTCCCAAATGTGAATATCAAAACTGGTAAATGTTACTGTGACTCTGACTTCAGTAACTGGGTGCAGGACAAACAAGGGGAGGGAAAGAGGCCTGGAAGAGAAGCATTTTTAATATCCCATTAGAACTGAGTCCATTTCCTGCATCATCTATCACCAGCTGTGCTCTTACCTTGTGCAGATACTCTCAATATTTCTGCATAATGAGGCCAAGACCACCCGCTAAGATCAACACCACTGTTCATAAGACAGAATATACAAATTGGCTTTGTTTAATGATTCAGGGCTCTGATGTGCAGTTCCTGTCAAATCTCACTGTGGCACTGCCTGGCTGATTGATGCTGCAGCAGTCTCATTTCACAGCTCCACAAACTAATTCACAGGGCAGCAAGTTAACTCAAACCACCTGCTTCCATTCCTGGAGGAGCACAAACACCACACCCCTTCAGCTACGGAGGTGGTAACTTCTGAAGTTGGTGCACCTTGAATCATGAGCACCCTAGTCCCCTGTATCACACTTTTCAGCACATTCATGTTCTCACATACTCATGTTTTAGTGGCATTTAGAGGCATCCCCAAGAAAACTTGCAGTTGGAAGACATCCCTTTGAAATACTGCAGGAGGAAAATTAACTACGCAACAGTATCTGCAGGTTTATCTTTTGTCTCCATGTGTGTGAGATCCTTAGTACTGCAAGTATAGTTGCTGCCTCCACATTATTCTTTTCATTATGATGTGGACTGTACGTAGTAGGATCTGGCTGGACCACCTTGGAAGATGGGGCCTCTCACGATCCCCAATGAAAGGAAGCAGTACAAGTTTCTCCACAGTGCTCCATCACCATGCCCAAAGCCTCAGTTCAGAGAATAATTGTGTGCTCAGTGTAATCATTTGTTACCTGAATTCTGCTAAGACCAGTGCTGGGACAGGACTGTGGCTTTTGGCATGAGATGTGCAGGCACCAGATTTTGATCAGTGAAAGCCACATCACTGTCAGTATGGTTCATTTGCCATTTGAAAATGTCAGGGTGTTTGCAAACATGCTAGTCCAGAGCTCCCCTTCTTTTCATGCATCTGCTTTTATCTGGTACCAAGGGGGCTGAAAGGATGGGTGATGCAGCTTTGGTCATAACAGCTTGAGATATGGATGTTCCAAGAAACCTGGACACTGCATCTTAATAGGTAACATCCGCTACACAGTTTCAAGGTAACCTAAACCAACAACCATGTGTCATTTATTCATTTAAATGGAAATGGTTAATTAAATACTCATGACTAGTATTTTTTTATGACAGCAGTGATTAAGAATTATTAAAGTAACATTTATTTTTTTCATTTACTGATGTCACTGTTTTAATTACTGCTTGTCTTAATTTTCTGTGTGGCTGCAGAGAGGTTTGATATTTTATTGAACTGAAGGTTTTGTGAGAGTGTGTTAAAAGTGCAAAGTTTCTTGCTTTTTACAAACAAACGTAGATAAGGGTGAATGCTGTGAAACTCCATTGTTTATACATTGAATATAATCTGTGCCTTTGGAAGTAGTTAAGATCTGCAAGTTTCTGTTCTATTTTTCATTAAAATAAGGCCTTTTTTGCTCATATTTCTGTGGTTTCCTCTTCATCATGCCAAGGATGTGGGTCTTGGTACAGCTTTTAGACTCAATGACTTTTTGTGAAATTAGTGGCTGACTTTCAATGCACATTTCACAGCTGATTTCAGTGGCTTTGAAGCAACCTGTGCCATCTTGAACCGAATTACAGTTAAATTTAACCTACTTGCAATCTGCTAGATATTGATTATTAAATATTATTAGTCAATCCAAAAAGAGTTTAATCAGATGAACGTGGGGTTACAAACATACTGGTTTGGAGTTGTCTGAACCATCTGCCAGATCATTAACGAGATGAGGATAAATTTTGGAAACTAGTAAAAATTGTAATTAAAAGATGTAACAGGCATATTAAAATTACTTGCTGTAATTTGTATGACTATGGTGAACTGACCTATTCAGACTTTGAAAGAGTTTATCGTTATTTCTCTTTGGCAAGTATCCAAGAAAATTATCTTGAAAATCTGATGGCTTGCTTTGTTTTAATTCTGTTTTCTAAATGTTTCTTCCTGATGCCAGATTGAGTTGTCCAAAAGGAAGGTTACTTTTACAGCTTGCTAGATGGCAGGCTATTCTGTAGTCAGAAGATAAAACAAACTTTTGACTAGGAGCAGTGAAGGCAATCCATGCTCCAAACATATCACTGCACTTTCAGGAAACAACAGTTGTTGACAACAGATAATGCTACCCTCTGTACTGAGAACTCAAAGTTTGTTTAAAAAAAAATAGATTCCCACATTGAACGTACAGTGCACTAGATGTACAGCCAAAACAAGTACAAAACATCAGCCACTACTGCCCAGTACAAGGGCAGAACAAACGTAAGGACTAAAGTTAACTGGCATCTGTATCCCTGTGTGATGTGTGAATATGAATTGTCAGCCCTCTCTCTTGGATAGAGAGCCATCAGCTGTATATCAGCACTGTACATTCTACGCCAGTGCCATACATTGCATATCAGTGACATATGTCATGTCTTTGCACGGCCTGGTCAACCTTAGGAGCTGCTGTCTATGCCCAGATATGATTATGTGACAGGTGACAAGCAAGTCAGACTTTTCAGCAAATAATCCTTAAGAAACATCGTTTACCTGGAAGATCTCAGTAAAAACAGGGATAGGTGCAAATGTCTGACAGAGAAGTCAACTCAGCAGATACCAAGCTGCACAATGCAAGCATAGACAGGAGCCCAGCCCTGGCCAAGGGCAAAAGGATTCCTGGGGCAGAACTCCCTTAATCTGCTCAGAAATTTCCAGTAAAGATAAAAACAGATAGTATGGAAGAGCTGGTCTGCTACAAGAAGCCAGTATTTGGAAACTGGGATGTAATGTGCAAGGGAACACCTCACAGGCACCTAGAGATTAGTGTTGAGGCATGACAGGTTAAAAGAGACAAGACTAGATTTCTCTTACTGAAGAAAAGTGGAATTGCAAATGCTGTGCTGGAAACAACTGGAATCTATAGTAAACTCTGCCACAAGCTGCTGAATATGAGTTCCTCTCAGTCTAGTAAGAATGTGTTTCTAGCTTAATTTTGTCAGGATTTGTGGGTGTCTGTTATCGTAAAACTGTAACATACCTGGAGCTACTCTCTGTGGCTTTCCTGTTTTCAGTTCTCTTCTGAGAACCAGCCCAGCAGTGACACCAGTGGTCACCTTGTTTAGCCGACACTCACCCTTTCCTGGACCTTTGCCTACCGCTGGCTGCAGAATCAGTCATCCTTCCACTGTATACTTCCGCAGGTGTTAACATAATGCAGAACTGCAGGGCATTTTGCAGCGCCACTGCAAAACTACCACGCTTCCTGGCCCAGACTGCCCCTTACCCAGAGAGGCGGATGGGCAGGCACTCTCTCAAGACATGGGGATTTCAACACCAGCAAAGTCTTCCCTCCTGTTGCACATGGAGGGAATAAAGTTTCTACTTGCCTCAGGGTGGACAGAAGTTGAGTCAAGGTTACTGCTTGGTTCACTGCTCCAGTTACCTCCATGAAGACGGGCTAAGGCCAGGCTGGGACATTGGCCTGTGGGTAGGCCCAGCTCAGCAGGGCCCATGGCGGGGCAGGATCAGGCTGAAGGAAGCTGGAGACCAGCACTGCTGCGGTGTTGCTGGGGCAGGAGCTGATGACTCTGGGTGTTGACATGGATCCTGGGCCATGGGTGGTAAAGTGGGGAAGCTCCGGGGTCTGGACAGGAGCAGTCAAACCTGGTGGTACCCTGGGGGCCTGGCAGTAATGCCCTTCCACCTGCTACATTGCCTGTAAAAGCTGCATTGCCCACAAAAGGAAAAAAGATGCTGTAAATGAAGTCATTACAGGAGTGTGGTGAGTTGACCCTGGCTGGACCCCAGGTGCCACCAAGCCACTCTATCTCTCCCCTCCTCAGCTGGACAGGGTAGAGAAAATATAACAAAAGGCTCATGGGTCGAGGTAAGGACAGGGAGATATCATTCACCAATTACCGTCACAGGCAAAACAGACTCAGCTTGGGGAAATAAGTTTAATTTATTATAATCAAGTCAGAGTAGGATAATGAGAAATAAAACCAAATCTTAAAACACCTTCCCACCACCTCTCCCTTCTTCCCTTGTTCAGCTTTACTTCCCATTTTCTCTACCTCCTCCCCTGCCACAGCACAGGGGGCAGGGGATGTGGGTTGTGGTCAGTTCATCACCCGTTGTTTCTGCTGCTCTTTCTTACTCAGGGGGAGAACCCTTCACACTCTTCCCCTGCTCCAGCGTGGGTCCCTCCCACGGGCTGCAGTTCTTCATGAACTGCTCCAGTGTGGGTCCCCCACAGAGTCACAAGTCCTGCCAGGACCCTACTCCAGCATGGACTTCCCACGGGGTCACAGCCTTCTTTGGTCAGCCACCTGCTCCGACATGGGGTCCTCCACAGGCTGCAAGGCACAGCCTGCCTCACCATGGTTATCACCACAGGCTGCAGGGGAATCTCTGCTCTCTGGCGCCTGGAGCACCTCCTCCCTCTCCTTCTTCATTGACCTTGGTGTCTGCAGAGTTGTTTCTCTCACATATTTTCCTTAATCCTGTCCACAATTGCCCTTGCACAGGTTTTTTTCTCCTTCTTAAATACGTTATCACTGAGGCACTACCACTGTCACCGATGGGCTCAGCCTTGGCCAGTCTGGCATTGACTCTATCAGACATGGGGGAAGCTTCTAGCAGCTTCTCACAGAAGCCACCCATGTAGCCCCCCCACTACCAAAACCTTGCCACGCAAACCCAATACAAGGAGATCACACACACAAAGCCCAGTATCTGAACTGGAATTAACCTTCTGGGTTATGGTTTCCAGAATATATTACTCATTATTTCCCATCCGTGACTGAAATACAGCCACTGTTCACATGAACAGAGCGAGTGAAATCTTTGCCTTTGAGAGGTTAGGCACTAATTAGTTGTTATTGGGCTGCAGGATACAAAAAGTCTCCTATAGGATGGGAAGAAGCATATCCTTGCTGTTATTTACCTTACAAAGGTAAAAGGGACTAATCTGTGTTTGCAACATCCTCTGAGACCCCCAGCTGAAAAGTGTTAACAGTGATATGTTAATTCTTTCCACTTTTATATTGCTCCCCCTTTTTTTCTCCAGTTTTTCCCAGTTTCTCTCTGTATTCCAGTCCTGAGCCCATTCTCACTGGCATTTTTTAAGATCTTCCTTCCCATGACCTTCAGTGAGAATTGGATCAAGCCCCCATACATCACATCGGCAGGTTTTATTGCACCATGGCTGACTACCAACCCAGTTTTGCAGTGTCTGTTTGCTCCTTTATCGGCATAGCCTTTATGATACAGAGCTTGCTCTGCTCAGTGCAGTGACACAGCTGCTGGTCAATAATCAAGGCCAGTATGTTGATGTGTTGGAGTTATTTATTCATGCCTCTGCAATGTTCAAAAATTTACAGTATTTGGTACATATTAATGCAATAATCAAAGAAGCAGAGAAACCCTGTAGATGGTCACTTCCAAACTGTTGGCAAAAAAAGACGTAGAGAATATTTGAAAGATAATGGGAATACATCAAATTAGCCACAGGCTTCTTCAGAAACACAGCAGGTCCTTCTGTTAGTAGAAGTCTGTTGAAATTCAGAGCAAAATTCCTGTTTGTTTTGACAGATGTTAAATAAGCACTGTGTTAGAGAAGTATAATTATTCCCATTACAATCAGTATTTATACTTTTTTCAACATACCATCCACTGAAAGGGTGAGATCATGAACAAGGCTGTGAGAAGAGATGATTTTCTTGATTTGATCACTAAAAAAAAAAATTAGGGAAAATAATCTAGGAAAAAAAATACTTTTTTTTTCTTTCTCATAATGAAAGATTAATTGGAAAAAATGTTTATCTGTTTTATACTTTAATTCTTTGAAAATTAGTTAACTATTTAGTGAGGGAGAATCGAAGTATTTGGTTTTGAATAATATCACAGTTAAATATTTGAACACTTAAAGCCTTTGTTCTGTTTTTTCTCATTCAGCAGACATCTCATTCACTATCAGTCTGAAACCAAATTTTTATGTAAGTGCACATTCAAAAATGTTGCCTCATCCCAGTCACAATGAATAAGGTGGGCAGTACTTTCCCATCACACTAAGAAATAGGGTGAAGTCCAATACAAATTGTGTTATCTAAGAGGCAGTTTCCTACTAAAGATGAGTAAACATGTTATCTGTACAAAGGGGAATATTTTTAACTGTTCTCATAAAGCAGTGGTTGTGTCAGTAAAGCTGTAAAGCTGGGAGGTACTTTTTAAAGGTGACGCACTAAAGCAGCAGCATCTAGTTCTAATGCAAAGCACAGTATTTCTTAAAACTGTCTTGTCTATCTCATGGATCTCTGTGAAGGGAAATTATTTTTTTTATCCAGTCAATATATTTTTTGGTCAGTCGTGTATAAACTCCAGGCATGTTTCTTCTTCCACATCCTTTTCCAAAAGAAACGATCCCACTGTATCTACTGGCACAGATTAACGGCCCACCTGAATCTCCCTAGAACACAAAATAGAACTATCAACGTATGTTCATTTCTCCCCAGAGGAGCATGCAGTGCCACCTGCAGTGCATAAGCATGTTTGGAAATGTTGCTTCTAACCTGTTCCAACCTATGAAATGGATCATTTGGCTTACATCACTTCATGGAAGTTCAGTGAGGTATAAGGAGAGGTTACTTTTCAAGCCTGAATGAGCCTTTGATGTAAATGTCGTAGACCAGCACAGTGCTATCATAATTCTATTTCAAAAGGGGTTCTTTTATTGTTAGTATAAATTGATTCTCACTTCTTTTGTAATTGGCCCTTCTGGAGACAGCACAGAAGACATCAAAAGCAAGATCCAAACAGCACTTTTGAGTGTACAGTTAATTCTGTACTATTCAGATGTTAACAACTGGAAAGGATCTGATGATTCAAACACTTAGCTAAGGAAATGCACCTGAAGTTAACTGAGATAATCCCAGACTCAAATTCCCATACTCTTGATCTTGCCACCTACATTGACCTAAACTACTCAAAGTTTTAACTCTTCTTTTTCACAGCAATAAAGTCTCTTACAAATGTGGTTAAAATCACTATGAATCTGATCAGTCTCATGAAGTGTCGAGCACTGCTTTGTTCCCAGTAAAAAGGAAACAGTTGTTAAAAGCACATCCCCTTCTCTTTGTAACTTTTCTTCTTACCTTGCAAGCATCTCTCTGCAAAAATTTATATTTTCCTGCAGCACACAACATGTTGTTGGTTATTTTTGTGGAATTTCTAAATTTTCTCTCACAGCTTTTTCTACCAACGATTTTAAGAGTTGTTTCCTGAAGATATTTTGATGGCTTTCCTGAAGATGTGACTCCCCAGCCTGCCACCTTGCATGTTGTGCCAGGTTTGATATCTTCACAAGAGTCAGGCAGAGACAACAGTTGCACATATTTATTCAGCTTTGCAATACTGTTCAGCTGGAAAAAAGAAGAAAAAAAATGCTTTCTCATGCAGAAAGGAAAGCATAATCTAGTTTCAATTGGCATTTTCGTCTCATTTACCTATACTTTCCTTATAAATCACTTTTCAATATTTAAGAACTGATCCTGTGCTTAACTGCCCCTTTGCAAATCTAAAAGAATTTCCCTGCTGTCTGTATAGCAATTCCCTATCTATGGCACCAGTAGTGAGTTCAAGCGCGGCTTCCCATTGACTACAGTAGGAAATTAATAACCTGCATAGCAGTTAGGCTGTTGGATCTATGTCCTATTTGAGAACCTACCTGGCCACTGAACTTCCAACTTGCAATCAGACTCTGTTGTTTGACTGACACACAGAAAAGTCTAAAGCATGGTGCAATGTACCCAGTAACAAAGATGAAAACAAAAACTATAACCAATTAGACATGACAGCAGTGACATAATTGGCGAAAAATGAGGTCTTGAACTCTGACTGCCAATTCTTTGCTCTGAGAGATTCAAAGGGGCTTAAATGATCCAAACTGTCTGTGTTTTGTTGGCCTTTACCTGACAGATTCCTCCTTCAGCAGAGGACAGCTTAAGCCTGTAAATGAGAACATAGCTGAATGCTAACACATATCCCCAGTGTGCTTGGTAACGGTTCACAGCTACCTAACAGACATTTTCTGTTTTACACACGATCACCGCACAGTGATTTGTTTCACAGGTGGTTATACATGTTGCTGAATGGTTGCCAGTTAAACGATTCTGCCTTTACACATTTTTAAAACGTGTTGGCAGCCACTTTGGTGACTTGCAATGTTTGACACCACCACTCCCCTCAAAGAAGCAGACCACCAAGAAAAAACATCGGTTTATTCCATGCACTCAAATTCTCCTTTGTCTTTGCAACCTTAGAGGTATTCTAGTATTGTTCTGTAGTACAGATTTCTGGTCACAAGTTTAACAAAATCACAAGTTTATCCAAAAAATCCTTACAGTTTATTATCACTAGTGCTGGTGGGAATTTCCAAAGATGAAAAATTTATCCCAAGTCACTTAATACTACATTACAGCAGAACTGTAGAGATGGTAGGTGAGCCCTGGTACTAATGCTATCCTGTGTCAAATTCAGACAAACAATTTTATGGTATCCATGTCATTCTGGAACAGAATTGTAACCTTCAGCTCTAGAAATACTACTTTCTGGGGATCCATTTTGATACTGTGTTCACAAATAACCTGGTGCTCCTGATAAGCTGCTGGTGGCCACAGGAGAAGCCAGTGAAATGAACACGTCTGCCTTTGTAATGAAGCAGATGGAGAATGCTTACTAACATCTGGGGGAAGGAGCTTCTCACACTTGGGCAGTGATAAGTCGCTGTGGGCACAGTTGTCTGTAAATGCTCCAGCTAGTTCCAGAAAGGGACATTGCTAGTTTCCTCCCTGTGTCATTGTCATATCAAACTGGTGATGCCATCTAAATATTAAAAATTAGGTTCAAGTCATCACTTTCTTTTCCATATAATTCCACCAATTATTTCAAAAGTGTGGTAACTTTCATAATATACTGTACCTAGTCAGTTATTTTAAATATACATATTGATCTTTTACATGAAACTATTTCTTCACTATCACAGCCTTAACACTAAAGCATAGCCCAAATAAAGATCCATCCAAGATTTCTTAGGCATCATACTGAAGTCATAATGTTGATGTTTTTAAAAGTATAGGCAAGATGATGTACATCATCTTGCCTATACTTTTAAGGGACTTTGAAGCAGCACTACAACTGCTGGTACCAGGAAGACAGTTCTCCAGAACCATTTGACCATCTACAGGTTTCCCACATAGAGACTGCCCTCTCCCTATTCAAAACACCCATGGTTTCCTCCATGTCAACCTCAGAGCTGGATTAACAGAGTTTTCAGTGCAGGAACACGTGAGATATGAGCCAGGCTGAGCAGGAGCAGGTATGCAGGAAATTCTTACAGCCCTGCCCCACTTTGGCATCCAGGAAGATGATGTTGGTGAGGACATCTTTCCATGCTTCATTCTGCAGCGTCCTGAGCCGCCTTCACTATGTTACCAGTCTGTGCTTCTACAGATTAATTCATCTATGTCCTGTATTATCCGTACTTTTACTTTATGTGATTGCCCCAAATAATTAAGAGTAAGTTTCATCCCCATCTTGTTTAGTTCAGCACAAGGTATCCCTTTGGGATACAGGTGTGACCCAGACTCCATTGCACACATCACTTCAGTATTGCCTTTGAAAAACCACTAAAGAATGTGTTTTGAGGTTTTGGAGGGGTTGCTGCAGTGAGTGGGTTAAAGGGAGTTTTAGAGCACAGAATGGGCTTGAAATGTCATCCCTGCTCACAGTGCCAGTGATCCTGTAACCTTATCTAGATTAGTACAACCAAAAGCATAATGTTCTGTGACATTATTAAACTAGCTAAACAATGTACTCTTCGATATCAAAGAACAGCCAAAACAATCATCAGCAAAATTCCTTTTATAATAATACAACAGTAATTAACATAATACCTTGAGGAGCATTATATCATTTTCCATAGAAGACGTGCCAAACTGAGGATTAGGAAAGTACTGCAGAACCTCAAATATCTGCTGTTCTTTTTCAGCTATGGATGCTTGGTGGGCCCCAAGAACGACTCTAACTTCTGATTTCTTTAATCTGTAATTTAAAGAAAGTACAGGGAGAGAAGGTTACTACTGGAATTGAGCAACATCTCTCAAGATAATCAAAAGACATGTAACATAATACAATTTCATTTTACAAGAACATGATTAAAACATAGGGAAGGATATTGTTCATTTCAATGTTTTGACATAAGCTCGTTTTTTCCTCTACAAAGTAACATTTCTTTACTGTAAATCTAGTTTGATGAAATAATGGTGTGATAGCTGACCTTCAGGGATTTCCAGAGTTCAGAATTAATTTCATGAAAAAGCCTACTGGCTTTTTAAGGAACGTTCCTTTGCACAAGCACTGCTGGTACTGATGCCTTTCATTAATTTTTTAATGCTCTCCTTTGGACTTATGACCTAATCCTGCAAAAGACTGAAACATGCCTGACTAATAGCATGTAGGTCATGTTGCTGACATCAGTGAGATGTCAGAACATACATTGATACCCAATACTCATTCTGAGCATTATGCATACGGTAAGATTCGCTGAAGTGGACATCTTTAACATTAGTAAGAGTTTTGTCCTTAACTTCGCTAAATACAGGATACAGCCCATTAAAGAAGGATGGGTGTTGCCTAATTCAAGGCAATCCTATAGTGAATATTAAAAAGGGAGACCGCCAAAACCGAGAGTTATATGTCCAGTTTCTGCTAATAAACAGTAAAAGTTAGGCAACTCATAAATCTCCCTCTCCCCCAAGCTGAGTATCATCAGAAATGTATTTATTAAAGTTTGCGTTTCTTCATTTTGCTCTGCTAAATTTAATGCAGCCCAGTAAGATGACATTGCCAGAAGACATACTGCTGGTTTTCTGTGCTTCATCTTCAGAACACAATCTCACTACACACAGGAAAATTTATTGAAGCCAGAACAAAGATTTTATCAATCCAAACAAAAAAAAAGTTATTTTCTTCATTCCAGCTGCATGTTTCCCTGAAAGATGCAATTAATTTATTTGTACGTGAATGTATGCTTGTGAAAACAGCTGAAAAGGCAGTGCTGGATCCTACAAATTTATCTTTTTATCTACAAAGCACACTTACACAGTGAGAATTATATAAGACTCATAAAACTCCATCCCTGGGACTGTTTCATGTGCCATCCTTAACAGAGGTGCAATTACTGGACTTGCGGAAAGCCCAGGCAATCAGCCACTGTGCATACAGAGAAGCCTGGGGAAAAAAAACAAAAACAAAAACAAAAAACCCCCAAAACAAACAAACAAACAAAACAAAACAAAAACCAAACAAGCAAACAAACAAACAAAAAAACCTCACTGCCACCTCATCCTGATCTCTGACGGGTTGTTCTCAGGCCACACAGAGACATAAATTATTTCAGAATTGAAATACAAAAGTCTAAGACAAAAATTATTTCAGAACTGATTATCACATAGTATTCATTAGTTAGGAATGCCTACATGCACTGCAATTGCATCTGCTAAGAATAGTCTAGACATAGCATACTGGTGGGTGGGTTTTGCATGGGAATCATGCAAAATCATGCTCAGGAGAAGGAGACCAGACCGATGTTCATTCAGTTTGCCCCAGTAGCAAGACTTAAAGTCAGCCCAAACTGATGTGCTTGTTAGAAAACCAAACAAGTGACCAGAGCACACTGTCCACAGGACCAGAGACAACCAGTGCCCTTTCCACTGAATAGCTCCCAAATCTGAATTTTTATAACCATAACTGAATCGATATCTCTGACCCATTGACTGAAAAGTGAAAGACTCCATAACCCATCAAAAAATCCCTTAATTCCAAAGAGGAAGGCTTGGATTTTGTTTTGTAAATGTTCAAAACAGCACATGCTAGGTGTGAATATTTTCTACTCTTACAAAAAATGCAACCAAACCTGATTCAGTTGAAGAAATGTGAAAGCCAAATTCACTTAGAAAGAAGGAGCTGTGTCCTCTATTTCAGACTAACTGACGGTAGAAGGCTGGCCGAGCTGCCCACGCTGTGTTTGAGGAGGTCAGATTTGCACAGATTTATTGTAGTTGCTAACTTTTAGTTACTCAAAATACAGAAGAAAAAAAAAAATGGAGAACTAAAGTTTAATTTAGAGAACATTTTAGCAAAGCCAGGGCTTTTCACTTCCTAACATGAACAGTAGATGTCCTCCTTACCCCGAGCCTGCTGTTCGACAGCTATGGCAGCCTTGGAGCATCCCACCTGGGGAAGGAGCACTTGTGCTCACATTTGACTTGTCAAAAGGATAAGGCTCCTTGTCATAGTCGTGACTGACATTCAGTTTTTGTGAGCCCAGATCATTTAAAATGGGAGGAATAATGTTTCCATCTAATTCAACTTCATCTCTCAGGGTGTTTCGAGGCTTAGTCCCAGTGCACACAGGTAAGATTTGTTTAAAGCACTTTAGAATATAACCCCTTCTCTAAGACACCGATGTTTCAGATGCATAAATAATGAATTGGGTCTTTTATCAGCACAGTCTGTATCCTGTGGCACTAGCAGCATTTGACCAATAAGGTAACTATGCAATACAGATCAGTAGTTTACAAAACAACTTTAAACAGAATGATAAGTTCTTAGATCAGTTTAGTAAGAGAACTGCAACTTTTACCAATTCTTAAAAATTCAATATCCACCTTTCTTTACTTACAAGCTTGCACACCATGCCCCACCTCAATGAAGAGTTAAAATTTCCCCAGCATAAGATACTTACTGACAATGTGCTGCTGTCAAAACCCATTGCTTTTCCACGAGAACTCCTCCACACTTAGTTAAATTCTCTGTCTGGATAGCAGCCATATAAGGCCAGGAATGAGGTCGCACAATGTGTCCTCCGATAATATCCGTGCAGCCATCTGAAATGACACAGAAGTGCAATTATGTTACATGTTATCCAGAGGAATTGGGAATTCAGGTATTTTTATCCTTAGATGAGTACTCACATCTTGGGGGTAGGGTAATAGCAATTAAAGAGAGCAGGAGAGCTGACAGGTGGCTTCTCATAGCTGCTGCTATTAACTGACAAGAGCATTGTAAATTAAGATACAGCCTTTCTTATTTAAATGTCCCCTACAGGAAATGGTGGTTGAAAGGTTTTATGAATAGCATTCTCTCTTGTTTCCCTTTACATCATTAATGTTGTATTATTTAACTGCAGCTTGGTTTCTTTAGGTTTCTTTAAAACCTGTTTCTTGAATCCCAGACATGTGTCAATATTAATTGGTCCAAGTCTTACAGGAACTTCAACAGCCCTTCACCACAGGTATTAGAAACAAGCACATAAGAAAATTCCTGAGCATTACATGGGATGAATGTATAATGACATATAAGGTCTCAGAGAATTCAATGCTCTTTTGACTTTAAAGAAAAAAAAAATGGAAATACATGAGATAATTAAACTGGCCACCTTCAAGCTTGTGAACAAATGAGAGAATGAATACAAGGGCCACCTGAAAAGGCTTCACAGTACAGCAGTGAGAGGCAAAATTCAGGGCACATAGAACACTAAAGTCATTCGTAAACTGTGGGCCAAGATACATCAGCAGCCAGCAAATCCTCTGCAGAATTATACCGCCCAGGTAACATTTTCAGTTGAAAGGCTGAAAAAGATTCATACGTGAATTTTATGAAAGCAATTGAGAGTTGGCAGACATCTGTTGTCTGATAAGCTTAGGAATGCCTGACACAAAAGACAAGCTACACACATGGAGGGCAGAGCAATTTGTGTTTTCTTAGCAATAATTTTTGAGGGTGCAGGATTCAGATTCAGAAAACCCTAGAGTGTGCAAGTGACAAATGCAAACAAAGTATCTACTCAGTGGTCACAACAAAAAGATAATAAGACACAGTGGTGGGAGAGACATTTCTGTATTGCAAACGTCTGTGTCTGCACCCATGTTTTGCACACTGTGCTGGTAAACCACTACAAAAAAACAGCATGCCCTTGTGTAGAGAATTTAAAAAACCTGCTATCATCTTAAGTACCTTTAGAAAGAATCGGAAATGTAACTTGCCCAATATAGCTAGCTGTCATTTTTATTCAAGAGTTGGAGAACAGCAGCTCTCCAGATTGTTGAATGAGATTATAGCACTGAAATGCTTATTTCTATGGCACAGAATCTTACTAGCTATAACCCAGTTTGAAAATGTACATGATGCAACACAATGTAACACATTTCACATTTCAGAAGACTCTTCCAAAGCTCTTTTAAAAGAAAACATGTGACTTTTAGACTTCATCAGCTCATGAAAGAGACAGCTCAGGTTACTCCAAAATCACTCTCTATCCTCCAGCTAATCCTGGGATTATTCGAGTGCTGGAGGTTATCTCTGCAAAGAGGGTTCTAAAGGCATAATTATGTTCAAGTCCTTTATGCCTTTGCCATCCCCCTAAGGGCTATCTTAGAAAGCAGCATAAGAGACAAAACGCGCAACAGACCCACCTTCTGACCAGACAGGAGAAGGCTTGTGTTTCAACAAGATAAGAATGCTAATTAAAATGTCATAAAATCAGACTTTGGCAGATATTTATAAGTGGTAGATGAAAGAACGGTACCTATGATACCTGGTGATACTGTGTTTGGGACAAGGTTGAAAAAAAGAATGGCAGTGCTAGAAACTGCTGATAGTTACAGGGGAGGTGCAGGTAGTGAGGAGAAAAATAGAAGAAAATTCAAAACTTGGTGTGGTTTTACAGTGACAAAGACCTCTGCAATCTCCAAAAATAGCTCCACATCTGCCGCCTTCAGAGAAATCACCAACAATTATCCAATTAGTGCAAAGCTAATGAGGTAGGATCAGATGCTGAAAGGAACGAACATCAGATTCCTTAGCCCTGAGAGGCTCCTGAACAGCCCATATAACTCTTCAATGGGGAATGGAATGGGATTCGTCTCTGATCCGGAGGCCAGTTGGGGTGTCTAGAATGAAACTATACATCTTTATGTGGGCAACTGAGTCAAATCTAAATTTATGTGAGCTGAGTCCCACTGTGTAACTGGACACATAGTGACTTGCAAGGTTTCACCCCAGTACTCATATGTTAGCTCTCTGCCAGTGCTACAGAGAGACATGAAGGGGGGCAGATCCTGTCTTCACACCACAACAGATGATGCAATTTCTCACTAAGACCTCTGCTGTGAGCTACGTTGTTAGGGAGGTTTTTGCCTTTGTCGTAGTTACAAATGTCAAATATCCTTAAGAGGAAAAACAAAACCCACATCCTTTTCATTTAGATATATATATTAAACAGTGGGGGGAACACCAGACGGAAATCATGGGAGCTTTCATCAATTTGTCCACATCTGCTGCTGTCATTCTCCTGGTAATTCATGGAGGTAAGTGCCCAATTCGATCCTTTTGAAGGTAAATGCTGACATATAGAGTTCCAGTTAAGCCAACATGTATTAATGTAAAGGAAGTAGTCACGATTATTATTTGAGTTCTTGTTATCAGCTCTTTTCCACTGTCTGCATGTTTTTGATCTTTCATAAAGACAAAATAATTTCTGAATGGGTAGTATGAATTAAAGCTGCAGAGGACAGGCTATCTGAAGGAGTTCTGAGGAGTTAAAATAATGATTTTCTGACCTTTCTTTCCAGAGGCATACACATACATTAATCTTTTTATTTTCTGTTTTTCTGAAAAACAGATTCATGTAATGTGACTTTCACTATGTAGCTCAGTTTCCAGATGTCCACATAAGTCACATACTGTACATTTATCATGTGGCAGATCAGAGGTTGTTACTCACAATGAAAGCTAAGAAATTAAACTTAGAAGAGAACTTCAAAAGAAATCTGTGCAAGAGCAATACTTTGATGTTTTTCTAGCCAAAGCACACCTCACTGATCTAATTTTGGTCCCAATGAAGCATACAGAAGTAGTACTGTTAAGCAATTTTAAAATTGTCTACCCTGAAGACTAATACTGTGACATATATACATACTTGTGTGTCTGTATACTTCATAATTACTTTAACTGTTTTTTCTAAGAGACTTTGAGTGTCTTAGAGTATTTTTTAGCCCAGCTGTGTATCACAGAATCACAGAATCATCTAGGTTGGAAAGGACCTTGAAGATCACCTAGTCCAACCGTTAACCTAGCACTGACAGATCCCAACTACACCAGATCCCTCAGTGCTATGTCAACCTGCCTCTTGAACACCTCCAGGGATGGGGACTCCACCACCTCCCTGGGCAGCCCATTCCGCCTAACTACCCGTTCTGTAAAGAAATACTTCCTAATATCCAGTCTAAACCTTCCCTGGAAGGTTTATTGTGGCTTATTTTTATTTTTAGGTTTCTGTGTGGATATCATCGGGGGAAATGAAGTAGCACCACACTCCAGACCATTTATGGCCTTAATCACTGGATCAAATGGAAAAGCTATTTGTGGAGGAGCTTTGATCAAGGAAGACTGGGTGTTAACAGCTGCCCACTGTAATGTGTAAGTTCTGACTCTGATTCAGAGATTGTCCTTAGTGGGTATCTGGTGTCTCTGTTCAAGAAGGATAGTTAATATCCCTGGTGGGTTGTGCATTTAGCATGACAATGATCATGTTCTGATTACTGTGTTTTATAATTTATATTGACAAATGTGCTTTGGTGAGTAAAAAGTAATATAGCAAGGTATACTGATATTTACTCTTTCTGAAGAAATATTTTGCAAGCTTCTATCTGCATGCAAGCACAGAATAACAACACTGAAGTAGTGAATTTGGGCGAAAGGTTTATCCCTGTTTTCTCAGTCGACCAGTGCACTAGGCCAGAGGACGAGCCAGTCTAAATAGCTGCTCAGAAAACAAAAATAAATTCTTGTCATTTTATTCTGTAAAAGATATGCAGTTCACCACAGAAAGAGACAACATGCAGTTATACAGGAGCAAAAATCCTCCAGACAGATGACAGGAGACACTGAGAGATCTCTGCTCTACTGGATATGTTGGCTTGTCAGTCAACCTTTCTTCTTCCTGTCTGACTCAAGATGCAAATGGATATTTGGCCCTGCAGAGTCCCTCAGCAAGACAAGATGTGAGGTTTAAATGACGTCCCACCCCTTGCCTTTGTAGGGAGGACTGGAGCTGCTGCTGAGCCAGACCTCACACAGGCGCTCTGTCAACGGCCTGCCTGGGACCAGTGAATCACTGGACTCTACAAGCATCAGAGAAGTGTAGCCATCTCTCCTGTCCCCATCCAAACAGGGACATATATGGGACCTACTACAAAGAGACCATAGGGCCCAAAAGCCGTTGTATTAACATAACGTAATGAGTGTTTCCAAATGAGATCGCATTTAAGAGAATATACAATAAATCATTAACCTAATGATGCTCAGTCAACAGACAGCTCTTAAGAGCTGAAGGAAAGGAGCAGCTCCTTCCTAGGGGTTGTGTTTACCACAGTAAGAAGCAAATGAGAGTCCACATACACATCTGCTCAAAGAATATTCTCCCATCCATCTGTAACATACATTGTCCTCCCACCAAAGGCTATACACCTGTAGTCTGATATAAAGGTCCGTTTGGACTGCTTGACCAAGGAGTGCTAGACTCCTGGTTTCTCCACCAGAGAGCCCCAGCAGGCACAACTCTGTTACCACTTTAGTATCTAGTAAGTATATGAAGTTTCAGAAGACATTAGAGAATGAGCTATGTCTCACATGGACTCAGAAAATGGTGTTGAAATGGTGTTATGGCAAGGCAATGGTACAATTCAGTCCAGTCATGATGATCTCTGAACTAACAGTGCTGTGAGCTATGCCCTAAATTTTCAGCACAAATTGCAGAGCGCAGTTGGTGAGACAGCCAGGCTAATGCATCCACCCCTCATTCAGTTCCCAAAGGGAAACAATAGCGGTAGGTTCAGAGTTAAATACCTGAACTCTGTCTATGCTCCTGGGAAGCTGAAAATAGGATAGAATTTCAATTACTGAGTCAATTTTTTTAACTACTTCTAAAAACAGGGTAATCTTTTATATTTTTCTAAATTACTGTTGCTTTTCAGGCATGAGAAAAGAGACTCTGTAGCAGCTGGACATTATAGCACCACATTCAACAGCAAAGAATTATGGAGTTACGGCAAGTAAATCCCATTAACCACGTTGTCTTCTCTTCTCAGGGAAGGAGGGAGAGTTATTCTTGGAGCTCATTCTCAGAAAGCAATAGAAAGAGAAAAACAGTTTTTTCAGATTGCAAAAGAAATTCGCCACCCATGCTACTGTTCCAATCATAAGGCAAATGACATTATGCTTCTGCAGGTATGGACTTACACATCAGTGATGGAATACTCATCTCCTACGTGTATCAGTTTCTTCTTTCTTGTGAGGGAAATGAGCCAAGGGAGTTTCTGGTGACTTTTTTCTGGGGTGACATAATCTGGTCTGCTAATCCAGTAGACTGGGGAATCGGGGATGCACTGGGAACTAAGGCAATCAACAATTCCTGTAATGCATGCCAGTGCTAGAAGTAGAAAAATTCTGAAGCTTGACCAAGATATTTCAGTTTCTGGATTTTCAGTGAAAGAATAAAGATTGTCCACAAAAAGAAGTGTATTTCACATACAGAAATAATTTGGTTAAAACCCCTAATGTTCTGTCTGAAAAACAGTTCTAATTAAAAATGTCTGACTTCTCTGATTCTCAATTTTGCCAGCTTCAGTGATTAGTTATTTTGTCCTCCCGATAGGCTGAGAGGCAGAGAAGTATAATAGAGTGTCTTTTAGAGCTAATATTTCAGCAGAAGCTAAATGGGCTTTCATCAGACAAAGAATATTCATTTTTCTCATTCTTACATTGATTACATAAATTCTGTCACGAAGAACTGAGGAGTCTCAAAAGGATTTGCAGTAATCCCCCATTACCACAATGGAAAATATCCAACGGTTAAACTCTGCCCTGTAGTAACTATTTTCCACATCTTTTACAGCTTCAGAAAAGAGCAATACTTAATAAAGCTGTGCAGCTGATTCCCCTGCCTACTTCAGAAGATGATCCCAAACCTGGAACAACTTGCACAGTAGCAGGATGGGGACAAACTCGCAATCATCTGAGAAAGCTTTCTGATACCCTGAGGGAGGTCAATATCACTGTCATCAGTAGGAAAATCTGCAATGACAACAAGCATTATAAAAACAACCCTGTTATAACAGACAACATGATATGCGCAGGGGATAAGAAAGGAGGAAAGGACACATGTTTTGTAAGTATTTACTGTCTATATCCACATAGATTATACTAAAAATAAAACATAAAGTACTAACTTTTCACATTTATAATTTCTGCCTCTCTTCAGTTCAGTGAAGAATTTTATTAAAAATCAGTGAATTTACCAAGGTTTGTTCTTCTAAGCCTTAAAATCAAAACTTCTGATTGATAAATTCACCTTCACTGACTTTGGATATTGTGGTTTTATCTGGGCATGGCAGATAGCTATTCTCTTTTTCAATAAAATTATTTTAATAGAAAAATCTCCACAAAATAGCTTATGAGCCCATTCTCAAGCAGGTAACCTCAGTGGAACAACTTCTCTGATGTCAGAAAGCTTTGAAACAGGTTTTGCTGATAAAAAGTATTTTGTCTGGGTCTCAAGTCAAATGCACAATTGTGTAAGAACTACCACATTTTAAAAGATTTAACTATTGAAACAAAGTTACGAAAACGTAACAATTTCTAGAGACATTCTGCTTTTCAAGAGGAAAGATTCCAGCTTTTTCTTTTCATACTCAAAAAGACTGCCTATTCCTTAGCACTGAGCTAGATTCAGTCCCCATTACTCACACTTGAAAGATCAGATTGAAGTCTTTTTTTCATTTTTGCTAATGAAAATCTTGACTTGCAAGGAGGAAAAAAAAGAAATCCACAATAGCAGTATCTACATTTTTATTTCCTCCATGCAACTGGTGCAAACTTTATTTAAAAGAATCATTTTTTAGCTTTTCTAAATTTGAATGACAATTTTTTTTCCCTTTTTCCAGGGGGATTCTGGTGGACCTTTAAGATGCAATAATGTGATGAGAGGCATCACTGCTTTTGGGAAGGCAAACAAGTGTGGTACTGTTGATGGCCCTGGTGTCTACACTCGACTCACAAAGCAATACCTTCAGTGGATAAGGAAAACCATAAGGGGAGCCTAATAGCTTGGGTTTTGACCAAGTGATTTCCCACCTGGTATTTGTGTAACAGTATCTAGTTTTGAAACATGCTTTCAAAAATAGCTTCATTATAATGGTAAAAGAGGTATTCTCACACTGAATTTTAGCAGCTTGATGTCCTTGTAGATGAACATGCATATGTCTCTTTGCAGTACACAGAGGTGATCTTAACACAGTCAGAACACAGTGCTCTGCTACAACAGCATTTGTAATTTATACTGTCAGCCATGGACTAATTTGACGGGTATTTGTGACTCAGGATTCCAACATTCTTGTGTTGCACATTCAGTCTGAGCTCTATGTGGATGAGTATTTCTGACCAAGAATCTAATCCAGCTGTTTGTGTCCTCACTGCATTTCAAGTATATACTGCACTCTTCTGTATTTGCACTTCTGCAAATAACCCTGTGAGATGCTAGGTACAAGTCCAAACACCTGAAAAACTTGCTGGTTTCTCCCCAGCAGAACTCCTGATTTAACAGGTGTAGGGGACGGGTAAGTTTCAGCAAATTAAGTTTCAGCAACTGCACTTGACTGTGGGACATAAGAAGTGTGCATTTCTACCTGTCTTGTATTTGAAACCTTTAGATTTCATTCCTTTATGTACTTTGCATTTAATAAAGATATGGCAATAAAAATCTGCTACTTGTAGTTGTCAATTTATGTGGAAAGCCCCATATGTTGCAGTACAGATAGCCTGTGTACACAATGTTTTGGATGTGCAGTGTGTCTGCAGAATGCACCAAGATCAGCAACATTATGTTAAAAACTCAGCTGAAAACCCATCCTCCAGAGAAATGACAGAAAGAGTCTCAGCTGGAGTATCAGTATGATAAAGCACTGTTCATAACATAAAACAGTGTTAATTTTATGATGCCACTACTGCTGTTTCAGATATGCAGTGAAATTTTTAAGTGTTTCAACCACCACTTGTCAAATAGCAAACAGACCTATCGGGAAAAACGCTTCTGCCCATCTCTGTATTAACAGTCTTTGGCATTTTCAATGCCACGAACACCTCAAAAAACAACTGACTTCACCTGATCTTGCTGAGAAGAAATATTAGTTTTGTCATAGAGGAATAATGAGGGCTGGGGAGGGAGAGGGCCTAAACTACAGGGATCTCTACTGAAAGTTTTGATGCCGAACATCATCTTTTATATTTTCTGTCCATTACAAACAGTCAGGACTTTTCACATTCATTATTCTTATTCCTAAAATGTTTGTTCTGACTCTTGGGCTGAACACACAAACAAGCACACAAACCATCACAGAGACACACACAAAGACAGAAGCAGAGCAAGAGCAGAGAGGATTCCCAACCAAGTAAGATGGCAGCAGTGAAACTGACAGGAGAATTTGTCCGGCTGACTGGTACTGACACCCAAAGTGGTGACTTTGACTCTGTCTTTAAACACATGTGAGACAAGTCCAGACATGTTCTATTCTTGCAAACTACCAAACCCTTGCTTAGGAAAGAACTGATTCTGAAAACCTTTGGAAAACAAAAATTTCCTTATAAATCTAGCGAAAAATCTGTGGCTGATCTTCAAGACAACTGATCACCTAGGGCTATTTTACTCTTCCATACATTAGTCTTACTTAATTTCTTTCCTCCTTGCCCATTTTTTCACTGTCTTTCTTTCATCCTGCTATAGCATTTTTTTCATCTTACTGGTCTTTGGTCTCCTTCTTCCTCTTCCCTGGAAGTCATAGGCAACATCCTTGTCAGTAGAAAATCCCACTCAAAGCCTATCATTCAGTATTTTTCAGACAGTCGTTCTGACCAAGTGTTGCAGAACCTTAAGAGACCAGGAAGGAGAGGTTCTGACCAAGAAGTTTACAATGCATGAAGAAATATGCAGGGAAAAATGTACAGCCTTCTCCTTCTAGCTTGAAATTTAGGATCTACCCCAAAATACTTTAAAAACTTTTTTTTTTACATGAGTGTTATTTAGTGAATTGTGCAAAATGAGCCAGTGCACTTACATGGTAAACAAAACATTCAAGCCTGTGTCACCACTGCCAGTAGTGGAAAAAAAGCAGAAGCAAGAGCAAGATAGAACTGAGTTTGCATCTAGGTGGGGACTTTCTCTGATCAAGAGGCATGAACCCACGTCCAGTACAGCTCCACCACTATGGGATGAAACCCATACAAGTTTATGTACTAGCTAAGAAAAATGGTATGATCATTTGATGTCATTGTGACACCTAGAATGTAACAATTTCTTCTCTGTGGGGGAAATGAACAGGTATAAACTGCATTACACAAATTAATGCAACATTTATGTAGATGTTGGGGATGGAAATATTAACACAGTAATGATTTAGCAGCAAATCAAGATTTATTAATGACTAGCAGTACTTAACCAATTTCATAATTTACAAAATAATTCAGTAAAATACATTATAATTAAAATAGTAACTTAACTACACTTAACTACAGATTCAAAGATGACAAGATTCACACTAACTTACTATACGGTACCTTAAATCAATACATATATGCATTCACAAACACAAGACATACAGACACAGAGACAAAAAGCATTTGGATTCAGTGAAATATGTGTCCCCCCACACTTGTGAAAATAACTGTGTATACCCAAACACATCGGTAAGCAGAGAGAGAGTGGGTGAAAGAGAAGCTAGCTCAAAGTTAAAGGTTCCCTCTCCTCGAGTTTAAATACTCACAATGCATCAGCTTTCCTCAATGGGCAATAATTGAGACTCGAGAGGGTCGACTTCGCCCTGGCCTCCCGTCAGCTCTATGGACGGTGCCTTAAGGGTTTTGGTACCTGAGAGGTGTCCCAGCTCAGGGGAGATGCTGGTCACAGGCCCGCTGCAGTCCAGGAGAGCTCAAAGGGTCTCACTTGGGGTCACTATTTATAGGGTCCGAGATAACTGACTTTTGTCAGGTGCTTTTCACTCTGGCCCAGCTCGAACAATGAAGTATTCTGGTGTCTTCCACCAGCTGCACAAGAGCTTGATGGCTGTGCAATTCTGTTACTGTTCTCCTTCGGCCACATCCCAGGTGCAGACGTACCAGGCTGTCAGAGGGTGATGGGCTGTTATAGCTGTTCCCAAGAGACAGGGAGGGCAGAGTCAGGCTTGTCAAAGGGGTGCCTTAACATTCTGTTTACGGCCATTAGCAGTCCTTACCTCCCCAAGTTGGAATCACACTAACCACTGAGCAGCCCAAGAAGGGGGCAGGGGAGGGGGGGCACCACCATGGTAGGTAGCCTCAAGTCAGATCATACAGTGGCTGAAGAACAGGGGACTGTCTGCTACAGACTAGTGCATTTATGTGTGGAGACAAAAGGATTCCCCAGTCTGAGTTCCTTTAATCCACTTCACTGCATTACAGACAGACACTTTATCACATTGGTATACGTGGGAAGACACATGCCCTGTATGGGCAATGAAGTTTTTCCTCTTGCAATAATTATTTTTGTCCCAAAGTTTTGGATTCTGTGTACTGTACAGTGCTCCACCTTGGACAGGACTGTGGGGATGAAGGCCTGAGTTTAAGCAACTTAAATTTTACATAATCCTCTGTGCCACCTCTGGAGACTTAGCCTTTACTGCATACAGATCTCAGGTGCAGAACAAGCTGACCTCTTAGAAACGGGTTCTGATTTCTGCCTTAGACTGGGCCTGAACAGGCATGTAATAGGCAATGAGCTAAAAATATGCATGTTCTACAGGGCGGAAGTCAGGATTTCACACTTTGACCAAGACTTCGTATGTTAAGACCTCTGCACTGGCAGAATGAGGCAGCTATGCAAGAACAATGATACACTTTCAGCAACTGCACTCTCTATACCTGCAAGTATTCAACAACATTACCTGCAAAAAATTAGTGAAACAGAATCACACTGCCTACTCAAGTCCTCAAATTCCTATTACAGAAAGATAGAAATTTGCCATGTGAAAGAAACTGGCAGTAAAGAAGCCTATCTAGAAAAGAAGCACATCCAGAAAAGGCACTCCAGTATGTTTAATTTCACTCCATATTAGTCACAGTCTGCAATTTAAACACATGCTTAAATGCTTTCTCAGACGTGGTCACAGAATAGAGCTACAGGTCACACATACAAGATTCTCTCATATTTATGGGGTTTTGGTTAGTTCTACTGAAATCAGTGACTTCTCCCACTTTTAGATACTATGTTAAAGTACTTCTGAGACAATACAGTTTGACCACTCAACAATGAACAAGCATAATTAACTAAGAAATGAGCACTTCTCAGTCTGAAAGAAATGTATTTTCTTATTTTGACAGTTGAGCATCCAACAGAACATGCTTGGCTTCAATATTGACCAGCTCCTTCCCTGTCACAGCCCCCCATCCTGTGTTATACACTTCCTATATTTGGCAAACCAATACCATTTAGGTACTTTCAAAGGAAAGAGATAATTTCAGGAAGAATCCAAAAAATATATGAGTAAACAGATTCATTCCACTTTTTTCCCCATTCAAAAGAGAAAAAAATATTTTTTAACATTTTTTAAAACACTTGAATTATTTAAAATACTATTTTGAATATTTAAATCAGCTGGTAAATATTTGATAAAGTCTGCTGCAACAAACATGCTCATATTAGAAGACAGGCACAGGATAAGTTATTTCCCATTCTTAGACTTCAGCTTCTTGGTAGTGATTTCTCAATTGATAATCAACATTCCCATTTTCTAACCTGTTTTGAAGACCACACGAGATGACATCAGAAACCAACAGTTTCGTAGCAGATTTATTGTAAATTAACATCTTACTAGATAAAAAAGATGAGTGGTCTTAACCTTCCAGATATAAATTTAGCAACCACGTGATTTATGAACAGCAGAAGATGAGGTTTTAAAAATGATGAGAACCAAAGACATGACAGTTTCACATTCATTTCCAGAGATACTTGTGCCCCTGTTAACACTGCCTATCTCTTTTCATGCATATGATCACAGAGTAATTTTCCATGGGCTGACACTGCTCTACTCCCCTAATCTCCCTCAACTACAGGAAATAGTCTAAATAAATCTCCAGCAGAAAAAAAAAAAAAATCCAAACAATATGAGTTTCTGAGCTCACAGGGCTTTTAATATACCAATGCAAGAGTGAATCATTACCTCTTGCCCCTCATAATTCTTAATAAAGAAAGCAAAGCTCTGTAGATAGAACACATTTTGAATAGCAATACTGAGTTGCAGCTGAATAGCACTGAAGACCAATTCTGACATTCTGACTTAACTGTTGACAGTGTACAAGTCTTACACAGGCAAACCTGTCCAAGAGGTTTGGTCCTTGTAAGCACTAAATAAAATTTGTAAGAGGGTGACAGCTGCCAGGTTCACTGACACCCAGAATTAAACTGGTACCCTTAACGAATGAATAAACTAACTGTTGTGTTTGATCCAAACAGCATGCTTCTTTTACTATGTCCATCTGGCTTATTAACCAGTTGATTACATAATTATGCATAATAATTCTACTCTATAATAATTCTATTATTATGCAATTATTTATATTTTCAATCGTTGTCAAACATAGTAGGTGGATTTAAGGAAAGGAAACAATTAAAAATTCAATAAAGATAGTTTTCTAATTAAGCTAGTTATCACTACCACTATAAAAATAATAAAGAATTCCCAAGAAATCAGTTATATTTAGTTACAGTTACATATTTAACGCAGATCTCTAGAAATATTGAGATAGATTCTGTACCATGATCTATGTGATATATAGAACAATACAGACCCCTGGACTGGTCTCTGCTGGTTCTAGCCTTTGAATGATTCAAGGCAATTTATACAAATTGGCATGTGGTTTCCAATGGGGATGCTGAGATGATGCAAAATTACTTATAAGAATCATAGCTAAAAGCAGGACCTAAGACTTTATGCTGGCATTTGACACAGGGTGGATTCCATCCATGCTTGCCAGTTTAATGAAAATAAAGATGATGTTATTCTTCAGATTTAGAGTATTTTTCTTCTAGGATAAGTAAGACAAGTTACTAACACTTCACATGATGGACTGATGGGGAAAACTGCCTGAATTGTACTATCTTTTGCCATGTTTCCACTGGAAGGAACACACATAATTTGAATTATTGAGTAGACTAAATACATTTAATCACTTGCTTTCAAGGAAAAGAAGTCAGAAGAATGAGCTCAAATAACCATTAGAAAAAGTCTTGCTGCTGTGCTTGCTCTCCCCAGGCTCATGGCATTTCCACAGACAAGCTATTCCATCAGCTGCAACAGAAAAGAGCCTCTTCTGATCTGGGCTCAGGGCCATATGCAAGACTCTCCCTTTGTGACCTGTAAAATAAAATGTATACAAAAAAAAAAAAAAAGATACATCACAATTCTACACTGATTATGCCAGTCACTTTCACCACCCCCACCCACACTATGGCTTGTTCCACTTCTACTGTAGCAGCAAAACATGCTGCATAGGATTTAGGAAGCTAGCATTATCTATAGAATATTTTCACATTAAGAAAAAACTGAAGGCAATATTTTCTTATTAGGGACAAGGCTTTAACTGCCAGGGCCGCACCACATTGACAAGACATTTCTGTCAGAGAACAACACTGAACCTGAACCCTTGATTCTCCATGTATTTACATCAGTCTCATCTGTGTTTGGTAATGTGTCTCACTGCTGAGCTTTCCCATCTGGCTGCACACGCCTCACAGACAGTTTGCAGCTGATCCAACAATAATGAGATAGTGTCTCCAGCTGCTCAGTTATTACTGTTAAGGAGACATTTTAACAGTGATCCCACTAAATAATTTATTGGAATTGTATATTGAGTTTGTCTGCAGTTGTAATAAACTTTGGGAGCTAGACACTGCAGGCCAGAAGCTAGCAGCACAAAGAACGTACAAAATTCATTAACCTGGTTATACAAGAATTGCCCTCAGCAGAAGCAACTGAATTTGAACTGAAGGCAGAAAGAGTCTGGTACTAAACTGAGACTGTTGTGACCTTTATTTACCTTACTGCTCTGCCACAGACCTCCTGTATCATCTAGCACAATGTCAATGCTAAGCACACAGGGGTATGAGAAATAAGCTTTTTTACTGCAAGTTACTAGCCATTAGCTTCTCTGGCTGGGTGAGTTACTGACAATCATATAGCTAAGCTTGTCACCCAAGGGGAAAAAATAAACTTCTGAGACACAGTGTATCTCATCTAAAACAGACCAGATGAACCACATCCTAAAAGGAAGTGTGAAGGTATGAAGTCTTGGGTGACCAACTTGAATGAATGTAAGTGACCCATGGCCTCCCATGATCTGTACCTGAGTTCTCCATGGACATAACGTGATAGAACTTCTCTAGCTCAAAATAATTTTATCAGGATAAAGATGTGAGGAACTATAAAGCCCTCTGAAACTGTGGTACTTATCACAATGGTACCTGATGAACATCCATAGGACTGTGGCAGATGGACAGTCTGCCCTAACTTTGAGAAGATGCTACAATGGGTCTCTGGAGCCACTGTGACTAAAATCAAATATCTGCTGTCCTGGTGCTGAGTAGCATGTGTCCCTCCTAAACTCTGTGACTAGAATTTTGACACCACCACTAAATTACTTCAGCAGAGATTAATTTTCAGGCTTTGCTCCTTCTCAAGTTATTGAAGTGTACATGATCTTTGTCAATATTTAAGACCATGAGTTTTCAACTCAGCAAATTCTTTACACTGTCTCCGTTTAGTGTCTGTAATGACTTTGAAGGAAGAGCTGGATACGTATTCTTTGGAGACATCTAAAACTATCCACAACAGTAACCAAAATTTGATTAATAGTTTCAGTCAAAAGAAGGGGAATAGGGAGAAATCAGAAAAGTTGAAATTACTAATTTCCGTGTTTCCTGAGTGGAGTTTTTCTGGTTTTATTTCATTGTTTCAAGATCACATTCAGATATCTTTCAAAGGAATTACATATTTTGTTAGCTTATATGTTTCTTTGATCTACAGTAACTTTTCTGAGGGCAGGGCATTTACATCCCAAATGAATCTTTTTTCTAGTACATTAATAGTTCTATCAGAAGTATCTCAAAAATGGAGTCAATACTATAAAAATGTTACTTTCAGTTGATATTCTGTTCTGAATATGCCCAGTAATAGACAACCTCAGCTACTAAAGTACCAAACAGTAGCTGACGGTGTTTCATTGTTAGCTGAGGTCTTCAGCATTTTGCAGGAGGATTAAACAATGAGATTCTGTTACGATTTATGTGTTCATTTATTTGGGTGTAAAACTCATGTGATTAAGGGCATCTGAGGCTGACTTAGAACCATCTCACAATCATCCACCACAGTATTTTTTTCTGAATATATTTTGATACATTCACAATTTCTTCCCACATTCAGTTGCTTATAGTAAGGTATTAAGAGTCTTCATAAGCAGGAATATATCTGTGTAACAATTACCTCATATTTTTGTTCATGAAAATTAGTTTCTCTTGCAGATAAGTAAACTCAATAGGAAACAGGATGATAAGTAACCCTCCAGCTTCACCAAATTACCAGTGCATTTGACTTTTATGGTAAATGCTTTACACCATATGCTATTCTCAAAGGTAAGATTAAATCTGGGTTTCATTTCAAATAGTATGTTCAAGACTTACAAAGATTTGAGAAACCTCAAGCTAGAGTAATTAAGACTAATGATTATGTCACTTTCCAGATCATTTCTCAGAACATCACAGGACATTACCTTAAGAGCTGTACATAAACGAGGTAGAGTAAGGAAGGAAAAGCAACACAGACAAGCTGCATTACACAAGGATAACGTGTAACCAGATCCACATATATCTCTTCTGCCCATCTTTGTTTTGACTCTCCTGTACTTTCCTCTTAGAGCCTAGTGTTGAAGCCAAGTCCCTGGTTCCAAGGAGAGCATCCCCATATAGTTGGGATTTAATAAATCAGGAATTTAATAAATGCCTTCAAATGTAGCAACAGGGTACAAAACAAATTTGTGAATATCAGCTGTCAGGTTAAAAATCCAAAGCTTCTTTGGGCATATCTTGTCAGTGAGTGTAAAAAAACAACCATAGTTGGGAAAATGCAGCCAGTGTGCAAAGAATTTGTTATTTTCCTTTAACTTCAGCTGCTTCTATTATATCACTTCAGTTAACACTGAAACAAGTAAAACTTAATGGATAGGAGTGACAGCAAGCACCAGAAATAAGAAAGCTTAATAGCATGGAACAACTTTTATGTGTGATACAGCCCTACAGCATCATGGACCAACGCAGAGCTGCAAGGAAACTCCACTTTTCTCTAGCTGTCAGCAGGGTACAAGGGAAACACGCTGCACCTCATTGCTTCACAGTCAAAATCATTCATTAAAACCCAGGCAGCTCTAAATAACACCTGGAGATTTATTTCAAACATCGTTTGGAAGCTGGTTCAGTATCCTTGCATGATGAGCTGCAAAATCAAAGAGCCAATCTAGTTTGTGTTATCTAGGTGGCCATCAGCCTAGAATGTATTGAAGCAACCTGACATTTGCACACTCAATCCAGGCCTAGTAAACCTTAGGGAGAAGTGGAAATCCACGTCCTGCACCTAGGATGGCCTTAGAAATTACAAGAGAGAATCCCATCGTTAAAACCAAGGAATTTTACAGAAGCAACGTATACTACTATCTTAAGAAGTCAACCTTTAAATTCCCATGAATCAGGATTGTATACATGAATGTGTATAGGCAAAGGGAGGATGTGTAGGTGACCGCTCTTTTAACTTTTTTTTACGTAAATACATACTTGCAAAAACACACTGATTAGACAGAAACTGAAATAGTTAGAACTATTAACTGAAATACTTGCCATAGAGTTCTGATGAATTGATAAGCATGGGATACTTCCATATTTTCATCTGATTTCCAGGAAGGCCTTGTCCAGTCATCATTTCACTGGTTTGGGGTAACCAGAGCAAGGAACAAATCTATTGCAATTTAAAATTCTGCTTTAGTTTTTAGAAACGGCCAACGTACCACTCAGTAGATTTGAAACGTTATCTACAATGTTTAAACAAGCTACTGAGAAACAGCCCCAGCAGAATATTTTATTTAGAAGGATACTTCATTCCTTACAACACTTCGAAGTACAGTCATCTTATTGTCCTATCTAAATGTGGTAACAGCTTATCAGTATAAAACCAAAGCCCTTCAAACACATCCTCAGCTAAATTGTAATAGATCCAGGAAAACCAACAGTTATGCTGCTTTACTCCAGCTGAGAATCTGTTCCTCTATCTCCTAATATTCGAACTCCAGAGATGGATGTTTGCCCTCTGACTCTTACACCTCTGCTCACCCCAGCACTCTGGGAATTTTCCCTCCCCCTCAACATTCTCTCTACATCTAGAATTTTGGCCAAAACTATTATTGCCAATAAGGAAAAGATGATGAGAAGTGTCTGGCTGCGAGACCACCTCCTCTTCAATCACTTCTATGTGGAGACAGAAGTGGTGAATGAGAAACAACAAACTGCTTCCGAGTCCAGCCACACACTGCAGTGCCAAATGCAGCACAATTGCACATCTAGAGAAAATCCTGCTGTTCCTCTGACCACAGAACCACCCTCAAAGTCAGTGGGAGTTTGCCAAATGAGCACAGCTATACAAGAAGTATGCAGACATTTCATCATTTCACCTGAGAATCTGTAGCTGCACTTTGGATTATTTTCTCACGATTTATGTCCCAGACACGCAAAATCCCATCTTTCATTCCACCCCCTGTAGCAAGGACTTTGGACTGCCAAGGACACCAGTTCATAGCCTAAAAAAAAGAAAACAGTTGCCAGAACAGACTAGAAAGTTAGCTGGAAAAACAAGAGTCTTTTTGCTTAAAAGTCTAGTTGGAAAAATTAACTGCAACAAGCACCCAGAATGTACACACACAGCAATGTAGGATCCCAAAACTCCAAATGCTGCTTCCCTTGTCATTGCTTCACAGTAGCCTACAGTGTCCCACATACATTCAAAAGGGCTTTCACAGGCCTCAGACTCACATCTCAGTACCAGAAGAACCCAGCAGGATAGAGTCTTACTGCCTAAGCCAAGCCACCACAGAAGCCTAAGCAACGTGACTTACACGGGTTACAAGAGACCTGGTTTCTTCTGAGATATTTCCAAGATATGCCTAAGGCCCAGACTCTACCTGAAGAAAAGCTACTAAGAACTGAGTTCCACCTGTTTCAATAAACTCCTCTGGCCCTTTAACACCAGCACTTCAGGCCAGCCTCAGACTCTGCTAGACTCCTCTGCCTCTTATTGCTAATACCTATCCTCTCTCACACACAGACTGTGACTTTATAAAGATGAAGAATCTTAATTGTTTCATTTCCGGTTTCTTTATTCAGATTATTTGTTACCAGCAATTACAAGAAAATATGTGCAGGAGGGCAAAAGAAACTTTATATTTAAATTAAATGAAGCAGAGAGAATTTTCTGAAACTAAAATAATTGAAAGATGTTGTTTGTTAACTTGTAAGCATTGTGCCACCAAATGTTCCTGTGTAAGGCAGAGAGAATGCTGCAAATTTTATTTCTATTTGGCGTTATATTTACAAAGGCCTACTAATCCAGTAAAATTTCCTAATCAAAGTCCTAGCAAACTTATCTATGACTTGGAATGAGAACTGGTCTTAAAATTAACTGCATCACAGACAGGGAGAAGAAATTAATAGATATCAGTGAGATGATTTGAAAAATTCCCTAACTGTCCACATCAACAATGTGATTTCAAGAGAGCAAATACAGAAAAGCAGACATTCCTTCTCCATATACCTTAACTGCTGAGGAATGAGGTATGGTTTTCAGTGGCTGTGACTGCAATTTCACACCAGGGTCACTAGGCCAGATATTCAATATACCATCACTGGATCCACTTGCCAGCAACTGGTTGGTTAGTGACCATTTCAGGCTGCAAATGCTTTGTTTGTTTTGGCAAAGAGTCCCAACGTGGTGTTGAGCAACCCGAACATCATGGTGATGAATAGATCCTAGTCGTGAACCACTGTAGATGAGAAAAGACAGCATGGGTTTAATGTTAAAGAAGACAAGCTACATCATCACACAGATGTTTCTTCAGGAGTTTCAGAAGCAAACCACATCAGAGTGAAATGTGTCTGCTGAACAACAGTATTGCAGTAAAAAACCCACAAACCAACTATCAAAAGCACCACCCTAACTGTAGAGGTGGCTGACAACAGAAAGGAGCCAAACAGCCTCTCAGTTCAAGCCAGGCAGAATACCTGTTCCCTGTCATGATTTTCATTTCCCTGAAGATATATTGCATTGTATGTCACTAATCCGCACCCCGTTCAACTGTCAAGCCATTAAATGTAAACTATTGCCTGTTCTTCATGAAAAATCATTTTGCAAGATGATTTTTGCCAAGGCCAGATATGACTCCACACCCAACAAAGAGGCAGTGTAAAACTGCACTGCTCTAGGAAAGGGCTTACTAGCGAGTAACAGTGTGTTCTTTGGTTCTGTCCCTTCCCCTGGCTTCTCTTTCCCACTCCAGGCTTAAAGAAAATCTGCACAGCTTGACACTGTTGCACTAATTGCCTGTTAGGAAATGGATGCATGGTTCTACAGCCAGTATCATCAGACTGCTAAAAAAGGAAGAAATACCCTGCCTGGAAGCACAGCTTCTATTACAGCTTAGCTCCCAGATACGGGTTTTAAACATCCATAGTAGAGTTGAACTGAAAATATTGAAAACACCTTGCAGCACATTTTCTTTTCCTGCCTTTCTAAGGATATGACCTATATTAAACCTGTGACAAAACTTTCTGCTGGAAATTCGCACTTCCAGCTATGATGATGACACTGAAAAATTCAGCAAGTTCAATACCATCTTTCTGGGTATCTGAGAAACAGGTATCTGACATTACTGCAATAGATTAATTTAAGGTAATAATGACTGGAGACTTTCCCATACTGGCTCTTAAAGATTTTCAGATGCAAGTTGATTGATGTGGAAGCTCTAAATGCAGTCACAAAACTGACTAATTGCAAGAAACACCATTTTGTTGTGCTTGTATTATGGACTTGTCAAGCTCCTGAAGTTCACAAAAGCATGAAAGACTCCAACCAAGCAGTGCTCCAGTGAACATTAAGCACATCTTCATGGAAAGTATCTATGAAAATACATGGGAATATGTGCATTATGTGCAAAGGCATCATCATTTGCCTCCTGAAGATTTATATAGATTTTTCCTACTACATAATAAGCAGAAAATCTAATTAAGTGTATTGGGTCTGGCTGAGATGGAGTTAATTTTCCCCATAGCAGCCCTCATAGTGCTGGACTTTGTATTGGTAGCTAGAAAGGTGTTGATAACACACCAGTGTTTTGGCTACTGTTGAGCAGTGCTTGCATAGCATCAAGGCTGTCTCTCCAACTTCCCCCCCTCACCAGTAGGCTGGGGGTGGGCAAGACTTTGGGAGGGGACATAGCCAGGACAGCTGACCCAAACTGATCAAAGGGATATTCCATACGATATAACATCTGCTCAGCAATAAAAGCTACGAGAAAGGAGGGCAGGGCAGGGGGGCATTCGTTATTATGACATTTGTCTTCTGGAGCAACCACTATGCGTACTGAAGCCCTACTCCCAAGGAAGTGGCTGGACATCGCCTGCTGATGGGAAGTAGAGAATAAATCTTTTGTTTTCCGTTGCTTCCACATGCAGTCTTTGCTTTTGCCTTTATCTTGACCCATGTGGTTTTTTTCCCATCTTATTTTCTCCACTCCCCCAGCCTGCTGAAGAGGGGAGTGATAGAACACCTTGGTGGGCACCTGATGTCCAGCCAAGGTCAACCCACCACACCAAGAGAAACAGAATTGAATTGCCAGTGTTGGCCATATTAAGGTTTTCAGTAATTCTAGTGGTATGAGTGGGAAGGAATTGGGCACATTTTTCCACTTTGCATAAAAAGAAATCAGAATTGTTTGCTTTTGACACAGAAGATGGCATCTGTTTTCCCAAAGACAAAGAGAAGCCACCAAAATTTTGTGATGGGTTAATATATGGTAATGCAACGGGTTCAAGACAATGTGGTGTTGGACTATTTTTAACCACAGGAATTAGCATGTAATCTAAAGTATCAATTGTCCACAGTGAAGTTTACTGTAAGAATACTGCTCTTATTTTAGTACAATGAATATTAACTCCACATCTTTTTTTCTCTTATACAGAATTTTAGCTCTGCCCTAATGTTAGAATGAACTGGTTAGTTTCAAACCTAGCCAGAGAAATAAATGTTATCTCAACCTAATTTGTCAACCCTAACTGTAGTTCACAGGTTATGCTAAATTTTATGATCAATTTCTACTCAGAGAGAACTGTAATTTAAGTTTCTGTTGGTTTTACTCCTTTGGCCAAGCTGAAATGCAAACTGAAACTAATGCTTACGGTAATAAAGTTATGCCACTTGGCATTGGCAGGATGTTGCACCTGCATCCTTGTAACTTAAGCCACCCAGTGTACCTGCTCCAGCAACATCATTTTATTAACTGGCTGTTCAGCTGGTATCCTTGTACCTCACTCCACCCAGCAGACCTAAACCGATCAAAAGCCAGAGCACCTTGTGAAATCAAAATAAAACTACCTCTAGTGTTCCTATCCAGATATACTGGGTTTGAATTTAATAATGAAGTCAGTCCACCTTTGCTACTATTTCTGCATTTAAGTAAAAGAGAAGACTATCGTATGATTTTAAAATTGCAGAAGCATCCATCATAAACAAGTCTCCCCTCAGACCCTTCAAGTGTGAGTCAAAGATCTGAAACAGAAAGTGGGAGGAAAAAATCCACAAAAGAGTACACTTTTATCTTTCTCATCTGAGTCCCCATGATCCCTAAATATAAAAATATTCACCAGCTGGTATAAAATTCACCCTTGGCAAAGCAAAGATCAATCACTTAAATCCTCCTTGGGTTGTGGATAGCAGTGAGCTGGCTTGTAGATACACAGCTAGAGGTGTGCAACTCTTAACAGTTCCGTTTTGCTCTACATCTGAAAAGACAGATTCAGTCTTGCTATCAATGGAGTGACAGTCTAAACTATGTGCCCTCTTGCTGGCATGGGGCAGGCTATGATTTTTGGAGTCCAGACCCACTGGAGACACCACCATTTCAAGCTCAGGCTTTGTACAAAACTAGGGCCACAGCCTCCATATCCTAGTGAAATTCTGCGAGTGGTGAGTTTTCTGGAAGGAGAGTAAGAAACAGAGACTAAAGAGGCAGGCTAAATCCCCTTTGACCACTTTCCTGCCGTACAGTAAATCTACATATGATTTCTGAGATGGCCAATAAGTAGAGGGACAGGATAAATCATCTCTGAGCAAAGCCAAGGAAAACAGCTAAAATGAATGGGACATTTGTCTAAGTAAAAGCAGCAGCACTCTTTCTGGGAATATACTATACCACTCACCTGCTCAGAATATAATGATTCCAGCTCAGAGCTCCAACTACAGACAGATGACCAAACATATTTCTCAACCTCTTTTTGGTTTCAATGTCCCACAGCTGCCAAACACATAAGAAATACAAATTTAACAACAAAAAGAAAAAAGGTTTTCATTCTCTTCATTTGCTCCAGTTTGCAAGTAAACCACTGCCCAGTTCTGATTTGACATATGGACAACCTCAAGCTCATTTATTCCACAAGACAAGGAGTATTTCCAAATTTGGCCACCTATATCAGTGATGCCGAAGTCAGAGAGGATTGAAGGGAATGCACGTGTCTGAGTTTAAAGCTATTCATTTACACGTCAGTATTTGGAAGTCCATACTTGAAAGCACTGGCCTTCAGTACCATCAGACTGCTGACTCAGGCAGACCTCCATATTATCTAGCATCTCAGCTGAAGTCGCACAGAAATCTTTTAATAGGACTGTCCTATTAAAGCAGGCTGAGACGTATGTGTAGAATCAGACTGAAGTCAAATTCTTGTGTGTGAATCCATAAGGAGAGTTTTGGATTGAGTTCTTAAGGTATTGATCACTAGAGTGATCTTAGCAAGAGATATACAAGAAAAAATAGCCTATGCTGAGAAAAATAATTTAATGAAAGTGTTCCTGTTACTGGTGGGAAAAAAATCTGATTGTCTCTGGACAACTGAATCATTAACTCAGTCATCAGCTTTTTAGTGACTTCAGAGGCTCCATTACATACAGGTAACACTGGATGTCACTAAGCCATTCAAGTAAGGTGCAGCATGATACAAGAAGTGCTATATATTGTCTCTAGCAGAATCCTTCTGCAGTTTAGCCAATCTTTTTCATTTGTTTCCTTAAAAAAAGAAAATCAGTATCAAGCCGTCTGTGGTCACTTCAGCTAAAAATGGAGAAAGACTAAAAAAGTAAATTATCTAGTACTTGCACTTCTCCATCACTGGTGCCAATTGCAAGGCAAGTTCCTTCTTTTATCCAAGCCAGAGATGAAATGTATTTGGAACTGGAATTCAAATCAATGCTTTCAATGGCTTGAAGAGTCCCTCCATTGCAGATGTGTGCAGCAGGTCCTACAGCAATAGCAATGAGATTTTCAAGGCTCCAGTCCAGTATGTTTAGATCTAGAAGAAAGCTACTAAAAATTACTGCAAAAAAAATGTAGGTAATAGGATGGGGGGAGGAGGAGTATGGTCTGGTGGAGAGAGGCTTATTTTTTTTTAATAGCTATGGAAAAACTTCAAGGGAATGCTTCCACGAAACCATTATTAGGCATGAAGGAGAGTACCTCTAACAAGCTGAAGTCTTCATAAATCTAATCTCCACAAACTGGTATGTTTGCACAGCAGGATCTGACTTAACAGCTTCCCCACTATAATTTTTTAATCTATCACTCTGCATTTTGCATCGTCACATCACTGATTCTAATTCTACCATTCTACGGCTCCTCCACCAACAGCTACAGTTCCAAAAACACCCCTGGTGAAAGGTGGTTCTTGATATTGAGAAAGACGTTGGAGAGGGTCTGCATGCTACAGTCTGTCCTACAACCTTGGGTTAATGATAACATTTACCCTGCACATGATAGGAAAAAAAAATGTAGAAAGGAATTAGGGAAATTCTGCTCCTCACCTTCAGAGCTTGCTCAGCATGCGTATGATGGAAATACTGTTTCCACTGCCCCTGATGCTGGGTGTATTGCACTTGTAGATCCCGGCAAAGCAAGTCACTACAGCAATTAGCCTCAGTACAGCCTGCTATGTCAGGTAAGCCAGAAGAAGTTGGTATACAACGTCTAATATCAATCAATACCATTCTTCCATGTCAACAAAAATCCTCAGCTGTCCATTTAGAGCAGCTTAAAAGTCATTTTGCATGATCCCAGAAGCACAGAAGATTGTTACCAAAGGCCAAGGTCTGACATCATATTCTGGTAACTAAAATCACTCTGAAGAACAGTTGAACCTGTCAGTCAGCTGTTTGACTACAGTCCTGGTTGATGCAGCCAGAAATCACTTCTAAAGATTTCTGTTAATGCTGTTGATCTTGGGACATGCCTTGTGCACAATCAGTGTAAATCATACAAACAAACCTTTGTTCTATTCATAGATATACATGAACACTTGCAAGGATATGTTGAAAAAAATCTCCACAGGGACAATTAGGAACACTTGCACATAGAGAGTGTTTCATTAGATCTTATGAAGTGTTAAAACATGTATTTGCTGCAGTAGACCAGAGATCCATGTGTGTTCATGTGTAACTTGGGCATGTTGAATTTTTGCCTGTGCATCACCAAAGACATAAGTGAGAACTTACTTCAGAAGGTATCTATCATCCAAACCATAAACAAGGTCACCGATGTCTCCCAAAACAAGAGATTTCAAAGTCTGCTCAATAAAGTTGCTGCTGTGTTGACTGGCTGCTAGATACCCAAGGCTGACAGCTGAAACACTTAATTAAGCAGAGGTAAGTATATTGGTTTGATTTGAAAACTGTATTGAGATCTATAGCTGAAGGAAACTGCATGACAGTTGGATAGTATTAACTATAGGGTTTGATCAGTCATGTCTCCATCCTGGGACAGGTAGTTTTCAAAGATGCATCCTTATATGAAAAATGACATCATATATACGTTCTGCAGAGTTTCCATTTCATGTGAAGGGGACACACCTTCACCATCTTTCTTGAAACATACGTAAGAATCCCCAATCTCTACAAAAACTACTACACAGGAGAAATTAACTTACAGTAATCATTGCGCAAGCCAGGAATATGAAGCCTCACTTTTGGCTGCAATGCTATGGAAGGCTTCATGGTGGTAGCCGCTCTAAACTCATCCTGGGTCCACTCTCGGCATCCTGTATTTGAAGATTCATCACACACAAATCAGTAATGCAAGCAACCACCAGTTTTTCTCAGGCCTAAGCCTTTCATATTCTCACTACATTTGTCTCTCCATGGTCCAGAGGAGGCCAGAAGAGTCTAATTTATCCTGGATAGGCTCAAAACACTAGACACACTAAACTAGGTGAAAGCCACCTTTTACCACTCTTTCAAACCTCCATGGATTTAGTCAGCTAGAACAGAGAATAGGGTCCACTATATTTTGTTTAAATTGTTCCACAGCTCAACGTGGGTTTTTTTGTCTTTTTTGCCTCAGTTTTCTGTCAAAAGTTGTTAGTAGGACAATGTTTCATATGTGCTCTCCCACTTCAAAACCCTCTCATACAGCAATTAACTTTTTTGCTTTCTGGTGTTAGTTTCTCACCAAAAGGTCTCCCCCATCAATACCTAACCACAGGAAAAGGTTTTAAAGCACACACACTTTGATCACAGTACACTAAACCTGTGACAACACATAAGCGAGAAAGAAAGGCAATGACAAGGATGAGCAAGCAGAAGACTCATCCTTTGTGGTGACTGCCTATCTTATACTGCAAGGACTCCTAAACATCACAGAAAAAAAGTCAGATCAATTACCACTCATTTAATGAATCATTTAATGCTAGATCTTTTTGTGTAAGAAATTATCATGCTGTAATGTGCAGAGCAGAAAGCTGGAGATTCACATTTCTGCGTTCTTCTCTGTGTTTTGACTTCCTTTTTGAATTATTCTCCAGAGAGGAGTATTTAGAACTAATATCAAAAGTTTCAGGGGCAGAAGATATTACTTATCTCTACAACTAACCTTCTCTGTTTGAAAAAATTCAACACTGACAAAGTTTTTGTACTCTGTAGCTTAAATACACACATAAACATCCTATATGGAAGTCCAGAGACAAAATATTTCACACAGTCCTTCCCTACTCTGTCCTGAATCTTCTCCCCTAATCCAAAATTCATTTCTGCCAGACAAAAAATGTTTCCCCTCTCAGCTGTGGTACACCGTCTCTCTCCAAATAAAGACTGAAGATGAGCAAGAAGCAGGCCACAGTGATTTTCCTCTGTATCTAAAATTTTGTGGAGTTAAACAATCAAGCAGGCTTGCAGGAACAACCTTCTCAGACCTGCCCAATGGGATATGTAACACTGCACTCTAACACTAAAAATGTGAAATGAGATTTCTCTCTACAGAAAAATCTGCATTTCTAATATCTAAATTTTTTGTTATTTTTTGAAAACTTTACCAAATCTTTCTCAACCCAGCCAAGTAAGATAATTCAGGAAAATTAAGGCACTTAATTGTAATAGCTGAATGAATGGCAACACTTCTGAAACACTCTGAAAATGTTTTTCTTCTTTAATATTGGTAGTTGGTATTGAGCAGTGAGATATAAAGGATTAAATCATCTCTGCAACTCATTTCAGGTTTCTCTTCTCTCATGAGTAATTCATCTGCCCCAAATTCACACTGATCATGCTTTCAGCTCTATTCACCTGCTTCATAGACACACAAATGTGCATAACTGGCTTTTTAATTAGAGGAAATTAAGCTTCATTACATCATTTGGTGTTATTTTGCCAGAGTACTAGCAGATATCACTAACTTTTGATAGAATTTTGGCTCTCACGTGCCTGTGTCACTTCTCAAAATGAGACTCAGGAAGTGGTAAGTAGTCAGTACTGTCACACCAGACCACTTGATCAACAAGTATGTGGGTGGAATAAACTTGGTATTCCTAATACCTGTATTCATTTGCCAGCAAGAAAAAAACCACTGTGACTAATCCCTATACTGGTGCTATTGACTGCTCTGAAATGAGTCTTATCTGCACAGAGAAGAGCAACAAAGGAGTATAAAATGTATCACGTAGCCCCAAACTTCTTCCACAGGAGCTGAACTCCAGATTCATAAAGAAGCTCTTTCTTACTGGTTTTAGATGCCCTGACTGGCAAGAACGTGTCATACAAAGAAATAGCCAGATCACCAAAACTGTCATCTGTCCAGGACAGAACACAACAAAATATTGGTCTGATATTTAATGAACTGTCTCATACTCAAATAACTCTGGGAATATATGTATTATTTCACAGGTTAGCTCCCCACATCCTACCTGTTTTCCAGTCACCTGATCATTCACACTCCCTTATGCTCCTTCATTCCTAGGATATCTTTTGGAGCAAATTAACCAACAGATGAAACCAGAGGCAGTGCTAGGGACAGTTTGTTCCAGCTACCTTTCCCTACAGAGCAACAAGATCCCACCATCTCTGCATGTCTTGCACTCTCATGTACCTAACAGTCCATATGATACATATCCTGTGCCCGTTCTGCAGCATAACCCTACATTATTTGTAGGGTTCTGAAACTGAAAAGCTGAAAGGAAATGAATGTTTTAGGGCCACCAATGCGTCAGATGGGGCCCAAAGGAGAGCCAGGTAAAATACTAGGGGTTAACAACACTGGAAGAGGTGGAATGCTATCTCTTCACAGGTGATGGGAACTCTAGAAATAGCCCCGAACAGCGTAAATCTCAGCACTTTGTATTATTCTTTAACACTCGCTGGTACAGGTAGATGCACCTGCTTTTCCAGTGTAGATGCAGCCTGCTGTATCTTACTGTTCAGTGTGCATGAGAATACTTGCTATACTGGAACATACCTTTCCAAATGCAACTGGTATTTTCACAGACCTTCACATCACCATTTTCTGAAAGACTATATCCAACCTCCTGGACCACTGGAAGCTGAGAAGGACATTTCTGCCAATATATTAAAGGGAAAATGTGACTGAATGAAGAAATCTGTTGAAAAACACATTTAAGCATCATGGATAACACAACTCCCAGCAAAGGACTCAACACTTGTTACATAAAAGCTTCAAACCAGCTTGTCTCTTGGATGGGAGATGAGTAACAAACACAGAATTGGTACCAGTGTCCAAATCATGTGCTCTAACTTGAGCCACCCTCCTTCTTTCCATAAACCACCAATTCACTGCTGATGATCACACAAACTTTAACAAATCTGTTTGAACAAGGCCATCTTAGCAATGAAAGAGGTCCCAGGACTGTACATCTGTAGGTACTACCACAGGTCACCTGCAAAACTATAGTGACCTCTTGTCCTGTTCTGAATTGGCATTTGGGCTAATTTTACCAGCATACAATAACATGCTTTCTGCACGCAGACAAGAAGTATGATGCCTCAGGCTTGCTCTATGAGGGAAGATCAGTTTTGTGGTGCATATGCTGCAGGGCCATTGATTCCAGCATGAGACCTACTGGATGTCCCACGGTCCCAGAGGCTGGACTCCATGATCCCATTCCTTAAACCAGTATTACAGTATGAAACCAAAAATATATAAAAGGTGTCTCAGAGGAATAAATTACAATTTACTTGGGTGTCAAAGAAACAGATGATGCAGCAGACAAAGATAAGAAAATGGAGATCTGAATTGTTATTGGAACTTTTTCTTTTTTCAATAAAAATTAGCTTTAGCCAAGATTCAGGCAAAGGCTCAGATCAGCTCACACAGGATATGAATCTCTTCACCAACCCCCAGTAATATGCATTTTTTCAAAATGTTCAGAGTTGAATGCTCTGATGCCAGTTGTCTGTTTGGTCTGTAATTCTTTATTTACAGTCAGGTGGAAATGAAACTGTTTTTACCAGCCACTAAAGATTAGTATGTTCTTCCTCCAGTGTCTTTGAAATCTTTACTTCAAAGCACACTCAGTATAACTCTTCTTCAAAACTCTGCTGCAATCATGATAAGAAATGTCTTACAAAAACATATGTGGAAAAAAAGGGTTCCTCCCTTATATCCCAGCTGCTCTACAGGCAGGCCTTCAGCTTTCAGAGGTACTTTCTGTATGATTTATGTAGACAGCTTGGCAGAAAGCTAATCAGATTGCTTGGATCTGTGTCCCTCTAAAATAAGTGCAGACATTTCTGTGGAAAACTGACTGTGTATACAAGGAAGTAATCTTTTGGACCACACACATTCACTGGAATGTGAGATTTTATTTTCAATGCATTCCATCCCTTTATGCTATCAGGCAACACAAATTAAATAGTCATTAATTACTATACCTAAGAAGATTAATAGATTTTTGTATGGTTTTAGCCAGGACTGACTTCCAAATGTTTTTGGAAAGAACTTAGGTTTTGTTCATCCCACAATGTCTTCTCAAAGACCCCCACATCACACTTTTAGGAAATGATTGCGGTCCTTGATGTAGAACTCCAGATACCTCAGTTCTAACTTAACTCCTGCTTGTAAATTACAGTGTAATTCTAAGTTACTTCACTGTAGGTGTGAAAGACTGAAACATGGAATGCTGACACCCAGTCCATACTGGGACCAGCACAGTTTAGTACCTTCATCAGCAACACAGACAGTGGGATTGAGTGCACCCTCAACAAATTTGTAGATGACACCAAGCTGAGTGGTGCAGTTGACACACCTGAGGGACAGGATGCCATTCAACAGGACCTGGACAAACTTGAGAAGTGGGCCCATGTGAAGTTCATGAGGTTCAACAAGGCCAAGTGCAACATTCTGCACTTGGGTCTGGGCAACTCCCACTACCAATACCAGCTGGGGGATGAGTGGATTGAGAGCAGCCCTGTGGAGGACCTGGGGGTACTGGTGGATGAAAAGCTGGACATGAGCCAGCAATGTGCACTCACAGCCCAGAAAGACAACCCCATTCTGGGGTGTCTCAAGAAGTGTGGTCAGCAGGTCGAGGGAGGTGATTCTGGCCCTCTACCCCACTCACGTGAGACCCCACCTGGAGTCCTGTGTCCAGCTCTGGAGTCCCAGAAGACAAGAAAGACATGGACCTGCTGGAGTGGGTCCAGAGGAGGCCACAAAATGATCAGAGGGATAGAACACCTTCCCTATGAGGAAAGGCTGACAGAGTTGGGGTTGCTCTGCCTGGAGAGGAGAAGGCTGCAGGAAGCCCTTATCACAGCCTGTCAACACTTAGAGGGGGCTTATAAGACAGATGGTGACAGACTTTTTAATAGGGCCTCTCGCAGTAAGACAAGGGGCAATGGTTTTAAACTGAAAGAAAGTAGATTCAGACTAGCTATAAAGAAGAAATTTTTTAGTATGAGGGTGGTGAAACAACAGAACAGGTTGCCCAGAGAGGTTGTAAATGCCCCATCCCTGGAAAGATGGGGCTCTGACCAACCTGATCTAGCTGAAGATGGCCCTGCTCATTGAAGGGGGTTGGACTGCATCACCTTTAAAAGTCCCTTCCAACGCAAACCATTCTATGACTAAGAGTGAAGACAATGACATGTACTCATCTTTTAATAGACGTTACATTTTAAGGAAAAGTGGTTTACATACATTACTTCATAGCAAGTTCTTATCATCTCACAAAAAAGTTTTATTAAATTTCTCTGTGGGGTAGATTCAGCTAATATTACTAAACTCACTGAGTTGTGATCTTAACAATTCTAAAATTCACAGACATTCAATCAAACCACGAAGAGGGCAGGAGGAACGCACTGTTGTTGAAAGGAGGATTTTACAGACTATTTTGTTTATTTATAAAGGAAAGTGATTGCCCCAAGGACCAGATTTCCCAGAATGATCTAAAAGCATGGTCTCCCTCCAACAATTATTACAAGATACCAGTCAACAAGCCTGTTAGTTCACCTGTCAGTACACTACCTCCTTTTCTTAGATGCTGAGCTAGATATCCTCACAAAGTTCTCCATAACATTAATTAAGGATTATAAACCACTATAAGCAAGGACATTGAGTATGCATCTCTGATGCATCCTTATCTAACAGTTATGGTCAAAAAAGTAAATCACATGAAAACGGCCATCAGCATCTTCAGTACTGACCTTGCAACTGGTACACTCAAGAAAAGGAGAGCACAAGAAAAAGAGTGATCACTGACTACAAGTTTACAATTTAATATATGAACAGTCACGATTAGGTAGGACTAAAACAAAGAGGTGTTTTTTGAGTTTAGTGTTACAGTAATAATTTTTACTAATACAGACAAGTATCACCATACTTCATATGAGAAGTCAATTTTCAAAAAGTTAGTGAACAGAAGCAGGTGGGTGGCTGGAGCATAGGTTTATTTAAGATGACCAAAAAGCAATGGATAAAGCCTAAAAAGAAAAAACAAAACTAGTGTGTTAGTGTCCACTAGTAAAAAATAAAGCATACAATAATAGAAAATAACACCTAAATAAGAAGCGATCTGAAGTCTTTGTTTCACATGTTCAGCAAATTCCATGTGTTCTTTCATCCTTGGCCAAGAATCTGACCTTCTATTGACATGATAAAAAATTTTACTCTCAGAAAGTTGCTTTTTAGCAGATTTTTTCATAGCACCTCGTTCTGTCTATGTGACAAAATGAACATCTACATCCCGCACAACTGAAGAAACTATCTTCTTCACACAGAGTGGTTAAAGTGGAACACTGAGTCATTCATGTTTTTCATGCGTATTTTTTACAATACACATTTTCCCTCTGAGGTAACAAACGCATCTTGAGGGCTTCATTAGCTTGGTTTCTATTTTAGTATGCAGGACGATAGCCTGGAGGAAGGGGAGAGAAGCTGAATCAAATAAATTATGAAGCAATTGTTCCTGACATTTCTCTAGCAGACACTTCCTAAATGGAGTCCCTCACGTTACTGTTCCTCATGTCAATAAGGTAGTATCCACATAACATTTCAGGCCAAGCATAAAGTAAAAAAAGCACATCAGAAAAATAAATACCCTACCATGCATTTGAATGTTGCATTACTCTCCTCTTTCTTTTCCATTTCAGCTCTCGTGTTATCACTCCTTTCCAACACTGCTGCAGCATGACTGCTAGATAGAATCACAACAGTTTTCATGATGGAGACTTTCTTAGGCACCTGAGGTGTCACTGGAAAAACAATTTGCATGGAAACAATTCCTTTAAAAACCATACACAGGGGTATTTTTCGAGTACTTTTCAGAATAGCACTGATTTCATAATAGCAGCACTCTAAAAACCAGATCTAACACGCTAAGTAGGACAACGCAAATACTAACATTTGAACCAGTCACTCTGCTTTCCTTTTGTCAGTGAAGAGAAACAGACATTTCTACAGCACTATTCATCTTATCCTAAAGGAGATGTCTAAAAAAGGTTAGATTAATTCCCTTTATAAAGAGTGACTGTTTACTACTGCAGCTCATATCCAGCTTTAGATTTATTGACTTGTTAAACAAGATCCTACCCCATAGGAAATCAGCATGTGATCTCCCAGAACAATACAAGCTTTCACCACTACTAGTAGACACAGCATGCAGGACTTTCTGTTCTAGAAACTGAAGCAGGGAAGACTTCACCTTGGTTTAGAACCCAAGTTTCCTACAGCTGGGCATGTATTATTGAACAGCTCTGGTATTCTGCTTAGTAAAGATAGAATTGCACTTTCTGACCAACAGCCATGGCATCATAGGAACACATCCTGAACACTAAACCGCATCTTTTATTTGATCTCTAAATATTTCAATTATTAATCAAGAAGTGAGCTATGTTTAGTTCCCTAGATCTTCCAGGAAGTTATTCTTGTACCCGCAGCACGTAAACCTTTCCCCGCTTTCCCCTAGCACTGCTGGAAGTAGGAGTCAGTGAGTTCAAAGGCTTATTTAACCTTTTGTCAGCTCGGTTGCTGATGGAGAGAAACAGCCTCCCCTAGAGTCAGTTCTTCTCCAGAACAAGTCAAGAGTACTAGAAGTTTGATCTGTGCTCTGAATGGCCCTCAGATAAGTCTCTGCCTAAGGTGAGTTGAGTGTGAGTGTGCCCTGGCCGCTGTCCCTTTGTCAATACCTGAAGCCTTACGCATTAGAGGACAGACAATAACACAGGGCAAGCTTCTCCTTCAGTGAGTGTGCACTACACCACATCCTGGCAGACTAGTCCAAGTTCTGCAGTTATGGTTGGATCTGTGAAGGCAAAGGAGAAGCAGAGGAAGGGAAAGGGAGAGGCCTGTGTGAATTCTGCTCTCCTGCCAGTTATTGTTAACTATTTCTGTGCACTGTTACAGCCCACTGCAACTTACACCCAGCCCCCATCATAGAGGAAAGAAGACTGGTCTGCAACAGGCATTGCTTGGTTAGGGATAAGACCTTCTCTTCTCTCTTTCCTTTCAACCCTCTCTCAGTGTCAACTGTCTGTATGACCTGACCTGTCCTAGGCTGTCTGCACACTGGTAGCAAGAACCTTGGGCCCAGCTTTCCTATCACGACAGCAGTGTTCTCCTGCTGGTCCTGAGCTTGCTCTGCCTGTGAAGGTCTGCACAGACTGCTGTTGCTGCTGCTGCACACTGCGATACCCAGAGGCCCTGACAACGGGACAGGGAGAAACACCAACCCACACCTTACACTAACTCCCCACTCCGGGTTATTTCAGAAGTCCCTGCATGAGGCCATCCTCTACAGGAAAATGTTCCTTTGTATCCTGGCTGACCTGGAGTCTTCCCAGGCGAGTGGATGAGCCTGGACCCCGCCGAGGCACAGAGATCGGTCACACACCGAGCCCTGCGCCGCCCCGCTGCGCCGCCTCTTGCGTGCAGCTGCTGCCACCTTGTGACAATGGGGCTGCTCGCCACCGGAGCCCTGGACGCCAGCTTCCTCTTCATGGAGCTCTTAAAACTGGAGTACGTGGTCCCTTCTGAGTCTGGGACCTGCAGAAGTGAAAGGAGACAAAACACCACAATTCGTCATGACTTAGTATCATTCTGTCCCTTCACGCTGTTTCCAGTTCTCCTCTGCTATGCCACGTGGGCTCAGTCCACCTCAGAGCAACAGGCCATCAAAATGGATGTTGGGCTGAGGATGGCTCCAGCAGTCAGTCACCTGAATGGAGAAAGAGTGAGGGGTGAAAAAACCATAAAGAATCCAATGTTTCTGGTCAGATAAGTACCTCTGAATCAGCTGCCACACAGAAAGCCTGTGGCAGAGAAAAAAATCCTGAATTTGTGTCCCTCATGCACTAGGCTATTGGCACTGGCCTCTGAAAGACCAAAACATCTTTGGACATTTAGCATACACTCACCGGTCCAGTCCTTCCCGAGAGATGTGCATTTGGGCAAACCCACATGTTGGCGTCTAGAACCAGGCTGGTTTTCTGATCTTTACCCGAAGGACAACTTAGATCTCTTCTGATTTCTGAATCTTCTCATCAACACTGTGGCTTGCTCATGTTATTATTTTTAATGTTATCGTACACTTTTTAATATATTAAGGCATACTAGATAAAGATTAAATGACAGATTGACATTTCTTACGTTCAAATTCATTCACAGAGCAGTGTGTCAGAAAAACAAAAGAATGTATCAAAATTTGAAATGTAAGAGCCTACATACTATTGAACACAAGGTTTTGTTTTTCAGACAGTTTTAAAGCAATGTTTTAGGTGAGATTAACAATAGTAAGGAAGCACAGCAAGTATAATAGGCTTCTGGATCATTATTAGGTACACCAGTAAATACTTATAATGTATTAAGTCTTGTAATTTTTTTTTATTTCTGAAATAACATTAGATGCAAATTACAAGCTGTTGAGATATAACTTAGACACCAAGATCTTGCATGGATTTTCTAAATCAAACACATTCAGACTTGCTTTTAAAGTCGGCATTAGTCACCTGTGCTTCCTTGTTGAGTACAGCTTTTGTTCATTTGAGCACAGAAGTCTGTGCCTTTTCTGTCCCCACCACCAAAACACCATGCTCACAGGCCTCACTGCCAGGCAGAGATCAAGCCTCGAATGTCCTCACCACACAGAACACCTATACAAACACTGAAATGTCACAGTTTCCCAAGCATCTCTGTTACATAGAAATGTGTGAGACTCACTATATAGTCTTGTCAAACAAAAGCAACATGGGACTTCAGCTACATAGAGATTATAGAAATGGTTGAACATACCACTGTCATAATGTACAAATCAATGATAGTTGAGGCAATACCAAAATCACTGAAAAGCAACAGACACCCAGACTCCACGTTTCACTTTCAGAAAGTCCCATTCTATTTCCATCCTTTAAAATGTAGTCTATAAGTGCAAAAAATCAGTGTGATAAGAAAGACATCTGAGACAGAAATCACTTTTCAATGGTGGTTTGGACTGGGAGGAGAAGAACATTAGCAGAGACTGACAAGCAACATGGTCTGAAAGATAAGTAATAGCTTAGACAAGCCAAAGAACAGAAATGTGAGCAAGACAAAACAAAATCCTGAGAGCTGAAAGGAAGGGAGGGAATAGCAAATGGACAGAAACAAAGAGGGATGAACTGAGCAAGGGAAGACATGAAGAATGACAGAGAAAATTGTTTTTACCGTAACTGAGTTTTAACCACTACATGTTGAGGTATCTTCAGAAACCAAGAACTACAGGCAAACATCTTTAAAATATAAAACAATAAAATGAAGACAAATAAGACACCAGAATTGTGCGACTCTAAAGTTCAGTGTCTTTCACAACAGCCTCAGCAAAACACCCCTGCAGCTGCCTGGCTTATATCTGAGATTCTCAGCTAACTCATTCTTCTCTTATGCAGATCTTCCATCTTCTCATCACAGCACAACTAGTTGCCAGTTAGCCAGTAGCAATAAAAAAAAAGCAACCCATTTTCCATCATCAGCCCCTCCTGCCATTACCAAAAAAAATGTATTATCTTCCTTTATGCCAGCCTATAAGCAAGGAGATCTTCTCTGCCCCGTGTGCTGTAAAAGAGTTTTACAACCAAAGTTGCCTGTGATCCCACAGCAGCAGGTAACAGGCAGGACTGAGGCTGTGAACACGGTGGTTTCAGTCACACTGCCCTTCCTTCTACCTGAAGAGCTGGCCCCCAAACTGCTTCTCCAGGACTGTCTGATAGCAGACTGCTGCTGAACAACTCTGTCAGGGACAACTGAGGGGCCCAGGGTCTGTGCTAGAGCTGTGCTACAGACCCGCAAAAGGCCACAGCAGCTCTCAAGACAACGTACAGACAAACACTGGAGTATCCCACACAGGTCAGTTTAACAGAACACTCAGCATCCTTAGGCGATGGGAACACACATTTCATTAATTTATTTTCATTTTTTCCCCCGGGAGAGATTTCTGTACTTTACTCAAGAGCTCTGAAGCCCAGCAGATTCACTGTGACATGAAACAGTCACTTCTGCAACAGGGACAAAATGAGCAGCTTGTTCTTTCAAGTCTGAGTTTCGTATTTCAGCTCCTCCTTCACATTCCAGGCCTGCCCAGGCTCCTCTCCAAAGATTTCGAAAATGGAGCCTCTCACAACTACTTATCCTCTGAAATACTCAGTGCCCAAAGCCAGGGTCTTTGTTGTCTTTCTGTCAATGGTTTTGTGTACCGCCATTCTCTGCCTGCTGCAACTCAGATTTTTTAAACCTAAAATCAAAGATTTTTATTCTTTTGAAGTCAAGGATTCACGAGGAAGGATCGTTTCCTTGGAGAAGTACAGAGGGAAAGTAAGTTACAACTGCATTACATCTTTGTCTTGAATCTTTACTGATAAACGGGTGTCCATTTGTAGGTAAACAAAAAGGTTGTTTATGGGAATTTTCGGCTGAGATTTGTCCTAAATTTCTGTTCTTCAAACAGTAAGCTGGAGAGACATTTATTTTATCGAGGCCTGCTCCAGGAATTAAGTATTTGATCTAATAAATCAAAAAATATGTTTTTCCATATTCCTTATTATAAATCAATATAGCCTAACAATATAATTTCTGCATTTTAATCTTAGTTAAGAATGGTAGCATGTTGTGTTGAATTCTGGAAGTTGATCTAATAAATATAATTTTACTGCCTGTCCTAAATACCTGCTTTTTTACATGCTTATATTTAAACAAAGCCATAAGTTGAAGTTTAGTCATTTACTGGATTTTTAAAACAGGTTGTCTGCAAGTAAATATCTTATGCTGCTATGATCCTTACCTGTTTAATGAAATTGTGATCAGACAAACTAAATTTGGCCTTCTGGCAGGAACGATTGTGGTAGTGGGAAATGCCATTTTAAGACTTAATTGTAATCTCTATGTCATCTCTAGGTTTTTTTCTTACTATTATAACATTATTTCTCTGAAGGCAACTTTGGTTGTAAACGTGGCCAGTTACTGCCAACACACAGACAAAAATTACATCGCACTGCAAGAACTACACAGAGAGTTTGGTCCCTCCCACTTCACTGTGCTGGCTTTTCCCTGCAACCAGTTCGGAGAATCAGAGCCTAGCTCAAGCCAGGAAATAGAATCTTTTGCTAAAGGAAACTATGGAGTAACCTTCCCTGTCTTCCACAAAATCAAGATCCTAGGATCAGAAGCAGAGCCCGCCTTTAAATTTCTAATAGGTAACTGTTTTGTTTTCTATATCAAGCTGCCTGTAATCACGGTGTTCTCCCTAAATTTCAGTCTGAGTTTGTTTGTGAGGAAACATCATAGTCTTCATAGTCCATGGAGAGAAACAGGCACTCAGCATACAATTTATCTTGTTTCAATGTGGACATTAAAAATTTGGTCCTAAGAGTTGTCCCCTGAAAGCATCTGTTTCTCCTCCCCAATTATAAAATCAGCCTTCTGTGACCAGCCCAGCTAGAAACACCCATTTTGTGGATGTAAAAACTTGAGTGTAAAGATTCCAACCTACAAAATCCCATTTCAAATTATGTGACTGTTGTTGAAAACCACCTTTACTTATGGACAAAAGTATAACTATGGAGGGTTGTATAATTACTGGAAGATTTTACACAAACACATGCAGATGAGAAGATTCCTTTTTTAGCACAGTCATATATCCACCTTTATGTAAACTGTATTTGTAAAGCAGGATTATATATACACTGTAGTTATATATAATCACTGATTTGCATTAATTTGACTTGTGAACTTCAGGCCCAGCCTGTGCACAAATACTCCTGTTACAGTAAGCATTTACTGACTTACAGCTCCATACTCTCACAAGCAAAATGAAACTCTCTTCAGCTGACCAAAGAGCTCAGAGACCCAAAGCTAACTTGAAAAGCCTCTCTGAATTTTGCAGAGCTTTGGCCGGACCTTTGACCCATACTAAACACTGACATATGAAAGACAGAATATTTAGAACATAACCCTTCTCTATCACATCATTTTAACTAGCAAATAAGGTAGAAGGCCTAAACCTGTATTCCATCTCCCTGCCCCAAGACAGGATTACTGTAGGAGAGATTCCAAAACCTCTCACTCTACTCCAGTTCTTTACAGCCCCTCTTGTCAGAAAGCTATTTCAACATCTAAATGAAATCTTTCTTTCACCACCTAAGTCTGTTGCTTCTTGCCATATCCTCTGTGATACCTCTTGTACTGGAAAATTATTATCATTAGGAGTTATTTAAGTGGTCACCATTGTCACTGTAACTGTCTTCCTACCTCCCCTTATGCATGCCACCAAAGACATCAGGTAAAGCCTCACTGCTCTGAGTTGCCTCATGTCCAGTGAAATTATTGAATGCACTCTGGAGGTGACTCTCAGTTCATTATAGAGGAGACTAGAGCACACAGGCTCCAGCTGGGTGGGATGAATCTAGATTCTAACTACCAGTGCAATCAGTATCAGACATTAATACCTATACAGAAGCAGAACAGCCATATTCTCAGTTCTTATTTGACATGCTGTTCACCCACAAGGAGAAAGATGCTCTGGTACTTAAATATTCTGAAACAAGGTCTGTCTTTTCTTGCATTCCTCTGCTTCACATAATTACTGTGCAAATTAAATTAAAGCAGCACCTGTTTTCTTCACGTAGCTGTCTTGACAATCAGAAGGTTGAACACCCTTGTGCTACAGCCCTTAGTAACTGTGACTGCTAGCTACAATTTGTCCAGCACTGTCAGATAGTCTAGCTCAAAAAGAATCCACTGGTAGCGCAAACATGGTGCCAAGGCCTTTACACAGCTGCTCCTTGTTCATAGCAATAAGGCATTTTGTTAGACCAGTGCAAGGTTTGTGCCCTTGCCTCTCCTCAAATAATGTCCAGCTTCCTACGTGTTAGCACTTTGTATGAGTTACTCATATGCACTGATGAACACTGGAAGAATATTCAGAGATGGGGTTATGTTACTTCAGGACTGATCCTAGATACAACAACTCAGCAAAGACATAACTACTAGCTGGGCCAGAGCCTCCATGACATGAGCTTTACCATACCCGTTTGCTTGCCATGGTGTCCCCTTAGAGTCATGACATTACAAGTGTAGTCCAATGGCAAAATTTAACCCGTTGAATTTTGAATCAAGTGAATTTTGAATCAAGAATCAGTGTAGGGTTCAGCACTGCTCCCCAGTCAAAATTTCCTGGAGTTTTCTTCTAGGTCTTCTCTCAAAAAGAGATTTCCCTCTAAACCTGTAAGACTCTCCATGGACAAAGCCAGAGTCAAGAAACTGCTTCTGCCTCCTCTAAGAACCTGATAGCCCCTTGATCTCAAAAAATATCTTGCCAGGTATTCATGATAGCAAAGATACCAGTACGGTTTTGCCTCATGGGATGAAAGGAGCTGAATTAAGTCATCACCAGTAATGACTTCCTGCTCCTATTTCACTTCCCCTAAACCAACATAAAACTGGGGATTCCCCAAGTAAGTATGCAGCCCTCATATCCTCCTCCCTAGGAAGCAGAGTATAGTAAAAGTAGGAACTCTTGAACAGTTTCACTTAACCACATTTCAGACTACTAGCAACGAACAAGGTGGGACTACTTCAACATAAATAGTTGAAGAATCACTGCAAGGTAATGAAGCAGTTACAAGGATAAGTCACTAAAATGATCCGATGCCATTCTTACAGATTCATCAAAGAAAGAGCCTCGATGGAATTTCTGGAAGTACCTTGTCAGCCCTGAGGGTAAAGTTGTGAAATTCTGGAGACCTGAAGAGCCCATAGAAAGTATCAAGCCAGAAGTAGCATCATTAATCAGGCAGATTATCATGAAAAAAAGAGAAGACCTCTGAAAAAGCCATTCACGCAGTGAATCCATTCAACAGCATGGGTACACAGCCTTACTACATTCCTGGGAAGTGCTGCTAGAAGCTAAACCATCAGGTGATTTTACTTCTCTTCGGTGTTAGTATTTTCAGCTCCACTATGTCTATTAGTGTTGGATTGGCTCCTGCAACAGCCTTGTGAACTACTGAGGTTACTGAGAATGGCAAGGCACTCAGTACCTTGCAGGGATGGACCTTCAACATGCATAAAGTTTCTGAATGTTTCTTTAAATTGCTGAAAATAGCTACCTACAATCGTCACCAGGAGGAAGATAGCTAAAAATAAGAGGATTTGTTGATAAATTACTCAGTATTTGCACAGAAGAGTTTTGTTTCCCATCTACCAGTAACAAATAGATTTTGATATTCCATTAACATGTATCTGCCCTGACTGAAAGGCCTGGGGCCCAGAGGCATCATAGCAGGGCTTTTAGAGACAAATCCAACTAAGATACCAGCTTTGCAATATCTTCTCGAGGAAGATTACTGAATTGTGAAGCTGTCAACTTAGTTGTAAAAAAATGTACATAGAAAATAAAATTATTAAAAGAAAAAAACTGCAAAAATGTTTCCTTGCCTGCTTTGTATTTTGATTTTACGTTTCACCTTTACAGCAACACCTTTAACCTCTTTAGCCTTCTCCACACATTTGCGCTGCAATACAGTGCCTCAGCTGTGGGCTCATCTCCTGCTGGATTCCCAGTCTTCTGACCTGAATGAAGGTAGGGCCTGTGTCACTATACACGGTTGCTTACAGAAGGATTCAAGGGGCAACAAAAATCAACAGCTTAGCACTCTAACAGACGTATTTCTGAGACAGTCCAAAACAATGTTCCCCAGTCATCCACCTCACATCTTTAGAATAAAACAGTCTTCAAGTAAAGGTAGAAGAAGGGGATGAAGGTTCATGCCTCAAGCCCCACTCTTCTCACCCTGCAATCTCCCCAGTCCTGTATGTAACTGCAAACCCATCGCCAGTTCTGTTCCGCTGTTCTATTTCAAACTGCCAAGTGTTCTACCTGTTTGATGAAAGGAAACAGTAAATGGGAATAAGGAACTTATTCCAGCTCTCCAAATCCTAAAGGAGGGCTGAGAGAATAGAAACAACAGAAAACAATGTCTCAGAAGAGTTTTCTGTATGAAAAAGGACTGGTAGCATTAGTGCTGTTCTCCTGTAGGACTAACACTGACTGAAAATAGCTGAAGCACTTTGAAACGTTTTCCAATAAAGATAGCCACTTAACTGTATTAAGAAGGTGAGAAATTCAAAATCAATTTTCTAAAAATAAAAGTATATTTTCATTCATCTATGGAATTAATTGATAATTTCACAGAAAACCCCTGAAGGATAAGGACATATTTAAAAGACTGAGTAATGGTACTGATGTGGAAGATTAAACAAAGTCACTCTCAATAATAACAACCATAATTTTGGAAGGAAAGTCAAACCTTATACATGACAATTTTAGCCACTCTAGCTTTCAGACATCAGTTAAGGCCTATGTAGGAGTCTAGTTAGTCCAGATGTGCCTACTGCTGGTGTTTTAGACCAGTCTGAGGTGTTTGCCATTAGCCCACAAGATTCCACATCCAATCCATCAAGACAGTTCCTGTTCTTATGTTGAGGTCCTGTGTTTCACTCCACTTCTGTGCATGTACAGTTCCAGCCTTGGGAGCATTTAGCAGAACATGTCAGGTGACTTTTGTCACATGTCTCTGCTGCTTTGATGAAGAGAAAGAAAATTGAGATATGCATTCTCTCCCCTCACTGGAAGCAGCCTAAATTCCATGGAACTAAGTGGCAGGACACAATGCTTTTCCCATAAATGGTATCTCTACTTTAAAATGTACGTGACTAAAACATGCATATCTATTTATGTGCACTATTATAGTTCCCTGCTTTTTGTTATCACTTAAAAAAAAAGCTAGGTATAAAGAAATGTTGGGTGCTGTTAGTGGAATACCTGAAAAAAAAAAATCTATTTTAGTCCTGATATTGCCTGAGAGTCACTCAGCATATGGGAAATTTCACTCAAGTTCTTTAAATACCCTTTGAAAGATAAATAGTGCAGTATCATTTTCTAGATTGGAAGAGATCAGGAGGGAAGGGAGTGTGCACACCTTGCTTGTGATTCACCCACGAAAGCTCATATTCTGTTTTTCACAGGATACACTGTAATCTTAAATAAATCAGTGCCAGCATTAAGATCAAATATCTTTCCTGGTATTCAGAAATAGCATGGAATATTAGCAAATGGGAGGACAGAATTATTTAACTCGCTGCTTCGCAAATTACTGCGGATTCCTAGAAAAAGAAGGTTTAGCCTGAGAAAATGATCATTGAATTTCTTACTTCACCATTTGGTTACAATCCATTACAACCACCTTCTGTAGAAATTTGAATGTAGGTACAATTCTGTCCTGAATCTACACAGAGTTTAAGTTTTTCAAAAGTTACTGTTAATTAACATTTCTCCAGAAATTCAGTACGTTTGTATTACTTATTCTTCTTGAGACATACCAGCTCTTCCAATATAATATTTAGGGCAGATCATTGATAAACTAATCACTTCTTTCTTAAAACCAAGTTGCCAGTTATCCAGGGTAAAAACAAAGCATCTTTAACTGTGAAATCTACACAGACTTGGAAAGGTGAATAAATAAAATGAAAGTTAGAACACTATTATACAAACACACACTTATCTATAGTCAAAAGCCAACAAAGTAATATGAATACATATTTGCATAAACATCCACTTACAGTTTATGTAGGATATAGCATATAAAACAATACTAAACTACAAACATGGTAAACAGATTAAAATGTGTTTATTGGATTCTTAAATAATCCCACCAATTTAAGATAAAACTGCCCTTTTAAGAATGTTAACAGAGTTCAGTCTGTGAGTGTTAAAGTTTCTTCAACTCCATTTGAGCATAACCTATTGCATCCTTCTTCATTCCTATCTCACGCTTCCCTCACTCCTTAAGTCTCTCATATGCTCATTATCTCCAACAGAGAGCATTTAACCGTCAGCTCCTCTTTCCAAAAAATTGTCTGGGAGTGCAAATATTGTAAATGCCTTTCAGTCAGTGGTTGGACATGTCCCTGTTAATGCAAGTATTATCAGAAAATGCTTGTTTGCTGAGCCACACATCAACACTCCTGTAAACATTTAGTGGTATAAGAGAAACATATTCACACGGCGCCCAAACCTGAAACTCTTACTTAATACTTACATAAATTAGTAAATTCTTTAGAAACTGGTTGGATTAGCTGTATAAGTGTGTCAAATACAGTTAAAATTATTTTTATATCCTACATTCACTCAGTTTGCATAACCTAACACAGCTCCTTTCAGCTGGGGGAACTAGATGGGCACTGGGCTCCATACCAGCTAAGCATCCGATGAGATATTTATTATAACTGTTTACACTCTTGTCTCAACAGTAATGTGCTAATGTGGCAGTGTAGTCAGTTGCTGGTGTATGAAGAACAGCTAACTAACAATACACTGCCTAATCACCACATACAACACTAGGATCACTCTGATATTGCAGACCTTCACATTGATGCTATTTTTCTTCCTCGGAGACCTTCACTTTGCAAGGCACATATCGCAGCACCCAGATAAAGCAAGTCATAACAAAGAGTTTCTTTTGTGTTCAGTCAGTGTCTGGAGTGCCAGGACCAGGACAGAGGTAACACTCTGTTGCCTGTGGCAGTTTGAGAAAAGCTTGCAGTGTAACATGAACCAAAAGGATCAATGTGCTTCCAGACTTTATTCTTCTGAAGTATATTATGCCCTGTTCAAATTGTGTCTCCTGCTTGGTGAGACTATGTGCAGTTGTTTTAATGTATTGCTGTTCATATATTAAGTTATTCTGAGAAGCAAGGAGGGACCAAAAACTCCAAAGCTGATTTCTCTTTTTTTAATAGAACGGAAAGGTAATTATTATTCAGCATTTGGTGAAAGTGTTTTTAAGCTTTTCCAGCATCTAATGACTTGGTTAAAAAACAAAACAAAACACAACAACCTCCCCCCCCCAAAAAAACCAACCACCAACTTGCATTTGCCAAATATCATTATAAAAAAATTTAAAAGCAAACTTTAAAACTTATGTGAAGTTTTTAACTGTGCTTCTTTTGCTTTAAGAAAACTTCCAGAGCTTAAAATTGTTTGAAATGTTTGAATTATTTACTGTTTCAAGTACTTATAAACTTCTTGCTACCTTGGTATCTAAAAGCATATTAAAACCAGCCTAAATCAACCAAAAATTCTCACAGTTCTTTAGATAACAATAAAGTAGTAGCTCTCCACTTTGATGATCAAGGTATGTGGAAAAGGATAGCAGCTGCATGTGAGCTGATGTCAGAATTTCAACCAGCTAACATACACTGCCATCTCATCACACACAGATGCACCACCTGCATTACTGAAAATATGAAACCTAGCTCTTTCCAAAGAAACTGCCTTTAAACAGCGATGAGCTGTCCCTGCAGCAGGTTGACAGTGCTGTAGTGACTGCTCCATTCAGATACAGCAGCCAGCTAGCAGTACACTGTCTACCAGACACAGAGTCCGTGCAAAGCGAGATGTCTCATGAAATAACATGCCTGGAAACATCTTATTTTCTACCTAAATTCAGCATTGTTCACCTGTTTTGATATTCATGTTTCATATACGTATATATACACAAGTTCAAGCACTAAATACTGTCGTGAAATAAATGCCACATACAAGTTATTGATTCCGCAAGACCTGTATTAAAGTAATAGTATAAAGCCTATGTGGAGTATGACTAGAATCAGATCCCAGACTATCCAAAAGAAACTGGATAGTTAGTGTTGCAGTTTCTTGCCTTAATTGTACAAGCACCAGTATAGTATGTTACCTCCACAAGCTGTAGCATCATACACATTTGCTTCAGTCCTTTACCGGACCTTAGTCTAGATGAGCCCAGAGTCTAACTCAGTACAGTCCATTTTAGGTTACTCTGAAATTAGAATTATCATTGGTTACTCCATAGTGCAACTTAACTTTGTTAAGTGAACTACATGCAACCACTTTGTGAAGTGGTGATGAGCCACACTGTACCTCCAATTACAGCGATGTAATGCAGGATGAATAAAGATCCCAAGATTCAACTTTACAGATTTAGGCTGGATGGAGAGAAAATTTTACCTACAACATCCATTTTGATGAAAAGCCCTTTTAAGTCATACTGGAAAGCAGCCAGACAGGTAGACACTTTGTACAAAAGTCAATGAATACCAAATTTGAAGCCTTCCCTTTGCTTCTTAAAAACCAGTCTTAAGTCTCTCAAAATAAATCTCAATACAAAACAAAACTGTAAAACATTTACTTGCCTGAGTGCTGCTGTTAACAGCCACAGAAAAGCACTGGCTAACTGAATTCTGCTTGTTTCACAGCAAGAGGAGGCCACCCCTGAGTTTTCCACGACGGTTTTGAACAAAACAATATGGAGTGCAGCTAGCAGCTGTTGACACATCACAGACAACAGCTGGCTAACATGCACTGCCAGACTGTTACGTTGCATTTTGGCCATTAGTTCCCCCTTACCACCACCACTCCTCTAAAGTTTCTAGAGCCCAGTCGTTGTTTGCTTTAACAACCTGGCTTTTCCCATGGGGTCACTTACATAAAACATTTATGTTGGAGCGACATTCTCACCATGCTGGTGGATACATTTCTGTACTGTCACTGTATCTAAGGGCACACTGCTCATCTCCTGCTTCAGTGTTTTCAGTATGGTCAATTCCTTTTACACCTCCATGTCCCACTGTACCAGTTTGCGTATTGCAGTCTCACCAGGTTTTGTGATCTGTGTCAACTCCTTAAGGCACAAACTGCCTGCATTTTCCTCTTGCTTACTGTCAAGCATATTGCTGGTGGTTAATAGGTTTTCCAGCTGTGTTCCTACTGTATATGCAAGTTCTTCATTGTCCTTTTTATCTTTACCACCCTCTAAACGTGGAGAAGTCAGCCTGCAGTGCTAACAAAAGCTCTGTAAATCCATACAACCCCTTCAATCAGGTCAAGTAACCTTTTCTTCCAAACAACAGGCAGTCTCTTTAGTGCCACAGGAGAAGCCCACATGTGTTTTTGATTCCTCCCCTCAACAAATGTCACTTTACCATAACTTGTGTTTTACTGACAGTTCAGATGGTACGGTCAAGAAAGTGTGATAAGGAGTAATAGGAAAGGAATAATAAAATTTGTTCTTTCAAAAATCACGTATTTTCAACAGTTTCCCCCTCTCCTCCCCCAGAAATGTAAAGAGGGGAACTCTTTAGTGCAGTGGATACAGAGGAGCGTGAATGTCTGTGTTTGGCCTTACCTCAGCTGCTTTCTGTAGGCTCTGCTCTCTGCTCCGCTTCAGGTCTTTTCCAAGTGTTCTCGCCACCTCCTCCTTGAAACACAGCGGCACAACACTTGACAAACGCGTGGCTCACCGTTTCTTCGCCCTACACCACCCTCGACCCAGCCGTGCTGCTTGCCAGGCTTCGCCGGGCGCCACGGCCCCCGGTAGAGCCGCCGGACGGGCCGGGCAGGCGTCTGCCAGGCCAGCTACTCGGCCACCACCCTCCCCAAAGCGCCGGCAGCCCCCCACATCCCCGCAGGGCACCCTTACCCGTCGCAAATCCTCATCCCTCCTGCTCGCCCTCCGGGCGGGCTTTGCTAATTTCCACTCCATCTCCGCCAGGGCTAGCCGAACCCGCCGCCGCCGCCTCGGGCGAGGTGATCTTACCTCGAGGTGGGTCCCCGCGGGCGGGACGGCCCGTAAGGGGCTACACGGGTGGCCAGAGCAGGTGCGCGGAAGGCAGCCTGCGCGCCCGGCGACCTGCCGGGAAGGCAACTGGCAGCCCTCGGGGCGCGGGCTCCTGCTGCCCGAGAGGCGGTGCCAGCCCCTCCGCCGCGCAGCCCGCACCGCTCCCCAGCGGCTGCCGGCGCCCTTTAAGTAGCCCGCAGGCGCGGCCGGCGAGGCGGGAACCGGCGGGCGGGAACCGGCGGGCGGCGACGCGGCTCAGCCGCGCCCGGCCCAGCCCGGCCCGCCGGCGGGAGGCAGCGCGCCCGGGTTGAGTGGCGGCGCCAAGGGGCGGCGGAGGCTGGCGGCAATGGAGGCTGGCGGCAACGGAGCGCGACGCGGCGGGTCCCGCAGCCCCCATAGGGAGCGGGGGAGGAGGGCCGCGGCGGCCGGTGCCAAACGGCCCTGGCTCGCCCGGGGACGGGCAGGCGGCGAGGCCGTCACCCCGGGCGGCCGCCGCTCGACCCCCCCCCGGGGCCGGTGGGTCACCTCCACAGGGCCATCTCTCGAGGGGCTGCCCCCGTGGCCCCGCGGCTCTCGGGTTGCTGCTGCCTCGGCCCCTGCCTGGGGGATGGAGCGAGGGCAGCTTCGGCACGCTCCTCATGCAAAAACCCGCACGTCGGTCTGTTTCTCGCTGAGGTTTTTGCCAGCTGCGAGGAGTCACAGACACGCAGCAGCCTCGGCGCAAGGCCTGGGGAGCAGCGCCTCGCTGAGGCATTCAGGCCTGGGTCTGCGAAACCGGGAGCCGGAGCAGAGGCCCAACATGCGGCGCCACATCTCTGTGCGCTGCTGCGTGGCGGCCTGTCCTCCAGCGAAGGTCCCCGAAACCCAAAGGGAACAAAACCTAACCGCCACCAGGAACAACCAGGCTCATGGAAATAACCCGCAATCGTTTGCTTTAACGTGACAGACAAAGGCAGAAGTCGTAGGAGAAAGTGTGAAGAACCATTTTATCCCAGCAGATGAGTTGCTTGTGCATGTGTTTTATGGAGCACAGATGACAGGGGGATTGTACGTACCCTCAGGCACTCACTTCACCAGAGAAAACTTGAGCACAGATTTGGTAGGAAAGAAGTCAAACGTGTTTTTGTTGGAAGATAGGCTTTAGTTAAATCCAAAGAGATAGGAAGGCAGAAGAAGAGTTACTGCTACACATACCTTCTGTATTTTTTACAAAATAAGTTCAGAACCATCCTTCTCAGCCCTTGCTAAAGTTTCAAAATTTGGAGTTACGCCACTTGGGTTTTCAAGCGACAGAAGCTGAGAGACATGCAGCATTTAAAAGAGCCCACTTTTCCTCTTTCTAGCTTTTGGATCTGAGAATCAACATTAGAAGTGTTATTTTCTAAGAGTAAGAAACAAAGAGTGCCACTTCTAAAACTGTGCTCAAAGTTTTTTTCACTTTCTTACGGTTTCAGTTTTTTCCCCAGGAAAGATTTTTCTAAACTTTCACTTGGAAAAGTATTATTTGAACCAAAAAATATCCTCCTGCAAAAATTTTCTCATGTAAAGTCCTGTTTCCCAGTCAATTCTATTTCTATAGCTGCACACATTACATCTGGCAAAAGGACATCATGTAAGCAAGGCAATGAAGGAGACATGTTTATTGATGCTTGAGTTATAGGCAATACTTAAATATCAGATGTTTTGTCAAATCAAAGTAAAACTATTTCAAAAGTGCCATTTTATTATCTCTCTTTGTATTGATAAGGACACAGCTAAGCACAGCCAGCACACGAAGTGGCTGCGTCACTCAACACCATTTTAATGCTTTCTGTAAAACAAACAACATGCAAGGCATTGCTAGCATACCATCACAAAGGATTGTTTGCAATGCTTCAGTTGTTCGTTTAACTGAATATGAGCTCTTCCTACAAGCAAGCATGGCCAGCTAGCGTTACCCTGCCTAACAGCAGATGCTGGCATGCACTGCAAAGCCAGCTCACCTTAATACTCAATGAATCAGCAACCCTCAGGTGAAGTGTATGGAACTGTTACCTATCAGACCAGCATTTGGGCTTCTTAATGAAACTTTTGCTCACACTGCAGAGTTTATTTCAGATGAGCAGGCCTGTACCCATGCAGTTAGATAGCAGGAGGAAAGAAGTCTGAGAGCTATATGGTTGTAAGCTGGAAAAAAAGTCAAAAGTCTTTCAAAGTCAACAAGGTTTTGGGTGAATTAGAATTAGGATTAATTAACACAGAGCAAGGCATTAAAGAGTAAATAGTATGACCCACTGCAATTGGTGTTACAAGCAGTGATTGTGCCTTCAACTCACACATCTGTGCACCACAAACAAGTTACAAGAAAAGATTTAGAGGTTTTTCTGTAAAACTCCTTCCAAACACTGATTAGCAAGTAGAAAACTTGCCCAGAAACTATGTTTGCTAGTAGCCTCAAAATAAGTAGGTCCCTAAGTGAAGTCAGTAGTAAATAAAATCCAGAAATAAGCAGAAATGCCATGGGGAAGTCTGAATTGCTTTGTGTTTGTTAAGAAGGATGTGTTGGATTGTTAGCCAGGTATTATAACATCAAGGATATCCTTAAAACTCTCTTCTTCACTTGAAGCGCCTGGTATTTTGGAAATGATGTGGTAGGTAAAAGCTCTGTTGTCGCTTAGAAATTGTAACCGACTTTTAAACAAAGGAGTTTTGTTTTAGAAAAGCCATCCACAGCTAAGTATATTGCATCTGAAATGCTTCCAGCATCTCACTAACATATCTTCAAAGTGAAAAGGTCATCTTGGTTAAGTGTCTTAATTTCTTTCTCACTGTGGACTCATTTTAGGCTCCTCATTATGGCACCTATGCAGCGAATTGCTCAATTATTTCACCTACCTACAAGAAACGTGGCTGAATTTTTGTAGTTCACTGTAAAAAAACTCCCAAGCCGGTATGTAGAAATCATGTAGTTTGCCCTCTCTGACAGCAGATGGTGCTGATACGCTGTTGCTGTGTACATCTGAAATAGGCTCTCAATTCCATAGTCACTTTTTTTTTTCTCATCCATTACCCTTAAAGTCTTTTGATACGAATTTATCTTCATCATCAGACTTCAGAATTTATCGAGATAAAATATGAATTCATAGTTTGAGGTGAGATAGCAAGCCTCACAATGTTATCAGAGAATTAAGCATTGACCGATATACCACATTTCAGGAAAAACTGGATTCATCACATCCAGGCTGCTGAACAAGGGCTTGTAGGGCCCAGAAGTCTCAGGACACGATAGTAATGGTGCTCCTTGCCAAATGATTGCTGACAGAGGTGATGCTAGTTTACACTAAGTTCTGGCAAGTAGAAAGATCAGAAGAGCTGGCCATAGAAAATTGTCTTAGAAGCAATCGATCACAGGTTGTCTCCATGTCAGTGTAAGAGAGAGGTAAAAAAAACCTGCTCTTTAAATCAGTTTCTAGGAAAGTTTTGCTTAAACCAAAGGCCTAGTTAGAGAAACCTTCCTAGCTAAGGAGCACAGGGACTTGGACATTGAGGGCATACTGGACTGAACACTTTTCCAGAGAGGATATAGTCGTTGTCTGTGATACCCAGCTGGATAAACTAAGAAAGGTGTAGCAAATAATATTAAGAAAAATATCACCCTTTTGAAAGTGTGGGGGATCTGAATAAGATTTACCACAGTTTTGGGCTGCTATTTGAAATAGGTGGGGAAAATTTCCTGAACATATTTTGGTGAAAATTTGTTTCCATTACGCAGTTGCAAAGTTATGAGAGGTTTCTGGGAACTGAGGCCTCTAACTTCCTGCCAGAGAGAAAATGATGTCCCAGCTTTGTTAGTCACTCACAGAGCAGATGTCTTGAGGTATGGAAACATCTTAATTTTTCTTCCTGTATTTCTTCACCATTCTCTCTAGCTTTTCAGCCAGTATACCAGAAGGATCCCAGTCTTGTTGCCTGCTCAGTCATATCAATACTCAGATGCCTCTGAGTGGGTTAGAGGAATGGTTCTCACAGTGGTACAGGGCAAACCATAGGGCCTCTCTAAGTGACTGACAATAGTAGTAGATAGTGGTTCCCATTTATAAAAGGGAGATTTGACCCTCGAGTGTTTCTAACTACGATGGAAAGCAAAGAAAGAATGGGGAAGGAAGGAATCAGGAAAGCGAAGGGACTTGGTTCATGTGGCTGTTCTCTTCACATCATTTCACAGTGCAATGAGCAACCATTGTTTAGACTCCAGTATGAAATATTGTTGACCAGGCAACTGAAATATTCTGGCCATGAAGCCACAGCTTCATTTTAGCTGTACAAAGCATGGGTTATTAAGATGTCCTTCACAGGACGAGGGCAGAAGAAAGTTCCTGCTTCTTTGCTGAGGCTTACATTAAGCCATGCACTTAACATCTCAGTTAGGTAGTCCACTCAACAGGCATCTCCCATTTCATTTATTTTTGACAGCACAGTAAAGTGGTTGTGAACATGTGGGGAGTGAGCTCTGAAAATGACTGTAAAAACTGGATGAACCTCGGACATTAAGGAAAATTATTTCTCCTATGCAAACAAGTGGGAAAACAAAAAAACCCCTGTAACTGTTCCTTATGTGCAGCATTCTGTCACTGCACGTATTCTGTATTATGTGGATAGACTAACACATAACAGATGGAGTACTGCATTTATATTTTTCTGACTTTTGTCCATTTGTCCCACACCTTTCCCTGTACCTAAACTTCTTTCATTTCCAATGTTGAATTTAGCACTAATGACAAGCAATGCTTGGCAAGCATTCTTAAGTACACTGAAGAACTCTTTAGCTCAGGGAGGAATTTGTGTCAGCTGTGAGTTTCTGACTTGTAAAAGATTTTTATTGGTTTAAAAAAAGAGGGAAAATAACCTCAGGAAAACAAATGCATCAAGGGATAAGTGCATTTTAATAAATTATATGACTTTTCATGTAACATACTGTTGACTTTGAGGACCATCAGTTTTAATGTGATCTTCTTTAACTTTCATAAAACATTACAATTCACAATTGATTTCTTCAGCAGCACACTATAGTAACTGCCTGTTAGGGACAGATCAAGAGCTGTCCTGCTAGGTCATCCATCCCAGGCCTTTCTGCTAAGTTCCTCTCTTCAGTGTGCACTCCCTTTTTCTGTGCACATTAAGAATCCATTCTACATCACAGCTACAAAGGCTGTCTCTGTTAGGGCTTCCAACACGCTGGAATCCCCTGCTGGCTTTGGGGACTGCAGGCAACATACAACTACATTTTGTTTACCTTGGCTAAACTCCAACCCAAAAGAGAACTTCTGGGGTCATTGCCAGCTGCCAACTCTGTGCCTAAATAATATTTCATCCTGGAATCCTGAGAGTCTGGCTTAACAAACTGCCAAAATGCCACTCAGATGTGGTTCTTTCCAAAGCTTCTCTAGCAGTTTCTATTGTTAGCATGGTACCTATTACTACATTACTAGTACCAAACTGCTATAAGTTATTGTAAAATTAAGTTATGTAAAAAGTAATTATGTCTTTCAATAACTGTGAATTGTAACTATATCCAAGGCTTCAGGCATCTGTTGCAGATGATTCCTCTCAGGTGGTCTCAGAGACTTGACAAAGTTTCTGACTTTCTTTTCTGGATAAGGGCAATTAATATACACCTTGAGAAGCAATTGTCATCTCTCTTTGCAAACATGTTTCAGTCAAGTAGTTGCTGACAGGTCCAGCTGCATCAGCTGTAAGTTCCTGAAATTCTGTTGCATCTCCATACCATTTCCCGTGGAAGCAAGTCTCTGGTTTCACTTCAGAAAACTAATAGTTGAACCTGTAAGCTAATTTTTCAATTAAAACATATTTGGGGGGAAGGGGTTCTGTAGGATACTACATGCCTTGAAAACAGAGCAGTAGTTACAGTCAGATATCACTCACTATTGTGATACCAACTTCAGCAAACCAGTGGTTGACTTATGCAGTTTCTAGATGACATAAGTTAACTAATATCCTAAGAGTGTGTTCTTACAGTTAAGCACTTTAAAGACCTAATTTGTTGAAGAGGTGCAGTTTGTACGTAACTCCATAGTAGATGTTCATCTATTTCAACTCTTCCACCTTTTTAAGCTTCTAAAACCCTTTCTTGATATTCAGGGCGTAGGTATAGATCAAATCAGCTCTGTCCACCCACAATATGTGAAATTCTCTCCCCTCACAGCAGATACAAGTCCATTCCAGCTCCTCTCAGAGTCAGTGCAAGTCTCGAGTCCTGCAAAGACCTTGGGATTGCTGGATTCCAGAGCCCACTCAAAGGACCACTGAGACAAAGGGGACTCTGAATTTCACCACGAGATACAAACTTGATAACAAAATAAAAGAGAGGAACACAATACAAACATATGTACAAATTGAGCTATGCTGGGGACTATCAGACCAAACAAGAATAAAATGGTAGAAAACATTTATCAATAAATATATCTGTAGCTGTTTTATTAGTAATACCATTCACATAAAGAATCCAGTGTAAGAGATTCACCTATTATTTTTAGCATGATCTCTTCCTTTCCTCTTCATTTTGTTGAAATGCTCTGCATTGCTCACCCCAGAACATCCTGGAGTATATGTTGTCCATTACTGTGATAATGTGAACGCATATTTGATAGCTTTAATTAGATTTCTGAAAAACAATTTATAGAGGTGCTGGGTACATACCTTTTATCACCTATGCAGTCATGCCTAGAAAACTAACCAATTAGAAAGGCAATAATGGGAAGGAGTTTCCTAGGAGAAAAAAAAAAACTTAATCAGGGCTTTTAGAAAGCTAAGCAATGGTTACAAGTGTTATAGGTTAAATCCAACCTCGCAGGTTAAATAGTGACTTTGTAGCACTCTTTACCTCTTACCACAAAAAAAAAAAGGTGCAAAATGTCCCACATAGACAACTGCAGGAAGCCAAGTTGAAATGTGTTAGGAAACTTCTTTAATCTCTTTATTTCCACCTGAGATCCACCTGAGTTAGGGAATTATGAAGCTACTTCTTTGTTGATGGACAGTGAAAGCCCATCAGGACATAACAATGTAGAATGACTTCAAGAGAAAACTCTTTGCAGTCATGTAAACTTTTCAGGCATTAAACATCAGTCTATATAAATAAATAGTCCTGTGAACTCTTCTCAGGATTCATCTAAAGTTAGAAGCTCCAACAGTTGAAACAGAGAATTGATCTGCTGATTTTGAGCAGAGGAGCATTTTTCTGTAAGTGGTATTATTCCTTTTGTTGCATCCTGTAGCAGCCAAAATAACAAGTCAGAGTGTTCTTCTTTCTTTCTGCAGGGCAGGGGCTGTTTTCTTTCTTTATTCTCTTTTTTGCTCTCTTACAATAGTACATACTTATGCTATGGTTAAAGCTCTTACTTCATAATTAGCAAATCAGCAATTAGACAGCTATCAACCTTTTCTCCTATCAGCATAAGACCACTCTAAGACACGCTGTGCAGACCAATCACCTTCTTGTTCACGCAGCGGTAACTTCTCACAGTTCAGTACTTTTCCACAGTTCAGTGTTGTAGCTGTCCATTGTTTTTCCCTGCCACCTTGGCACAACTCAGCAGTTTCTTATATTTCTTCCAAGCCATGTTTCTCATCAAAGCCTAGCTGCTTCTCAGAGGCTGTGCAGGACTGACAGGCCGATGTCGGCTTGCCTCTCTCCCACAGCACACCTCATGATTGCTACTTCATACAGCAATGAAATTGTACTGAAATGCAAAACAGTAGAATCATGATCTCTAGAAATGTCACTTTTAAAAAACCCCTCCCTTCTCTTAAACCTCCCTATTCAAATATTTTAAAAACTAACGTATCCTCAAATCCTGTGAGATCCACACATTACCACACAAAACATACAGGCAGAGCCATCACATATATTGCATGATTAGGCCTAAGTAAATCAGTCCTGCTAAAGTCACTGGGCCAATTTGCATACTTAAGGTTAAGTGGATGTACTAGTGTTTATAAGCCATAGAGTCTTCCCATGTGTGTGCCCCAGCAGCAGTTCAGCTGTCGTCCATGAGAGCTGGGACAGGCTTCAATAAAAGGTTTAGACACCTGAAAGTTAGTAGGGGATGCAACCACACTGGCACTGGATGCCGGATCTGGGTACATGCCTAATGGCCGAAAACATGAATACAGACAACTGTATGAGTCAAATCATGAGTCATGATTTGACATGAGTCAGCAGTATTTTGGTAGTGCCCTTCAACTCCAAGAAAGGAATCTAAACCCTGGAGAAAAGAGGTGGCTCCATACACTGACAGTCACATGCAGTTCTACCCACACCTGGAGGAGTACCCCTTTCACCACCTGACCCAGGGTGCTGTTCGGAGGACCTGCCAGTACTGAACAGCCATACACCAACACATCTGAACAGCTACAGACCACTGCTGCCAGCTTGGAGCACAGGTGGAGCCAGTGCTTGACTTTCTGCCCCTTGCTGAGTACACACAATATTACACATTTAGATTGTCTACTCAGAGCCAGAGCATGGAGAAAGAAGGGCAGCTCAGAGTAGATACAAAGCGAAGAAAACCTCCATGCTAAGCTGCCTGAAGGGTGTGCTAAGCACGGGGCGGTCTGCCCTGGCACCACAGCACCCACCTTGAAACAGTCACCTCTAAATACACATGATGAAGGATCAAGACCCTTCCCTGCTGTCTTTTACAGTTGTTTCTTGCAAAAGGTGGGAAAGACTTGCTATGTCCTGTTTTAGCAAAGCCCAAGTTGGTGCTGCTTTCCACTACCTACCTTTTATACAGGGGCCTCATGGTTAAAGCACTTCCCCGCAAAGTGGTAAGTCAAGGAGTCCTGCATCCCAAACTGAGGCACTGCAATGCCTCAACCTCCTCTGGGTTGTTACCTCCCCATGTAACATTGACACTTGGACACCAGCTGTCAGATGTGTGGTTGTGTTTTGAAGCATGGATTGCTATGATCAGATCTCTTTCCCAATGGATTTGTGTGGTGGTTTAGCCCCTGCCAGGGTCTGAGACCACCGGCCGCTGCCCCTCCCCCACAAAGGGAGTGAAATACAAAGCCCCAAGACTGAAATAAGGAAAGGTTTAATACAACAGTGCAATAGCAACACAACAAACAACAACAATAACAGTAATAGTGATAGCAATGAACAGAGCAAAATAGCTACCAAATACAGCAGTGGGAAGCACGATGTACAAAACCACGAGTGCACCGCGCTCCCACCAGGAATAAATGTGACCTGCCAGGATGTGAGTCCCATGGTATCTGAATAACCCGGCTAGAGCTCCCCCCCCCACTGCTGGGGAAACTTAACCCTATCCTGGTTAAACCAGGACAATTTGAAAGAAGACGTGGGCAGTTACTGCTTCTGTTTATTATAATGGAAATACAACCTTGTGTGCTATTGACTGCCTTCCCATTTGCCTCTAGTGTCTGCCTTCATCTTTTTTACCTTGACCATAAATACTACTGCTATATTTCTTGTTTGTGTGTCATCTCTCTTTGCTACTAATTTTTTGTTCCACAGTTTTAATATTTTCTTATTGAAAAATCTTGAATATGAGCATTAAAAGCCAGTGCAAATTTCTGCACTCAGTACTTTCCCCACATCCTAGTTTCACTTGTGATTCTCACCAAAGAACTTTTTCTTGCTGTCAAAATCACTACTAAATCTAGCCCTTGTGTATTTACTGAAATGTAAACATAATTGACATTCATTATCTTGAAATTACGACCTACTTGGTAATTTGCTCTGTACTGAATGCTAGTAAAAATGCCCCCTTGGTTACACAGGTATATTTACTTTGTGATAAAGCATACTTGGAAGTGTTTTGTTTGAACAGTTGATTTGATTAGATTATGGGGCGGTTTTCAAAAGCATCTGACACTACCAATATTCATTTGATTCACCAACTCTGTCCATACATTGCTTAAGGCTTAGAAGAAGCAGCATCCTGTGAAACAGAAAACCTCACTCATTGATCTGGAAGAAGAATATAGGCAATTCCACAAATGCCAATAGAGTTTCATATTTACAACTAAGGCTCCTTCTGTAATAGCAGATGGGTGAGGAATTAGGCCAATAAGCAGACAAAATTCAGGACTAAAACCCATTTCTAGTTCCTCTCTAGATGGATCCCCTAGTTAGCAGCAAAAATTCAGGTCTGATATCTGTTTGCTGGCCTTTGCTTATTTTATTAAAGTAAGTCAGACTGATGTGTTTGCTTGCTTGTTGGGTTGTCTGTGTGTGTTTATGCAGAAGAGAAGGAAGATCTACACAAATGTTCAAACTGGCTGAGGTGCATCTCCATGTTCCAGTTCCTTGCAGCTTCATGCACTACATTGAGTTCTGTCACTCATGTATTTGTTTACTTTCATTCCTGAAAAAATCATGTTGGCTGTTCTGATACTGTTTGACACTTTCCTGGCAGATATATCACCACTGCAATGGATATGATCTTGTTTTGCTGTCACAACTGTACTACTATAACTAGTAGAAGTTACACACAATATATGAGATTCCCCCATCTTCTACAAGATGTGATCCAGGTTGCATAAAGTGGCCTTACCTATGTCTGCAGCAGTAAGGAGTGAGGAGTGCCTTGAGTGGACCTGGAAAGTGAAACAGCCGATGCTAAGATCCAGGGTCCACTCTGTACATGCTTGAGGTGAGAGTAACTGAGAACCGGCTCTAGCTCAGGTATGTGGACTAAATGCTCGTTAGCAGTTGAGGTAAATTAGATGAGTTCCTGGAGGGCATCTTTGGTTTCATTTCATCTGAAAGGAATCCAGTTGACAAACTTCAAGGTTGCTGTGCAACACGAAACCAAGGTGGAAAAGATGGGATCAAGCATGAGACTTGCTTCAAACACACATTCTTCATCTGGACTAAAGTGTTGATGTTGCTGTAGCCCTTGTACAGCTGAATACTGTCAATGAAGGTTCTGAAGTGCCATCACCTGCACAGCTGCCCAACTTCCTCAGGTAGGTACCTGCAGAGTGAAACAGAGGAGGTAGCAGAGGAGGCAAAACAGAGTCCACCTTAGCTATTCCTGATTTTCAACTGGTACAAATTAGGCCTTCATGCAGATAAGCTACAGAGTATGAGTGAATAAGGACTCACCACTTCCCCCGTACTCATCAATAGACTGGAGAAAAAGTCAACAAAGTATCTCTTCCATCAAGTTTTATTTTATTCCCCTAAGTGATTTGATACAGTCACTCTGAGGAAAAAATTTTTAAAAATAACAACAACAACAACAAAACAGAAAAATTAAGATCAAAAAGACAAGAAATAAATGCCCACTGTAGCTGTCTCCCACAACTCATGGAAGTTGTTTAATCAGTATAACCAAGGAAAACAGCCTGATGTACTCAAGAAATTCATGCCTTCCTGTCCTGTATAGCATGATTCAAATTCCAGAGAAGGGAGTGACAGCCCCATTTATTGTTTTGAAGGGGCTGTGGCAAATATGAACAATCCAGGAAGAATACTAGAGAACTTCCAAAGAGATTCAACTGGGCCATGGGAATTTCTAAAATAATATCTTGGTAACTAATGAAGAAATAATCAATGGGGACATTTATTATTTCATAATCTTCAGGCTTAACCTCAGATGCTGAATATGTGCTAAAGTGTGTTAAAGAATTTGTGTAGGAGATCAGAATTTGCTCATTTGCCCAATAATTGGGAAAGCCTTTCCACATATCCACATCTCTACTTCTTCAGCACCAGTTGTTTGTTAAACTCTTCTGTGAGAGGTTGTTTGGGATCAGTGCTCCTTGTACTGATGTCTTGGCCATGTTAGAGGCTCTAAACATGTTCAGAGGGGTTCACTAAGTACTAGAAAAAAATTGAGAAAAATGCTTTAAAACTGTTACAAAGAGAAAGAATGCACTAAGAAGAAAAATCGTATTTAATACAGTTAGCTTCATTAAAGTATCTTCCTTTCCTCCTTCAAATATTTGACAATGAAATTCTGTGAGTTTTCTGCCATGAAAAGAGCCATACAAGATAAGCCAAAAGGATGCACTTTCAAAAATTGTCTTTGGGCAGAGACGTGGGGTTTACAGAGCACGCAGCACAATAGGACTCTGTTTTCATGTCTTTGGGCACTTTTGAATGACCAACATAGTACAAGGCAACTCAACAAGCAGACTTTAAGAAAGGAGAAAGAAGGAGAAGGATAAGTACATTACCAAGCATTTTTTTGTGTAGTTTAATTTGAACATAATGTATGCACTAAATGGCAGAAACGCTGTTTCATGTATTTTGCAACTGGGGACTTAATAAACCAAATTAAAGCTTAGCTCATAGGACTGTGTACACCTCTAATTCAATGTGAGTACAAAAAGCTGCACTTCTCTGTCTGAACTACTGTGTAGGTACCCATCACCACCATAATCTAGAAGCTCTCAAAAAATTACATTTACCCTTCTATCCCACTCTTCTTGTTGAAAAGAGACAAGTTTATGGCCATTATCCGTGTCAGAGAACAGCTGGAAGCAAGTCTGAATGAAGAGATGGGTTCCATACTTAATCCTGAAAGTCATGCAGGCAATACTTGTGCTTTTTCTTTTACTACCTAAGTCTGTGACCCAATTTGCCTCCATTAATGGTTTTATGGTCCTCATTAATGGTCCTCATGGATCCTCCATCAGTGAGTTGACAATTTCCTTCTTCCTCTGGAAAGCCGCTTTCATGGGAAACTACAGTTGCAGACAGAGAAACAGTATCTTGGGTAATGAAGATCATTTCTAATCAGGCTTTCTAAATCAGGAAAAAGGCAGTGAGTGAGGTATGTGTTCAATGGAAATCCTGTGCAGAGAGACACTGTTCTGGGAGATTTGGTGGTTGCTTTCTGGTCAAGCTGAGTAATTTTCAAAATTGCAGTAAATGAGACTAAAGTTACAAATATAGGGCCAGATACCAGATGTGCAGTGAGGGGCAGTTGTTTTGGGTTTTTGACAACATGTGCACGGACCTTCAAGGGCAGTTTGTAATCTGGCTGATCCCAGGGCTGCAGCCCAGTCTAAGATACAGAACCAAGAAACTGTACATGGATGAGGCTGTGATTCACCCATTTTTCTAACAATGTTGTCCCCTGCCAGAGACAGAGTCCATGCTTTTGAAGTTTTCATGGTTTTAATTTTGCAAAACTTTGGTGGTACAAATCAAAGTGGAACAGAGCGAGTCCAGTCTTTCTTTGCATTTTTGAAGTGCTTATATTTCATCCAGGAAGAAAATCATACACAAGTGAGATGAACTTTACCTATTTGATAACTCCACACATGCCAGAAGTTGCAATTTAAACTCCATAACTTTGATTGGGTGTCTGTCCTTTGTTGGACACTGGTTCAAATGTGTTCATAAACTCTCAGGGTCTGTGTTGTAATCACTGGCTGAAAAAAGAGTAACAATATACTGAGGTGTGTCTTTGGTACAATAAACAGGTTAATCTGGCTAAACCTTTCATTAACATGGAAAGAGGTTAGGGCTGTAACATATTTTTTTATTGCTTTATTTAAACAGCTATATAGTGTTCAGTCAATCACCTTACATAACCTTAATGATTATTAATATACCTTAACAGATCTTTGACCAGATGAATCTACAGCTCTGTCATCTATTGCAACCACTCAAAATATTGTGATAGCAGAGGAAATTGACTTCAGTCTCCCATGTCTGCTCCACCTGAGCTAAGAGAAAGTGAATCACAGGGAGCAAATTTGCTAATTCATGTTATAATTTTTGCCAGAATAGTAGGCAACTGAGCATCTGCAAAGGAAAATATAATTCCCAAAGGTGCTATGATTCAAAGTAGAGTTGTTTGGATAACATCCAGTGGAAAGTAATCAAACATACAGAGGCTACCATATCTCAGAGGACCTGCTAAACAAATAAATATAAATTATGATAATCCTTATAGTTCTGGGCATTTACAAAAACAAACAAATGCTTTCAGCCAGCTTTTCTTCTGATGACTTATTCATGTGCACAACCTTTTTCTTCCTAAATCAAGGTTGTGGAAGAGTTCATACAAAAGTAACAGCATAGTATTTATAAATACTTTCTGAAGGTTCATAGTTCTTCTTATAGGTGTTGATTTTGGCCTTAACCCAAAACCCCAAAATTAGAAGTAAAAAGATTTAATTTTAAGGATGTTGAATGCATTGCTGACGGGGAATTCTACTCATGGCAAATAAGTGTGTAAAACGAATACTTAGCTACAGATCTTGATTCTATTTGCTCAGAGTTTTATTCAAATTTAAAAGGGATTTTTCTGTGTAATGTGAAGAATTGGACATGTTGTTCTATTTATTCATTTCAAAAGGCAGCACTGAAATTCAGGAGCTAAAACTAACATTATAATTGTACACTGCCTTAGTTTTAACACCATATAATCAATACTGAAAACACTAGAAAGCTTTACATTTTGCAGATATTTAATTCATTTTTTTATTTCCCTCCTCGGTTTGTTTTTTTCAGGGTTTGGGTTCTTTTTTCACAACAGTTGACTCTACCACCATGCTGGGGTTGTAAGATTTGGAGGGAGGGGGAAGGAGCTGAATATGGGGTTACAGTGTCTGACTCACCAGGTCTGGGTCTGTTCTGGGCTCTGGTGTAAGAACACAACACGATGAGATGACCAAGGAGCAGCCAGAGTAGGCTTCCTGAGACTAACCACTAGCATAAAAGGTCTGAAAGCCTAGAAATAAAGGGAAAAGCTTTCTTACAAAATTTCCATGATGGCTGACAAATGAAATACATTGCGAATTTTTTTAGTGATAGTGTAAAGTCACCTGTCAGGTATCTTTCATTCAGAATATTCTTTTAAAAATGTGGTTTATTATTCACAGTGCTACAAACCCAAAGGTCTCTGCTAACCAATTTGGAGTACAACACAACAGAAATCTAAAACAAAAACTGCAAGGGATTCCTTATAAATACCTGTATTTTTGACTAGAGAATTGAACATAATCATAAAAGCCTTTTTCTGGAAGAGTTCAGTGAGTTGAATTATGTTTTTAACGTGCAGATCCTGACCAACTTCTAAAGCCTTTTCAACAAAAAGAAATTTGCTACAAAACATACAGTTTAGCCTGCAACATGCTTCCTTTCCTACTTCTCTTCCACATGTCGCTCTCCTTATCCCTAGCTCCAATATCAGAACTTACAGTTCTCCAAGACGCAGGAGGAGTTCAGGGCACGGAGAAGAGACAGTACATGGTTGTGAAGAACAACCTGAGCAGATCACAGGAGATCAGGATCCTGTCTCTTATTTTATCACAGACAGGTGCAGTGGCCTATGCCAAGTCACGTTACATCTCTGTGCCTCTGCTTCCCAACTGTCACCAGGGTGTAAGATTTTTGCTCCCTTTTGTATCACGCCTATCTTTTTGGAATCAAGGAGTCTCCAAGTTGTCTTTTACTATGTGCACACGCCGAGCACCGTGGCCTCTGTGAGCTATTGCAGCACAGCTTAAAAGAATGGCAATCCCATTAGGTTAGAGGAGAAAAGTGTCTCTGGCTATACTCCCTCAGCACTGTCATAAATGGGAGCTCACCTGATGTCTGGGACAATTCAGCTGTCACCACAAATCCCCAAGCAGTAACTATTAATCATTCACATGCAAAGTGCTGAAAAAAAGGGCTGCATTTTAAGGCACTGAACCAGCTGTAGACATCACTACAGAATGGCTTAAAAGAGAGGACATTTCTACTGCTCAAGGATATAGAAGAGGGAGTTAGAATTGTTAATATTTATTTGCATTAAATGCCTGCAAATGTGGTCAACCAGAGTTGAGATTTCCCAGAAATTCATCCAGGGTGTGGAGGCTCTCTGCTGTGTCAATGTGCTATCGGTGCCCCCACTACTGAAAGCCAAAGCAGTTCACCCAGAGGGATTCAGGGAGATCCCTGGTACATGGGCTAAAGCTGTTTGAAACTGTAAAGCATCAGCTGAGGTAAGTTTTGCACAAATAGAAATATGAGATTCGATAAAGGAGTTGTTGCCTGAAATGCTGAGACCTGCGCCATAGAAGAGATCAGAGCACAAAACGTAACCATCTTCTGCGTGCTTGCTGTCTGTCAGCCTGTGACAGAGAGACTTACAGGGAGGATGTCTGGGACATATCGTCATGGGCCATTGCAACAACAATTTACTGGGTAAAAAAGGGAATAAGCCTCAAAATTGCCAGCTACCGCATTTTAACAAGTGAGTTCTAACTGTAACTGCAGTACCTGTGCAAGAAGCCCAGAGACTTTACCAAAAGTGACCACAAAGTGTGAATAAGCTTGAAGACACTTATTAATTTTGGTTTTTCATAGTATTTTGTTGAAGACCATAAAGTAAATATTGAACATAAATAGTCACTTGCCATCAGAGTTTGAACAGGTGCTAGGCGCAAAGCAGACTTTACACTGCTTCTGGTACACCTATGACATAGTTGTGCCAAAGCAAACTACAGCCTCTTTTGACCTCATTAGCTTTAGTTGTTCATTAAGACTGTGCAATGCAAAATGTAAATAATGGCTGCTGACCAGAAGTAAGTCAATGTTTAGAAAAGATGAAGAGGGCTGCTGCTGTGATACAAAACTTACTGCAAAATGCTTGTCTTTTCCCTGAAGTTAGACATAGGGGTAATTTTATTTAGAAAAATATTCCACAAAACAAGAGGAGAAAAGTTGGTGAAATTCCATTTCTCTGCTATCACTGAACAGAAGAGACAAACCAATAGGAGTAGTTTAGTACTGCTGCTACAGCACCACAGCCATGTTGCAGTCTGGTCTCTACATGATTACCAAGCGTCTGAGCTACCTCAATGCCTGCTGCCACCCCGGGTCTGTGGCAAACTGACAGGAGCACCAGCTGCATCTTTTTCATGGCTTCATATGAATGGGAATTGTAGGAACCTATGTGCTTCAAAAATGGTAGTCAGGCCAATTAAATGACACAAAATGTGTGCCTGTGTTTATGTATAGGTTGATACGAATAGCAAAGCAAGAGCCAAACACGTGGAGAGTAGCTCAGATACGTGAACAGGGAATGTTTCCCTCTATGACTCATTGAACAGTCTTGGCAACCCCCACAGGATAATGCCATGCCGACTCTCAGCCTTTAGACCAGGGAATAGGCAACATGGCCAATAAAAAAGGCTTTGACAAGCTGTAATTATACAAGAGCCCTATGCCATTTCTAAATACCTCCATCCATGTCCCTTTTGCCCTTGCCATTCTGAAGAGACCTAAAATTACTGACCTAATATGGACCTATTTACTAAAAGGTAGTTTCTCTTTCTAGTATTTCTTTTTAATCAAGCTGTACCTTGAGGTCTGGTGTAATTTTTTAATTAACACCTAAAGATTTTATCCAATGAAAAACCCATGTGCCCAGAACAAGGCTTATGTGGAATTGAGGTGTTTATATTCAAAACATGATCACTAAACCCCTTCCCCTGGCGCACACACACACACACAGAATTAAAAGGTATTTTTCTCTTTCACCTCAAAGTGTCCCAGCTGTCTGCAGTTCTGCACCTCCACACATCCACAGCCACCCAACCTGTGACCCCGGCACCAGCAGGGCAGGGAAAGGTGGAGGAAGTTTACTTGTGAGCTGGAACAAGGCTCGTGGAATGTTATTGCACCTACTTTATTTTATTTCTGTTGGGGGCTTGGCCAGCTCCCTTCACCTGTTGCGTGGACCACACACTGCAAGGGAGAGAAACAGTGAACCTATACCACAGACCAACATGTTCTTCAGTTCATTACACCTGCATGTCCAGGGCTCTGCCCTGTGCCCTGTGGCACAGACCCTGCCCCAGACACTAAGCATAGAGTCAAATTTCTTCAGACTTGAGGTTTCCTAGTGGTAAACTTCCAGCTTCTCCAGGGATCAGCTTCTGATGGAACAACCATGGAGCATGAGCATGTACCAAGAGGCCAGGCTTCATCCTCTGTGATTCCACCTACTCCTTTCTGACAGAAAGACAAAGGGCACTGGGAGCTGTTTCAAGTTACTGGTGATGAAAGCAGTTGTTGGGCTGCTTTAATCTGTGCAAGAGATTTGTTCACTTTTTATGAAGTTCCTGTATGGAAGTGGATGAATAAGTGGGAATTTAAAATACACCTTTATAGTTTAAAGGAGGTTTATAGTGTAACACTGTAACTATGTTTATAGCATAACACTATGAACAATGAACATACCATGCTGCATACCAAATGCCTTTTCCTTTTACCAGTTATGGTCTGTGTGTCTGATGATGCTACCATGAGTCTCAGCGAGAAGTATCTTGGTCTGATCAGCCAATTTTCAGTTTTTCAAATTAACAGCATTAAAAGCAAATTATTTTTTTTAAATACATCTATGATCATTTTCCATTACTTTTAGATCACAATTCAAAATTAATCAAGGATTCTTTTAACATAGAAACGCTACGAGTAAAGTCATTAGCGGCAACTCTGTAGCAGGTTAACTGCAAAAGTAAGTGGATAAACAGGTATTTGTAATTCTGAAAAGACTTGAAATAGCAGCAAGAACAACACTAGTGGCAGTCCAACAGGGTGATTGTTTTATTGTTGCATCCTACGAAAAGTCTACAGTTCTACTGTCACTTTATTTCTGAGGAATTAATAAGCTTATGAGCATTACGAAGTTGTACACACTATACGTTTTGTGTTTAACTTCATAAAACACGTGGAGAGGAACTGTAGAAATCTATACAAGTTGGCTTTTGTTATCAGTTTATTCCCTGCTGAATTCAGCGCAGCTGGGAAGGTTTTGTCTCTCCTGTCTGCTGCTGAACCAGAGCTTTCATACAGCATTCTGGCCAAGGTGGCAATGGTCTTCTCCTGAAATGTGAACGTGTCTGGACTTGTCCCAGGGTTGAGCCCTTGACATCCCAGACAGGGCTTCAGCACCTCCCCTGCTAGAAAATGTCAGTGACGCAGACACGAAGGACCGCAGATACTGATGGACCACCTCTGCAGTCTTCTAGGAGCCACATAACTCCCCTAAGAAACCTCCTGAGATGACAACACGGTGCTGTCACCTTAACCATCACATGAGCCTGTTACAGTTGGCTTGCTGCTAGTGTGCATGGACCCATGCAAGGATACTGGGAAGTCTGAGTACTGAAAAGCAGAAAAACTGGTAACTTCACGGAGAGAAAATCTCTATCTTGGGTGGAGCACAGTGCCTTCATTCACTTATATGCCACAGAAAAATAAACTTCACGTACCATTTCACGTGTGCTGTCAGTGGTTCAGCCTTCAGGCCAGTGGGTGCAAGTGAAATGTATCCATTTAGAACAATTTAACGTTATTCGCACTTCTCTTTACTTGAGATAATATCACTGAATGTTAACAGCATCATGTCTTATGCTAAAATTTTCTGCTTGAGCACATCAAGCAAAGTAAACTTTGTGTAGATGCTCAGCTCTGTGTAGATGCTGTTTTCTGTCATCTTTGCTCTAATGAAAGTGAACTTGCATACCTGATGCGAAACGCTATGTTTACATTAAATCAGTACAAATAAATGGCAATTATAAGCCCTATTTAATCATCACACCAAGTGCAAATATACACCTACAGTCGCACACATGAACGACGCAAGTGCAGTTTGTAAAGACTATGGATGTAAAATTCCGTGATGGGAAAGGTGTATCGTGTTTAAACCTCTTGGGCTGGTCTGTCCCTTCTCATGCTGGAGAACCGCCTGTAAATTACGCTTTTCTGCTCAACTGAGTAAAATCTCCGGATAAAACCGTGGAGATCCTCATTTAATCTCTACATTCATCACATTCATTAGCAAACTACTGAGGGCGAGTTGCCGACTCGAAAACCCCAGCAGCTCCCTGTAAAGCCCGGCGGCGGCTGCAGTGGCAGTGCCCGAGCCTCGCTGCCCGCCCTGCGCGGCCGCTGCCCCCGCGCCCCGTCTCTCCTCCAGCCTCCAGCAACGGCGGCGAAAGCCCAAGTACCCGTTTCCCAGGAGAAAACGGGGCCCGTGCCCCGCCAGCCTCTGGCTGCGGCAGGCCCCGCTCCGCCGCGCCCGGGACACGCGTGGCGGGGGGTGGCGGGGTGCAGGGGCTCAGCGCGGCACCCAGCGGAAGCGGTACCCGCCGCCGGCGGTGCGGAGGGTGAAGGCGTTGCCCTGCGGGAAGGCCAGGGTGCGGATGCCGCCCGCGGCCCCCAGCGCGGCCCGCAGGCTGCCGCCCCCCTCCGCCCCCCCCTCGTCCGGGCGCGCGGCGGCGCGGCCGGTGCGCAGCCCGCGGAAGGCGCCGTGCAGGCGCGGGGGCGGCCGCGGGCGCTTGGGCGCGGGGCTGCCCCCCGGGCTGCCCCCCAGGCTCCGCAGGGCGGCGCGGCACTTCTCCGACACCGCCCGCAGCATGGCGTCCACGCCCGCCGCCTCCTCCCGCGGCTCCGGCCGCCCGCGCCCGCCCCAGACCCCGGCCGGGGCGGCGGCGGCAGCGGCGGCGGGAGGAGGAGGTGGAGGAGGAAGGGCCGCCCCGTCGGCGCCCTGCGGGAGAATCAGCGTCTGCCGGGGAGGAAAGAGCGCGACTTTCCGCGGGCTGCGCCGCACCGTGCGTCCCCGCTCCACACTGTCCCGCACTGCTCCTTGCCCACACCGCACGCCCCCCCCCGCCCCGCTGCCCTGCCCCACACCGCCCCATCCCTCCCATCACTGCCCCCAACTGTACCACGCTGTCCCCCGCTGCCCTTCTCCATCCAGCGCTGCTGTACCACCACCCCCCCTCCGCGACCCAGACTGCCCTGACCCGCCCCGTCCCACCCCACCACCCACCCCACGGGCCTACACTGCACCACCCCACACCACCCCACACCTCCTCCTCCTCCCCCCGCCGCGGCCCTGTCCCACCTCGCACTGCTCACCTCACCCCGCGCCCTGTCCCCCACTGCACCCCCGCACTGCAGTGTCCCCCACAGGGACCGGCTGGGCCGCGGGGCAGCCAGGCCAGACGGGGCGGCAGCACTCACCTCGAGGACGGCGGCCAGCTGCCTGGCCTGGCTCGCCAGCTCCTTCAGGTGCACATTGCTCGCCCGCAGCGTCGCCAGCTCTTCCTGCCTCTGGGTGAGGGTCTCCTGCAGCTGCGGAGGTCAAGTGGGGACAGGGGCGGGCGGGGGATGCTGCACACCGGGGCTGTGCAGCCGCCTCAGCAGGATGTGAGGGAGAGAAACCCAGCGGGGGCCCCTCGGGGAGGGCTTGGGAGCCCCTACCTGGCTGTTTGCCTCCAGGGCATGGCCCAGTGCTTTCTGGTGCTGGTCGACCAGGTCCCTCCAGCACGGCTCGGGGGAAGGCAGGCGCTGCGAGGCCGTCTGTGCCAGCGCACTGCTCTCCAGCTGCGGGGCACAGGGGCCAAAGGCCTCCTCGTCAAGTGAGAAATCAAAGTCGGTGCAGTCCACTGGCGGTGGCATTAAGGTGGCTGCATCTGGAGGGAATGGCCACAGGTGTTAAAACAGAGGTGGTTTTCACGTCCTCTCTTCCCCCGACCCCAGCACACCATCCCGGTTCAGAGCATCCCCCCGGTATGTCTCAACATGCTTTTACTCTGCTGCAGCAGCTGTGCACCCTAAATCTGTTTGGACTTAATTTCTATCTCCCATGGGAGAAAGCTCAGTATCAGCCCAGGTACCTCTGAGGGGGTGCGCCTTACGGTGCCTTACTCACTGCTTTACAGAATGTCACCAGGTGGGACAAGCGTGCAGTGAGTGGGCATCCAAAAACCCAAAAACAAAGCAAAAAAGGAGGAAATGGAACACAGCGTGACTGCTGATGTGCACAGGCAGGCGTGTTTGGCTCAGGTAAGGAAATATATCTACTTGCCAGATATAAAATCATCGACAGCATCTCTGAACTCCTGGAGATCAAAGTCCTGTCCATCCTGGAAGCAAGGACCCTGGGAGGGGTGAAGGAAACTTGCCTGTGAACGGAGCCCAGGGCTCAGCCCTGCCTGCGCTGCCCACACTGCTCCGACACTGACTGCTGCCGGTCCTCAGCACCTTCCCACAGCCCTGGCACCCCCGGGCACCTATCCCCTCCCCTGCCCTTGCCACTAACGGATCTAATGCATGGGACAAGACACTGTCCTCCACTGTTCCCATTTCACAGGTGGGGAGGGGCGGGGGGGGGGGGGGGGCTGCCAGCACCCATCAGCTTGAGGGGGCCATCCGCTTGGGTGCCCTGCACCCAGGGCGGCCAAGCCTGCCCCAGCCGGGGGGGTTACCTGCTGCAGGGTCACAAGGCCAGCCGGGGTGGTGGGAAGGATGGGGGCACAGGCTGCCAAATCTTGCCAGTCGATGGTGGTGAGTGCTGGGGACAGCGAGAGACAGCGGTGAGGAACCCGGGCAGCGGTGGGCACAGCCGGGGTGGGGGGGGGGTGCGGCGAAGTGGGAAGTGTGGTCGGGGGGCATCCTCAAGGAGCACGCCCGGGGGGACGCAGGGCTGGGGGGCATGGTGGGGGGCACCGGGGGAGGACACAGCGAGGGGCATGGAGGGGGGACACGGCCGGGAGAACAGAGTGGAGGGCATAGTGGGGGTGTCACGGCCAGGGGGTGGGGGCTGGGGGGCAGGGTGGGAGGCACGGGGAGAGGGGCACGGCCGGGGTGTCAGGGCTCTCCGCCGCGGACAGACTCACCGACGGTGGGTGCGGCGGGGGCCGGCGGGGCGCCGCTGCGGCGCGGGCGGGGGGGCGGTGCTCGGGGGCTCAGGGCGGCCGGAGGGGTCCCCGCCGCCCCCCCGCCAGGACGGGCCGGCTTCTTGGCGAGGCGGGCGGGCGGGCCTTGGACCCTGTTGGGGCAGATGCTGCCGAAGGCCCGGCGGCGGCCGCCCTGCTCCATGCTGCCGCCGCGGCACCGGCACCGATCCCGGCACCGGCGGGCGCCCTCCGCCCCGCGCCCCTCTCGGCGCCGCCCCGCGGGCAGGGGCGCGGGTAGGGGCGCGGGCAGGACCGGGGCCATGCCGGGGGCTGCCCGCCCGCCTTCCCTCCGCCGGGGCGCGGGAATCTCCCGCCGCCTGCCCGGGCCGCGCCGGCGGCTCCCGCGCCCGCGGAGCCCTTCCCCGCGCCCGCGGAGCCGGGGCGGGCCGGGGGGGCTACCCCCGCCAGGGAAAAACCCCAGGAGGGGCGCTGCCGGCCCCGCAGCCGAGGCCGCTCCGCCGCGGCTGCCCCCCCCCCGCCAGCACCTCGGTCCCCCGCCCCTCCCCCGGCCGCGTGTGGGAGTCGGCTTGCGGGCTGGGCTGGTTTTTGCAAGGATTTTTGTTAAATGCTGGGGCTAAGGGCCGTCAGCGTGGAAAGCATAAGTCGGGGGCAGGAGAGGAAAGAAACCAGCCCGCGGCATCTTGACTTTGCTGAGCCCCGCACCGGGAGAGGGTCGCCCACTGCTGCTACGCTGAGCCCGGCTGAAATCACCGGCGGGGCTGGCGGAGGATAAACGGGCCCTTAGCCTCGTGTGAGGGGCTCGTCGGTATTTTCGGCCGCAGCAGTGTAGACAAGGTCTGCTCTTTCTGCCTGAACACCTGCTGCTCGTTAGGGCTCAGAGCGCAGCCCAGTGCGCAGTTCACCCCTTCCCTACTGCCCTGAAAAGCGAGCACCCCCGCGGGCGACTTTAGATGTGTGTGCGCTCTTCTGTGCACAAAGACAATAAAATGAAGAAAATAAAATATTTTGTGACATCACGAAATTTCCCTCTTTTCCCCCCTTGAACGTTTCCCATGCTACAGTGCCAGGTTGGTTAGGAGTATGCACCTGGATTACAGACCTGCTGGAAAAATAGTAATCAGCTGTTTTATTATGTAACATTTTGTTTTCCTACAATTAGGTCAGTGCATCTAATTTTTCTTTTTCCCCAAGCCACTACCAAGCCAGTGTCAGTTTGAAATCGGCAATGACAGCACAGGGCATCACTGCTTTGTGGGGGCTGGAGTTAACTGTTGGGGTGAACTCGTTCTGTGCCAGTGTGTTTCCTCTCCCAGCTGTGCACACGCACTGCCAGCAAACGGACGAGCACAGGTGACAAGTAGAAAAAAGTTTATTCAACGTTCATCTGGTCCTTCCACCGCCATCTTTACAGACCATCCCCCAAATAAATAATACAGTACTTGAGATTCTGCATGTTATTTACATGCTGGATTTTAAAGAACAGCGAAGGGACAGTGCAACTGACATACAGTAACATCAAGTGCAAAACGTGATCTATTTTTTAAAACCCCAGTGACACTAACGCTTAGTTGACTACACTCTGCATCAACTCCACGGTGCACAGACGACGAGCAGCCCGCAGCCAGCTCAGCCAAAGGCCGAGACAGACACCGCGGCGGCCACAGGGACCGGCGACCGGCGGCCCCGCAGTCAGCGGCCGCCCCGCAGCCAGGGGCACTTCTGGGCCACCTCCGGAGGCAGGAGGAGCGGCAGGGACTGCCCGTTCAGCGATACCAGGAGCTGCAGCTGGTCCATGCAGTCCCGCAGGAGCCCCTCCGGGTAGCCGCTGACTCGCAGGTCCAGGGGGCTGCGGTGCCGCAGCAGCCGGTCGGCCAGCCCCAGGCTGCCGGCGGCCAGCAGCGAGGGCGCGTACTTGGTGAAAGCGTAGTCGGCGAGGCTGAGCTCCGCCACCCCCCCGGCCAGGCTCCTGGCGTCCGCCGCCTCCCCCGCGTCCGCCCCCTCCGCCTCCAGCCGCACCCGGCTGAAGTGCTCCAGGAAGAAGCTGACGGTGGGCGCTGCCAGGTCGAAGCCCAGGCGGTGCAGGACGATGCACTCCAGGTTGCAGAGCTGCTGACGGCTGAAGGCGCCGCAGCAGAGGACGAGGAGCTCCTTCACGCTGGGGGGGTGCACCTCCACCTGCGAGGGAGGGAGCGGGAAGAGGAGGGGGGCAGGCGGTGGGGACGCTGCCGCCGGCGGAAAGGGTGCGGAGCCCGGCGCGGCTGGGGCCCGGCTGGCGCCGGAGTCGCTGGGGGTGGCCGAGGAGGGGCTGCGGAGCCCCCGGCACGGGGGCAGCCGGGCTGCGGGGCCGCCCTACCTGCTTGCCGGCGATGAGCAGCGCCGTCACCCCCAGGAGCTGGAAGCAGTCGGCCGCCACGGGGGTGGTGGCGAGGAAGCGGTCGAGGATGTTGACGGCCAGGCAGAGCGCCTCGAAGGAGAGCCCGAAGTGCCGGTGCACGGGGATGAGCCAGCTGACCAGCTTGCAGCGCGCCTCCGCCGTCACCTGCGGCACCGGGAGCAGGGGGTCAGGCCGGGCCCCTGCCGGGCTACCCCCGCCCGCCCCCCCCATCCGCCACCCCCACCTGCGGCTGCCGGGCCAGCGGCTCCTGCGGCTGGAAGCGGCTCTCCAGCCCCTTGCGGGAGCGGTACCAGCTCTCCCCGTAGTCGCGGAAAGCCTGCAGCTCCTGCGGGCTCTCCCCCGCCGCCGGTCGCCGCCGCCGCCGTGCCGGTCGCCGCGGGCAGCGGCCGGGGGACCCGCCGGGCCCCCACCGCCCCGGGGTGCCGCCGCGCCGCCCGCTCGCCGCCGTCACCATGGCGGGGGCCGGCCGTGCCGGCTCCGCTGCCGGGCGCGGTGGCGGCGGGTATTTGAGCGGCAGGGCGGCCCCGGTGCCGCCACCGCCCGTCCCCCGGGCACCCCCCGCCGCGGGGAGGTCGGCCGGGCACTGCCGGAGCGCCGTCTCCACAACACAATCCGAAAAGGGGCCGAGTTAGCGAAACGCCTGGCTCTTCTCTGGCGCCTTCCACGGGGGCAGGCATCGCCGGGCTGCGGGGGGGCAGGGGGCCCAAACCGGGCAGCAGCGCCCTAAACCCCACCGGGTCAGAGCCTGACCCGAGCCCGCTGAAGTTGCTCCGGCTCCGGTTTTGCCACTACTTAAACAAACGTCTCTCCCTCTCCTAGCATTTTGTAACTCAGAAGCCCCTGAGCTTTAACAGCTAGACTGCTGGGTGTAAGTAGTGCCTTCACTTGGTCTCAGGGGGAAAGAGAGCACAAACACGGGGGGGAGATACCCTGGGCAGCCTGCAAGACTGTGCAAAACTTAACAGAGGGAAGGAACAGCAAAACTTACTACAGTAGCTGGGAGAGACAAGGATCAGGGGGAATAGGGAGAACACGTGTGAGAAAAGACAGAGTATTTGTTCACAGCAGTCCATACCATCTCATTATAAAGCATCTCCTTAATGCAAACCATATAGAAAAACAAAGACATCTATAAGATGTATTGCTTTAATACTGTAAATTCAGAGATCAAAAAAAATTACACTTGGAAAACCCACATTAAGAAGCATTTGTCTTCTGTCTGCACACATCTAATGGAATTCTATTCAACTGAGATTCAGGACCCAAGCTTTAATCATTACTACAGTCTGCACCACCAGTGATAGTAAAGATTAGTATGTTAAAACAAGAAAAAGAGGAACTGACCACAGCCATTTTTATATTAATAACGAACTGCTTCCATCCATCATTTGTACAGTCAGACAAATGGCACCAAATATATTGTAAAAGCTAAACATACTCAATGTTCATCTTTAAAAGCAATACAGAGAAAAGTAAATTCTATGTAAAATCATGCAGTCTTTCCACATCATGGCTGGTATCAAACACACTAAGCATTTAAATACTTTCAGTTAATGTTGGAGTGCATATGTCCCCTGCCATTACTGAAGCTCTGCTTTGTTACTGATTTCTGGTTTCAGTTACCATTCTCTGTTTTTATCAGTTCTCTGATGATGTGTAAGACCTTGTCATCTAGGAAAGAAAAACACACACAGTAAGTGGAAAAAGGTGAGCTTAAAAACTGGTTCCCAAGTTTAGTTCTCAGCAACTTGAAATCTTAATGCTTTAGGCTATGCCAGACTCAAAAGCATGACAAAAGGGCAAGCAGTATGTCCACAGTACATTAGAAAATTTATAAAATTACTCAATGTGCTGGTTGTGGCCATTTCAGTATTTCACAAAAGACTGAGAAAGTGATGGGTGAACTACAGATGCATTAGCATAGAGGAACTCACTTTCTTCCTCCAAACCCACAATATTCTTCTGAACATCCAGTGTTCAAAGTTTACATTGTGCTCCTCTACCCCTTCATATCGGGGGCCAGCACGCAGTTCCCCATCATTAACCTAAGCTGTGGGACAACTTGCGTAACACTTAAAATTGACATTCATGTCTGAGGTCCATCACACAATCTAACTTCTGTTTTGAGACGCACACCTTAACCATTACCACCACTACCTTGAGTGTTACCAGGGATATCTTTAAAATACCAGTTGTGCAGATCTTCACACATCTGGGGTAAGCCACCCAATACACCAGGATTAGTAATGACTTTTTGGGTGTCTCTCAAGATAATGGAATGATAGTCATGTCACACTAACCCTACTGGGTGAGGATGCAGTGTACTAAAGTTTCCTCAGGTTACCCCAAGGTCCGTTTAACAAATAGTAATGTCAGCAATGCAGTAAAAGTTACCTTCAAGTGACATTTTAGGATTTTCAAGCTTCTTCTTTAGAACAGACTCAATGAGAACTCTCAGCTGTTTGAAAATTACTGCTATCTTTACAGGAGCCTATAAAGAACAGAGAAGACAAACATTTGCATTACTCAGACATTTTATACCAAAATATAAATTAAAAGATTACCTTACATACAAACAGAAGTTTTCAAGAAGACTCTTGCAAACATGATGCATATACATGATTTTAAGCATATGGATAGTGGACTCAAGAAATGACTGGGCTTTCATTATGCCCTCATCTTTAAGCACCCGTTTTTTGTAGCATCACAGCCTAGAGAACAGCTCAGAAGGGTAACTCAGAATATGTTCTCAGACATATCATGAACAACGAGCATATGGTAAAATTATTAATTTACCAATATCCTTCTTACTCTAATTGCTTTTTTCCAAGGCATAAAAGTAGAAATTAATTTATACCTGAAATAAAAAAATATCTACACATTTCCCTCTCAGGAGGTCCATCTAGCCTCCTGAGAAAGCAGTCACAAACCTCTCCTAAATCTCACTAGGAATATGCATATCAAAACCTGAAGACTTTTTCCAGAATCCTTATTCCAATCTTTATTTATATGCTGCTCATGGTACAATAAGTAACTATTATGAAAAAAGCACAAAATGCAACATATTCTTCTTAGCATCTCAGTAGAAAAATAGATATTCTGAAATACACTACAAGATGTAATTGGCCCAGCAACCGCACAATTTATAGCTACCCAGGGAATATAAAAAATCCTCCAAACCACAAGGGAGCTGCTTTTTAAAATTCCATATTCATGATAAACAGTGAATTCAATTAGATGGTTGCTTGCTTGCATCAGAGTGCAAAAAACTAAAATGTTTTGTGACTTACAGTCTTCCTTGAGTATAACACGACCCACAGGAGCACAGAAAATTGTAACCAAGTAGCTGGCAGGCTAGCAAAAACCAGTGTTTACTATTTAACAGAGTTTACAGAAGATTTTGGCACGTCACAGTTTCAATTTTTGTCTGCAAAAATATGCTAAAATGTACTCAGTTTTCCCATTCCCAAATAAAACTTTTTCACCTGGAAAGAAAAAACCCTGAACAAAAAAACCTAAACACCCCAAACCCAAGCAAACAGGTATTTTCCGCTTGGATTTCTTCCTTTCCTAAATAATTCTGTTTCAGCTATAAAGCAAAATAAATAGTATTCTAAAGATAAATATGTATTTACATTATTATAAGATTGTAGGAAAGGGTAATATAAAATAGAACACATCTGCTTTCAGTACTAGCTCTATAAAACAAGGCTTAATCTATATCCTTTTCCAACACCTTTTCTGAAAGAACTGACTTTTTTTTTCATAGAGAGGGAAGTGATTTGTTACAAGCTGCATATTACAAGCCTGTTCTTTAGAGTGCGATTTGCTAAGATTGTTACATGTGTATAAAATCTCCCATAATTCCCTTTAATTCTCTCCTTCCTTCTTCCCTTTTGTCTTCATCCCATGTATATAGCGTTCTGAATTAAGCTTGCACATCAACTGTGTAACACAAAAGCCCATGGCACCACAAAAGGTAGTTATCACTGCAATGCACCTGAAAATGGATCCAGCCATCAACTGTCAGGAGACGCTCCCGATGCTGGACTTCTATATCCCCACCAAAAAGCAAAATGGGAAAGGGTGATATTAAAGTAGTTTCTCTCAAATACACCTTAGTGTACCTCACCTGCATATAAACAAACACAAGAATTAAAAACAACAAAAAAACCCAAACCACAGAATCTGTAACACCAAATTTCATTGCTACTTTTAAAAGCAAAAAATACACTTTCTTCCTTTTAAGATCCAATCAACACAAGTCACTGTACACAGAACAACTAATGGCAATTTGTCTGCCTTAGACCGCATAAAATACATCACCTCTAAGTAAGTGACCAGGCTTATACACTACCAGGAAATTAGCTGAAGCCACAATTTTCTTGTCAAAATTCAAACAGAAAGGTAACGTTAGCTTAGTGCTGTTCAGAGAAGACACATCAAAATTAATAAACCTAGTAAAGTCAAAGGCAGGTAAAACTCTTCTGTTATACATCATTCTTAGCAGCAGCTGGTTTGTCTATCTATATCCACACATGCACATCCATCCATGCATAAATGTGGGCACACATGCAGATACATAGAGTAAACTATGGGGCTCAGCATATGCTACTTCTGGCTTTGGAGCCTCTAAGATAAAGACTGAATGGGATGGCAAAAAGTTGTAGTGGGAAGAAAGGAAACAAAAAGAGTGCATCTTCACCCAAGTGCAGGCTTTGGGTCTACTGTTCATGGAATAACTTACCTGCTTTAGCTGCTGTCTTGCCCTTACACAAGGTTCTTGGGGGCAGGAAGTATTTTCAGCTCTCCAAAAAATACTATCACTTCATACGCACTAAGAAGTCTAATGTAATTTCCTGCTTCTCTACAGTGAAGTTGGCCATTAAGCAACTGCTGTCAAGGTTTTGTTGTGTCAGAAGTGTAACTAAATATAAACACTTGAATTTAGCAAATAGCTGACAAAATTTTCAGTTGTGAGGAGGAAGAAAGCGTCAGGAACAAAACGCAATTCACTTAGGAAGTTCAGCAGTCAATTACACTGACATGGCTATTTCTTTTTATTATTGGGGATACGCGAGGCCTGTATCAAGTTTCAGATATAGAGTCTGCTTAGATGAGTAAAAAAGAAAAGCACACTTCAAAGGGTTACTACTACATATTACTGCTTAAAGTGATCGTATTAAAAAAGTCAATGATACTATTAAATGACTGTCGTGGTTTAGCCAGGATAGAGTTAAGTTTCCCCAGCAGTGGGGGGGAAGCTCTAGCCGGGTTATTCAGATACCCTGCGGACGTCACCTCCTGGCGCTGAAGCGGGACAGTCGGTTAACACGTGTACTGTGGGATTTGTTCTGTTCTCACTGCTGTATTGGTAGATATTTTGCTCTGTTCATTGTTATCACTGTTATTCTTATTGTTATTGTTTGTTGCGTTGCAGTTGCACTGTTGTATTAAACCTTTCCTTATTTCAGTCTTGGGGCTTTGTATTTCACTCCCTTTGTGGGGGAGGGGCAGTGGCCGCGTGGTCTCAGACCCCGGCAGGGACTAAACCACCACAACTTTGGCACCCAACGTGGGGCTGGAGAAGGCTGAGATAAGGACAAAAGGAGAACGTGTGTTAGAGCCATCTGTTAGGTGTAATTTTTTTCCCTGTTTTTATTCGTATTGTTTGATAAGAAACGTTTGCAATGCTGGCCGACTTGCTTGCGTGGTGGGGCTGGATTAATCCTTATATCCCCTGTGTGTTCCCAGTGCTGGTGTTTGTTCTCGGTGGAAAATGTATCAAGGGTCTTGTTCTGCTCTACTGGTTACTGTCTGCTTATAATGGGCTCGTATCGCTGCTTGTGGGGGTGAACCGGTACCTGTTTGCTGCCTGGTCTTTTGTTTGGGGTCTCACCCCCTCTGTGGGTGAGCCAGGGGAGGAGATTCTCTCGGTTTTTGAGAGTTTCAGCTATCCCTGGAGCCTCCTGGCCACTGTGTTCGCGGTACAATGCTTTCTGAATGTCTGCCAGATCTTGTTTTGGGCCATGCGGTACTTCTCCAACAATAGCACCACCCAGAAACCTGCCCCAAGGGCAGATAGTTATAAATGGCTAGGTATGTGGGAGAAGATGGGCAAGTACCTGAGTGAGTGGTCACCCCCAAAGTTCTGGCATTTCACTCCCGAACAAGTGCAGAGTCCTGATAAACTGGTGGAGTGTTTGGAAAAGGTGTGCTGCCAATCTGACAAACCCCGGGAGATGCAACTCGCTGCGATGTGCTGGGGGCTTGCCCATGCTTACCGCATCGCCCTTAACACTGATCACTGCCCTCAAGGGGGAAAAAGGGCTGCAGGGTCTGAAAGTGAACCTGCTGGTACAGCAGCTGGGCCAGGGGGACAGGCAGTGCCAGTACCGGTCGCCTCCACCAGCACAGCAGCTGGGCCAGGGGGACAGGCAGTACCAATATCAGTTGCCCCGATACAGAAAACCAAATATACCAAAAAATCCCCTCACAGTGTACAGGGTGATGATGAACCACGCCCATCACGAGAGCAGGAGGAAGAGCCGGAGGTAATCATCCGATCTCTATCCCTCAGTGAGTTGCGAGATATGCGGAGGGATTTCAGCCGCCTTCCAGGCAAGCAAATTTGCACCTGGCTGCTCCGGTGCTGGGACAGTGGAGGTGCTGGTTTTGAATTGGAGGGGAGAGAGGCCAAGCAGCTGGGACCTTTAGCCAAGCAGGCTGGTATTGACAAGGCAATAGGGAAACAGGCTCAAACCCTCAGCCTTTGGAGGCGACTCCTGCTCGGTGTGAAGGAGAGGTGCCCCTACAAGGATGATGCTCTATGTCGGTTAGGCAAGTGGACCGACATGGAGAAAGGCATTCAAAACCTCAGGGAATTGGCTGTGTTTGACATGGTCTATGGTGATCTGAATGATGAGCAGTCACCAATGGATCCAGATCAGGCCCCTTGCACACAGCTGATGTGGCGGAAGTTCCTGCAAAGTGGACCAGAGGCACATTCCAAAGCATTAGCAGTAGCGTCCTGGTGGCGAGACACCCAGACTCAGACAGTGGATGAAGTGATTATCCAGCTCCGGCAATATGAGGGAAGTCTCCCTTCCTCCCAACATGCTTTGGTTTCAGCTGTAGAGGAACTGTCTCAGAGGCTCCAGAAAGTGGAAGAGGACATGTCCTACGTTCCACCTGCACGGGCCGATGTCTCAGCCATTAGAAGCAGGCGCTTCCCCACCCAAGAGAAGGACAGTGGAAGGCACACACCACGGGGCACCCTGTGGTTCTTCCTCTGTGACCATGGGGAAAACATGAGAAGGTGGCATGGACAGCCCACTTCCGCCCTAGCTGCACGAGTACAGCAACTGAAAGGGAAGACCACCATGAAAGGGGAGTCTTCCAAGAGAGATGCAGCTCCTGTGTCTAGTCGGAAATCCCCCAGACAGAATAGAATGGCCAACAGTATGCTTGACCCTCTTGAGGGGACCAGGAAGTCATTCCTGCAGGAGTCACTCTTAGATCAAGTGAGTGATGGTGAGCAGGATTAGAGGGGCCCTGCCTCCAGCCAGGTGGAGGAAAGGGATAATCGGATTTACTGGAAGGTGTGGATCCGATGGCCTGGCACATCAGAACCACAAGAATATAACGCCTTGGTAGACACTGGCGCACAGTGCACCCTGATGCCATCAAGTCACAGTGGGGTCAAATCCATCTGCATCTCTGGAGTGACAGGGGGATCCCAACAGCTGACCCTATTAGAGGCTGAAGTAAGCTTAACTGGGAAGGACTGGCATAAGCACCCCATTGTGACTGGCCCAGATGCCCCGTGCATCCTAGGTATAGATTACCTCAGGAGAGGGTACTTTAAAGACCCAAAAGGGTACCAGTGTGCCTTTGGTATAGCTGCCCTGGAGGAGACTGAGCAATTGTCCACCTTACCCGGCCTCTCAGAGGACCCCTCGGTGGTGGGGTTGCTTAAGGTTGAAGAGCAGCGAGTGCCAATTGCCACCAAGACGGTGCACTGGCAGCAGTACCGTACTAACCGAGATTCCCTGGTCCCCATCCATCAGCTGATCTGTCGACTAGAATGCCAGAAGGTGATCAGCAAGACTCATTCACCTTTCAACAGCCCTATATGGCCAGTGAGAAAACCTAATGACAAATGGAGACTGACTGTGGACTACCGTGGCCTGAATGAAGTTACACCAGCGATGAGTGCTGCAGTGCCAGACATGCTAGAGCTCCAGTATGAGCTGGAGTCGAAGGCAGCCAAGTGGTACGCCACAACTGACATCGCTAACACGTTTTTCTCCATCCCAACAGCATCAGAGTGCAGGCCACAGTTGGCATTCACTTGGAGGGGTATCCAGTACACCTGGAATCGATTGCCCCAGGGGTGGAAACACAATTCTACCATTTGCCATAGACTGGTCCATACTGCACTGGAGAAAGGTGGGGCTCCAGAACACCTGCAGTTCATTGATGATATCATTGTATGGGGGGACACAGCTGAGGAAGTCTTTGAGAAAGGAAAGAAGATAATTGAAATCCTCCTGAAGGCTGGTTTTGCCATCAAGCAACAGAAAGTTAAGGGGCCTGGAAGGGAGATTCAGTTCCTAGGAATAAAATGGCAAGATGGGCGTCGCCACATCCCAATGGAGGTGATAAACAAGATAACAGCCATGGCCCCACCAACCACCAAAAAGGAGAATCAATCTTTCCTGGGCGCTGTGGGGTTCTGGAGGATGCACATCCCAAACTACAGCCTGATTGTGAGCCCTCTCTACCACGTAACCCGCAAGAAGAACGATTTTAAATGGGGCCCAGAGCAACACCAAGCCTTTGAACAAATTAAGCAGGAGATTACCCAGGCAGTGGCCCTCGGGCCAGTCCGGACAGGGCAGGAGATTAAGAACGTGCTCTACACCGCAGCCGGGGAGAATGGCCCTTCCTGGAGCCTTTGGCAGAGAGCACCTGGGGAATCCCGAGGCCGACCTCTAGGCTTTTGGAGCCGGGGATACAAAGGCTCTGAAGCTAACTATACCCTGACTGAGAAGGAGATACTGGCAGCGTACGAAGGAATTCGAGCTGCCTCAGAAGTGGTCGGTACTGAGACACAGCTCCTCCTGGCACCTCGACTGCCGGTGCTGGGATGGATGTTCAAAGGAAAGGCTCCCTCCACACATCATGCAACAGATGCCACGTGGAGTAAATGGGTTGCGTTGATAACACAACGGGCTCGAATAGGGAACCGCGACCCCCCAGGATTAGTAGAAATGATTATAAACTGGCCAGAGAGCAAAGATGCTGGGATGTCACCAGAACAACAGGTGAAACATGCTGAGGAGGCCCCACCATGTAACGAGCTGCCAGAGGAAGAGAAACAATATGCCCTGTTCACTGATGGGTCTTGCTGCATTGTGGGAAAGCATCGATGATGGAAGGCTGCGGTGTGGCATCCCACATGGGAAACCACTGAAGCTGTTGAGGGACAAGGTGAATCGAGCCAGTTCGCAGAGGTGAAAGCCATCCAATTGGCTTTGGAGATTGCTGAGCGAGAAAAGTGGCCGAGGCTCTATCTCTACACTGACTCGTGGGTGATGGCAAGTGCCCTGTGGATGTGGTTGCAGCAATGGAAACAGAACAATTGGCAATGCAAGGGCAGACCCATCTGGGCCGCTGAAGTATGGCAGGATATTGCAGCCCGGGTGGAGAACCTCGTTGTGAAGGTGCGCCATGTGGACGCCCATATACCCAAGAGTCGAGCCACTGATGAACATCAACATAACCAGCAGGCGGACCAGGCTGCTAAGATCGAAGTGGCTCAGGTGGACTTGGACTGGCAGCGTAAAGGTGAACTGTTCATAGCCCGGTGGGCCCATGAGACCTCGGGCCACCAAGGCAGAGATGCAACATACAGGTGGGCTCGAGATCGAGGGGTGGACCTCACCATTGACACCATCGCAGAGATCATCCACGGATGCGAGACGTGTGCTGTGATCAAACAAGCCAAACGGGTGAAGCCCCAGCGGAATGAAGATCGATGGATGAAATATAAATATGGAGAGGCCTGGCAGATCGACTACATCACACTGCCACAGACCTGCCGAGGCAAGCGCCACGTGCTCACAATGGTGGAAGCAACCACTGGGTGGCTCGAAACTTATCCAGTGTCCCATGCCACTGCCCAGAATACCATCCTGGGCCTTGAAGAGCGAGTCCTGTGGCAACACGGCACCCCAGAGAGGATTGAGTCGGACAATGGGACTCACTTCCAAAATAACCTCATAGATGTCTGGGCAGAAGAACACGGCATCGAGTGGGTCTACCACATCCCCTACCACGCACCAGCCTCCGGGAAGATCGAGCACTACAATGGGCTGTTAAAAACTACATTGAGAGCAATGGGGAGTGGAACCTTCAAACACTGGGACACACATCTGACAAAGGCCACTTGGTTAGTGAACACAAGAGGATCTGCCAATCGAGCTGGCCCAGCTCAGTCAAAACTTCCACATGTTGTAGACGGGGATAAAGTCCCTGTGGTGCGCATGAGGGATCTGCTGGGAAAAATGGTCTGGGTTAGTGCTGCGCTGGGCAAAGGCAAACCCATCCACGGGATTGTTTTTGCTCAAGGACCTGGGTGCACCTGGTGGGTGATGCAGAAGGATGGAGAGGTCCGATGCGTACCACAAGGGGACTTGATTGTGGGTGAAAACACACCGTGAGTTATACTGTGCTTTTGTCAATTTTTCTTTGTCAATGCTAATTGCTAAATGGCAGCTGGATGTGACACACATGGTATAGAATAAAGGGGTGGATTATGTCCTGGTTTAGCCAGGATAGGGTTAAGTTTCCCCAGCAGTGGGGGGGAAGCTCTAGCCGGGTTATTCAGATACCCTGCGGACGTCACCTCCTGGCGCCAAAGCGGGACAGTCGGTTAACACGTGTACTGTGGGATTTGTTCTGTTCTCACTGCTGTATTGGTAGATATTTTGCTCTGTTCATTGTTATTACTGTTATTCTTATTGTTATTGTTGTTGTTGCGTTGCAGTTGCACTGTTGTATTAAACCTTTCCTTATCTCAGCCCGGAGGCTTTTTATTTCACTCCCTTTGTGGGGGAGGGGCAGTGGCCGCGTGGTCTCAGACCCTGGCAGGGACTAAACCACCACGATGACACAAATGTAGTTTCATTTACAGCTAGCAGCTTCACCACAAACAGGTATGTTCATGATGTTCAGTCTTAACTCTTCAGCACTCAGCTGACTCATTTTTATGGACTTTAGAATCATTAGATACTGAAGACTCTTAAGATGAACAAGACATTCAGATATACTTTACACTGGTGTATGCTATTTAACATTAGAGGCATAAGTCCACTTTCACACAAACTGTTAGCTATATTCACTATTTTCACTTACCTTCTCCTGGTAAAGGAGCCATCCATATGTCTGTAAGTCTCGATTTACAGAGGAGGGATGCACTTGCGCTTTACCCTGAGCAGTTTCTACCATGCAAGCCAGCTTCTCTGTAATATCTACAGACTTCGTATATATTACTTTTCCTATGTTTTCATACAGCCCTGCAGTCAACACAGCTTTAAGAAGAGCTATTTCATGCAGAGAAAGGGATTGTGTGGCTCCATTTCCATCCCATCCACATTGTGTTGTAGGTGCTGTGAACCCTGCTGCTCTGACCACTCTTATGAGTTCTTGCTTCACATCCTGAAATTATTAAGGTGTTAATAAAACTCTGAATTTAAGAAGGTACATACTCCATCAGCAGGCAACAACACTCCATCCCAAATATTCATGCTCTCCAGGGGAAAATATCTTACTAGAAAAACACTTGTATTTTCTGCAATCACTTTGGAATACTGGCTGTTTCTATGAGAAAAAACATTATCTGGAATATGGAATTTGATATATGGTACTATATATATGGCAAGTATCAAATCCCTCACCTGTAGTTAAAATAAAAAGATACATATATTTGTATCAAAGATCCATTTCTGCTTAGGAGAGCTCAGTCACCCAAACTTAAATAGGAAAGACCAATTAAAACATTTTCTCAACAAAAATAAAGGTCATTTACTTAAGTTTGTGTCTCATCTTAGATACCAAAAAACCCCACAATCCAAGGTTTAATTTCTGAGTTTTGATTCTCTGGTGGAAGTAAGAACTAGTTTCTCCAATGGCAGTGACTACAAAGATGCATATCAACGAAGTGTGCATATCAAAACTCAAATGCAGACACAGCTACCTCGATTGAGAGTGTGCATTTCATCAGTCCCTAGCATTTCACTTGTTTTTGTCTTGTCTGAATAGTAACTGCAATGTATCACATCTTTAAGAGGGCATGACATTCTCAGAGGGAGATTTTAACAAACAAGGAGTGCAGAGCGTAATTATTTCGTTTACCTCCAGAGTTAACAGTGAAGTCCTATTAAGGAAATTTCTTCCACAGTAAGTCATTTCAGCACGATACCCTCCTTCTTGTCGAGCCCTTTTCCACCTAAAGAAAAAAAGTGTTTTATTACAGGAAAAAGAACCACATCAAGAGTGTAACAATATGAAAGTGGTAGTGAATTAAAAGGCAATACTGTGTTTTGGTCAGCATTCTCCCCTCAGAACTAGAAATAAGTGGCATTAAGATAAATGCTGCTGATCTAAGAGCACTCCGGAGAACATGTCTGCAACAAATTTGATGGATACTAACAAGAATACAAGGTAATTTTCTCTCAAAAATTACACACTTCTGTCCACCTTGACAGTTGAAACAATTCAGGTGTGGTTTTTGAGACTTAGTGATAATATCCTAAAAAGAAAACAGTATGTATGCCATTTTATAATATATACATTTGTACTTTCTCAAATACAAAATATTCAGGTCAGAGTATCACGAACAGCAAATACTTTAAACGGTAGGATAAACAGTCACGGTACACCTCTGTACATGTGCAAGCATAGTTAAAGAGTTAAAGGATAAGGTACTGAGCAAGCTAGCCAAATACTGTAACACAAATGATATCTTGTAATTCTGAAGAGAAAAACTGCAGGTGCAAACAATTCAAGAGAAGATACTTATTAAGAATTCTTTACAGAACTATGTTACTTAAGTGTTATCTGCATCTAGCTATAAGCACAGGAGAATGATCATTTACCCCAGATAAGCATTGTAGATTGTTATATGGTCTGAAACTGCCATTGCTAGAGATGATTTTGCAAGATCTGCTTCATCTTTTCGACCAATTGGTGTAGTAAATGGGGATTTTTCTGTCATAACAGCAGCCAGAGTTGCCTGCAATTAGTAAAGTACACATCTCTTACGAGTATTTCATTATAAGCTTACAGGTTTATCATGCAAACAGCTTTAAGTTTTCTTTCACAGTAATATTTAATGATACTTCATCTTCTACATCTTAAGGAAGATTTATCACCATAAGAATTTCCTACACAGAGTTCAGAACTTACTTATATTAGAGACATTGCTTGCATAGTGCCTTATATACACTGATAAAAATAATACATTTCAAAACACACAAAACATTTTGTCAAATGTCAGAGCAGTACCTGATATAATACAGCGAAGGTCAGATTAAACAACTGCTTTAGACTATACCACATTAACAGGAGATACTGAGAGAACACTGAATTTTAACTTCCAGTTTTCTGCAACTAACGTACCCTTGCTTTCTCCTAATTTGCAGTAAATTATATGCATTAGGTGAAAGTGTAAACTGTGCCACAGTCTTCATATAATAAATTACCACATCATTTAATTTGCAATAGCTTAACATCAGCATGTTCTTGGGCCACAAACTATGGAGTAATCCAGACTGGTCTAACCCACATGTAAGAGGGCTTTTTCTGTAAGCAGCATACTCCCTGGGATTGTAACAGACAGAACTAGAAACCAAGTCTGACTATTCCCTTATGAATAGTACCTAGGAGTTCAGAATCATAAAATCATTTAGGTTGGAAAAGCTCATGGAGTCCAACTGTAAAGAATACTTAGATTGTTCCCCTCCATGATGTCCAGCTGTCCTCACCTTAATATAAACATTTCAACTTCTTTCATCATCCTTTCAAAATATGATGTCACAAGATATCAGATTAAGAATAAAGAGTTAACCATTTTTATGCCTTTTTTCAAAATTTAGATATAAATTATTATTTCTTTTTTTTTAATACTCACCACAGGATCCAAGCAGCCAAATATAGCACCAAATATAAGCATTTTGCCAATCTTTACATTGACAGGAAGGGCTGCAAGGTGCTGGCCCAATGGAGTCAGCTTGGGCTCATTTAACAGACAAGCCCCAATCTTCCTCAGCAGGTTCATTGCATTACCAATGACTTGCTGCTGTGGAGGGTCTAATGCCCTGGAAAGGAAATCTTCAGGAGAGCCAAGATTGCACTTCTGTGGAGTAAATGGGCATATATTTCAATATAAAAATTTATTATAATACACTTTTAGAGTAGCTATGAAGGAAACTGGAAAGCTGTTCTTGCAATCAAAAGCCCACATTCCTTTCCCTCTAAACCAGCCTCTTGGTTCCCAGAATGCAGACAAACCCCAAATCAGGTTAACAAAGCTTCACTGTTTGGAACGACTTTGTATGGCACAGCCACTGCTCAGAGAATCACATTACCAATGGTCACAGGAGACTCTCAAACCTGATGAGATACAGTTCAAACCTGGCACTAATTTGCCAGGTTGCTAGTTCTCCTATGCATATTCTACTCACTCAGGCTGGGAGGAATTGGGGAATGGAATTGCTTCCTTACGCAGAAATCAGTTTGAAGGCTATTTAACTAAGTTTGAATTGTCCCTTTGAGGTAATCTGGAATAGTACAGTATGCTACTCTCACTGAGCAGCATTCCCTGGATTTTCCAACACGCAGGTACTGGGTTCCCCCCTGCCCTGGCGGGAGAAGACCACACTGGATAAGGGCTGTCCTAGCAAACCTTTTTAGCTAACAAGGTCAGTAATTCCAAAACCACCCCCCCACAAGAGAATGAGGATATAATTCCTCCAAAGGCACATGTCATATTTTAGCTAACACTGTCAGTAATTCTAAAAAAACCATACCATAATATGAAGGCATAATTCCTCCAAAGGCACACGCAGTATTTCAGGAACAGAATATTCCATGAAACTTTCAAACCTGCAACATTGTAAAAACACAGAATTACAGATATCCAATTTAGTCTTTGAATTCAACTTACAAACTCAGGTTTCACATGCTCATTCTTTGCAGATGTTCTTTTGAGGGGCAAGAGGCGGGGAGTGGCACATGTTTTAATACAGGGATAAACCATTCATCTTTTGAATTAAGGTGTGTGTGGTAGCTTGGAAAGCATTTCAGTGAAAGAGAGGGAAAGGCAGTGACCCTGATTTTCAAAACAGGTTTTTAAAATGCATACCACGCAAACTGAAAGTCTTGCATATGGCTAAAATGCACGCTTCACTGGTTATTTCAAAATACTTTTACCTTAACCGCTTCTCAGCTGAAAGTTGCTTCAGACTTTCAGACAAGAAGGAAAAAAGTTATTCCACTGCAGTACCAGAAACTAGTTCTGCAGTACTGGATAATTTGATATATTCCCCAAATCTTATCCATAGAGATACAACTTCAGAAGCCTACAGATTTTTCTGATAAAAAAATTCACAGTTCAGGAGGTTAGGTTTGTGTATATTTGATGCAGGGCAGTAAATGATATTAAAAACTCATCTACAATTCCTTGGTGCTGCACTTTCCGTTAATCATGACAATTTTCTTCAAAACACATTACAGAGATACCAAGAATAAAATTGGCTTTTTTAAAATCAACTATAACACTGTGTTACTGTAACACTTTGGTCTTACAATTATTTTTTTTTTTTTACAGTTTAGCAGTTCCAGTTTGTAGTAAAGTGAATTTCAACAAGACTTCTTGTTTGTGCACAGAAAAGACAAAGATATTTATGCGATTTACAAAATCTTGACAACTAAGTTTACAGTACCTGTCTCTGGTGTACATTCGGAAGCAGAATCCATCCCTAACACGCCCAGCTCTTCCTTGTCGCTGCAGAGCACTAGCTTTACTTACAAAGGTCTCTTCCAGGGAACTCATCTGACTGCTTTCGTGATACCTTAAAAATTGCAAAGCAGGTGCCCATTCAGATTTCAGAATTAAAATTCTGATGTATACTTAAACACTAGCATACTGATAACATATCTAAATAGTATTTATTTGAAAATATTATATTTAGTTTTGAAAACTAAGCGTAGCTGGGGGAAACTGTACACCATAGAACCTTGGATACAACTCACTAATGAAAATGTAAAAATTAGAAAATGAAAGAGCTATTGTATTATTTAACCTCCCTGGCAATTCAGAATTTTTCTAACACACTCTGTAAGGCTTTTCACATTTAAAAGGCACAAAAAAACCCCACTTCTAAGAACTGAGATAGCATGAAAAGGGTTTACTTTATTTTTAAACCAGTACTTAGTCATACTTCTCCAAATCTATGAACAATTCCCCTTGCTGTTCTACACACCATTTGAAAAACCAAGATTCATTCCAAGCTTGTACCTAAACTGCAAGCTGTTCAATGAGCTCAGCACATTTTTCATCCAGAACTGTAGCTTAATAAGGATACTACAAAATTCTTGCAGTACTAACCTCTAAATGTTTACAGTAATCACAGTATCATTGATGTAAATCACTCTCACCTATTTTCTTTTGTTCTCCCAGTATCAATTACAAAGACAACATCTGGTATTGTAATACCTGTCTCTGCTATATTGGTTGCCAAAACAATCTGAAAAGTAGTAACATAACAAATAAAAAGAATTATAGAATGTCTAACAGTTTTCATCCTTTTAATCAATATTACAGAATAAGTTTGGTTGAATTTTTTTAACCCAGAAATGTTTCCTTAAATAATCTGACAAAGCATTAAAAGCTATACCACTTGGAAAATGGTTTAGTCTTCCCCAATTACTAAGGAATCAAAAGTTAAATAAGAATTTCATTTTTTGTTTTATAATCCGTCAAACTTACTAGCCAGTATCTGGCAAAATTGATCAACTTTTAATTAAATGATTTGGCATTCAGTAAAATACTATTTTCCTAGGTAAAAGCTATAGTTACTGGTTTAAAATAGTTAAAATACAGGAAAGTAACAGTTAAAGAAGCTCTTAGAAAAGTATTAGGTTTAAAAATTTGCCTGATTACTGTCAAAGTTTTCACAGCATGCTAGCTTCTGTTACAGAGCACCAAATAAGATGAATTGTTTCTTTCCAGTGAGAAAATTCCAGGAACAACCGGTTGTTGTGTAATTCTCTATCATTTGATTTTAAAACAGAGTTGCACCCACAGAAAGTTTCTCCTTTCAGTGGTGAACTTTGCCTTTCTAAATATATCATACCTTTCTAATACCAAAAGGAGGAATTGTAAATGCAGCTGCTTGATCTTGAGTTGAAAGAACAGAATGCAAAGCTATCAACCTGTGCCTAAAACAAGAAATTACACTAATCAATATACACTTATCAAAAGAAGATACAGTAAAAAAAAGAGACCAGAATGATGACAAGTATGGAGAAAGCAACTAGAATGGACACTTGAAAGAGTAAAACCTTGCATGATTAGGTATGAAAGACTGCTTCAGTGTTTTATTACAATATCAAGAAAGGATAACACCATTAGTTCTTAAATCTGTTCTACTTGGTAACAATGCAGAAAAAGTACTACTACTGCAGAACTCTAAACTAATTTACATCAATAGCCTAGCAAAAGAGGGAGCTAGGTGTCTGAGTTCTTTACGTCGTGCTTCCGAGACAAGGACCATTATTGAAACTTTGCACAGAACTATAAACACATGCAACTTTGAGCCTGAGTAATAAAGGTCTTCAGAGATGAGACAGAGATTTGTACTTTCCTTTTCTAGACCTTGACATCTCAGTCCATCTAAGAATCTTTAGAATTTGACTGCAAATGTTCTTTTTATGCCATAAACTAACTTTTAGTTACCCACAAAATAAATTTCAAAACTATCTGTCACTACAACCTTATGTCATTTCTCTTGGTATATTACTGTCTCTGGATCTCTTCTCAGGAAGTAGTCACTTCCATGCAAAGCGTAAGCCATGATAAGCTATATCCCCAATATGGCAGCTTCCATACCCTAAGAAGCGGAAAAGTAGTGAAGTGCTTTGTGATTAAGTAAGTTTGTTGAAAAATAAAATCAAAAGAATAAAGTTACTACTGTACCATTCCTAAGCACCTGCCATTTTTGCTTGTATCATTTTTAGATAATGGAAGTATATTTGCAGCACAAACTGCTCAGAGGTATAACTCTCAGTTTCCCTTTTCAAGAACAGCAGATCTTAAAACCCAAACATATTAATTAAATTAAACTATTAACTGCATTACCTGTCACGCAAGTTAAATCTTCTGTCAGTTGAAATGAGATCATACAGCTGTTGGATATGGGCAAGGCCGGGTAAAAAGATCAGCACAGCACCCTCAATGTTCTTGAACTGGGGACTTCTATCTGGAAAGTTACAGTACAGGCATATAGTTAAAACAAAGATCCATTTGCAAACACTTTCACTTGAGAATGAGAGCTAATTCTGGGCCCTGAGGTAAACACTTTTTAGGATGTTTCATCTAAGAATGAAGTCAAGTACTTCATTATCAGTACAAAATGCTGACAAATAAGTCCAAAGGACAGCTCCAGGTATATAAACTTAATAAGTAGGCTGTACCTAAGTATGCAAGCAGCTCCAAAAGAAGTTCAAGGTTGATCTTGTAAGGGTTCATATAGAAGATCGCCTGCTGTGTACGACTGCTATACTTCGCATAGTAAGGAGCTAAATCAGTACCAGATCCAGACTGGATTGGGACATACTCCTAAAAAGATGAACACACACACACACAAAAAAAAAAAAATTCATTCTCAGTGTTTTAGAAGGTAAGAGAAAAAAAGGCCAGTTTGTCATTCACTTAATTTAGATTTCTTAAAACAAAGACTGGGATAAGAGACATTTAACTAAGTTCCCATCAAAATCACTGTGAGTTAGATTAAATCACAGCCACCTACATAACCTGTGTATAGGTACTTAATACTGTTAAATGACGCTCCAGATCAAAAAATTAGTAAAACTTAAAGTCCGTGAAGCAGTACTATGTCTGTTTTGCAAATGAAAACAGTACCAAGGTCCATATCTGGCATCCAACTGGTATCAATTCAAAATGGGATAACAGAGTGGCTATTCTTCTTTCAAAACTCCTGTTTTGGGGTATGAAAAACCAGTCTCCCCTTTTCTCCCCCCCTTACCTCACCCTTCTCAAGCAATGGTTGCAGTGAAAGTTAAGAGTGAATTAGGTGGCAACTCCTGCAGTGTTTTGGAGCAGGAGGAAAGGGGGAGGGAGAGTCAGCAGAACATATAGACATCTAAATTGTTTGTAAACATCTTACAGATGCATAGGACTTCTACCTTAAGTGGCACTACTGTAAATTATTTTATTGTTAATCAACACACTTAAAGAAACTTGCCACCACATATCCTTCTGTACTGAAGGCTCAACAGAAATAAACCACAAAGATGGAGGAGCACTGAGGAGAGCACTTGGGCTTCAACTTAAGGATGCTGTTGTGATGTATGGGATAACTACTACTCTAGGAAAAAAAACCCATCAGTTTTTCAACATATGTATCAGTGTTTGATCACACCAAGCTAAGTGATCCTACAGAGATTTGGAGAGAGCAAGTCAGAGCAGACAGGTATCTACCCAAAATAAAAGCAATCTAGATGAACAGCCCAAGTTGCCTAAAGTCAGATGGCATTCATATACTCTTCCCTTCAAGAATTTTCATCCCAAAGCACATACAGCTGTCACAGAAGAGTAGCTACAGAATTAACCACAGCCTGTTAAACCCAAAAGCTCTACACAATCTCATGTAAATCATCTCATTTGATATGCCAAGATGGAGGATCTTGGGAATTTTTCAGCTAAGAAGGATATGGCCTTGCCTCTTCTGTTCTTTGGTTCATTACTTAGGATAATTAATTCTTTGGGAGAAAAAAACTTAAATGCTTTCCCCTGCTGCTAGAGTTGGGAATCTGTACAGGAGAACTCAAATGTCAAATATAGCAAAAATCAGCTATAAAGGAGCTGGAGACACAAACATAAGGGTGCAGCATTAATAAATATTTGGTCTCCACTATATGAGTGCCATTGTGCCTGTCTTATCAACGGAAAGAATATTTGATATTATACAATCCAATCATATCTAATAAGAGGAACTAAGGTGATAATAAAAAAATAATCAATACTTCCAAGCCAAAACTAGAAATGCCTATTTTACCTGATACTTTGTAGTGCCTCCACCTTTGCTAGTAATATTTATTGTTACTTCCTCCTCCTCCTCCAAGAACTTCTGACAATATTCCGAGTCTTTCTCCAGAACATAGCCAGTTGCTTCAATTACATCTTCAACATGGAAAATCTTTAGTGAAAATTCACAGAAGAAATACAAGGTATGTCAAAAACTAACCAGAGTCTTCTTCATTTTTTAAAGCTTACATATAAAGCTAAACAGGGCATGCCTTTCTCTTAATGTTATAATAGATCTTGTAAATTTCAACTTCATCTTTCATATGATTTTTGAAAACCTGAACTCATAGAGCTGCTATGAGTTTGTTAATGGGCCTCTCCACACGATCACCAACACTACCTTTACCATAGCTTATATAATATGCATGAGAAACCCACATAAGAGTGTAATGACAACTGGCATGGGGGGGGTGAGGGGAATTCTTTTAATTCTTTCCTTTCTACCTAGGTTGAGTAGAGAAAAACCAAAGCGTCACTGATGGACTGATTTTAATCAATTAAAAATCCATCAGAAAAAACAGTACAACACTGTAATTCAAAGCACTGATGCTATTTTATATTTTCAGGAAGGAAAAGTGTTACAAGTGCTCGAAACATACATTTAAATTATGTATTTTTGGTAAGAAACAAGTAATACAGGTGTATTTCCTATAGACACTAACTGATCAAACACATGCATACAAAGTGTCTTGCATAATTAAAGAAACATTTACCTACCTCAACAGGGTAACTCCTCCCCGAGATCCTTAAAATGGGACAGTGTGAGAAATAGCTGGAAAACTTCTCACTGTCCACGGTAGCACTCATTAAAATCAGATGCAGGTCTGAACGCTTATGCAAGATCTCCTTCAGAATAATTAGCAAGAAATCAGATTGGACACTTCTTTCGTGTACCTAGAATTAGAAAAACATATCTATAGTAAGGCTTTAGTACAAGTCAAGGCCCAGAATAACTACAGTTTCTACAGAATAGTAAGAGCTGATAACCTCATCTACAATAACATGAGATATACTTGAAAGAAGACCATCCTCCTGAAGTTTCCGAAGCAGGACACCTGTTGTACAGTAGAGTAGTCTGGTGGCTTCTCCTGTTCTTGATTCCATACGAATTTGATATCCGCACAGGGAATTCTTTAAAAAATTAAAAATACAGGCATAACTTAAAATAGTATACAAACTAGAGATATTCAGAATGAAGTGAAATTCAAGCACTATTAGATTCAGACACTGCACAAGTTGCTAATTAAACAGTATGGTGAATGACTACCACACTTTTTTCGTATACGCACTTTCTGGAAAATACACCGAAATCCACTACTAAGGTTCTCCAGAGTACCAAAGACCTGGTAAATTAAGTGTTCTTTTCACAGTTCTTTGCATTCCTCAAAAATTCTTTTGCACAAATACACTACCATAAAGCATACAGGACCTTGGTTTTCTTCAAGTAACAAAATAACTTATGTTGGAAGGGGCCTCAAAGCCTCATTCAACGCCAATGGATTGCTCTGACTTTTCTGGGGAGACTTCTCTATCCTTAATGATGGAGATGCTAGTCTCTGGGCAATCTGCTCCGTCGTCTGACCAATCCCATTATGAAACACTCTTGCTCTTACGCACCTCTAAAGATTTTAGAAATCATATATGGATACCCAGAGGTTCACAAGTGACAATTTGGAAAGTAACAGCTGACACAGCAAGAAGCCCTTTTCAAGAGAAAATAACAGCTAATTATTTCGTTGAGCAAGAAACAATGTTTTTACTTTGTATCAACAATCCAGTCCCTCCCTATTTGATCAAGACTAGAAAAATTAATCCAGACACATCTTACTTTTCCTCCCGGTCCTGATTCGCAGCCTAGCTCTTCACAAACTCTGGTTGCCAGACTCACTGCTGAGATTCTTCGGGGTTGTGTGCAAACAATATTACATTTATTTGATCCTTCATCTAGCAACAAGTCTTCTAACAAGAAATGGGGCACCTGGGTACTCTTCCCACTGCCTGTTTCACCTGCCACAACAACTACTCGATGTTTTTTAAGAGTTTCTACAATTGAATATCTGTGCTTAAACACAGGTAATTCCTGTCTCTCTTTCAGAAGCCTCTGGTATCTGGAGGAACTTTGCAGCTTTTTGAACAAAATCCTTGATGGTTCCAAATTATCTGTGTTTGAGGTCTCAAGGGAGAGACTGCTGAAGTCCTCATCAGAAACTAAGTTTTCCCAGGAATCTTCAGGACCCTCAGATACTTTCAGTTGGTTTTCAGATTGTAACTGTTGCTGTTGTTTGAGTTTATTTAATAATCTAGCAATAAAGTTATCACGAGGTTTGTTGGTTTCTATCCTGTTTTCTTCTTCCTTTTTCTTTTCAATATCCCTCCATTCCAGCCAGACATCTCGGTAAGTAGGAGGCAGTAACTGATGAACTGACTTCAGGTGGAAAAAAGCAGAAAAAAATTACTTTGTGTACTACCACTAACATTTTATGTGTAAATGAATTTAAGTGGCAAAAGATATGACAAAATATGAAATAGGGAGCTATTTCTAAATACAGAAATGATGAAAACAGTAATATAAATGTCAACAATAGACTTTATTTTCAACTGGCTTGCATTCTTTACAAGACCAAAAGAACAGTTTTACTATCAAAAAATTTCCTCCCTGTATGCTGTAACACATACGCATAATTACAGATGAAAGTAAATGAACATATAATAAAAGCAAAGAATTTCATGGGAAACACTTCATTAAACTGTTTTTAGAATTTAACTATGGATATTACAACAAACAAGCACAGAGGCAGAGTCCAGGCTAAAAACAGTAATATTGGTGAAAATCTTACTTGTCCTTTGGTTAAATGATAGAGTGCCAAAGTAGCAGCTAGATGCTGTGCTTGCATACTATCTTCTGTTACGATTGTAGGACACATCACCATTACATCATCTGACGATTTGGTAATCCTGACCCTTAAAGATAAATTCATACAGGCATTTCTTTAAATCTGTTACCTATATAAATAGCACACCTGTTAAATGTTTTTGTTTAAAACTGTCAGGGTTTTAACCCACCCAGCAGCCAAACACCACACAGCTGCTCACTCACCCTCCCCTGCCCAGCTGATGGGGAGAGAATTGGAGGAATAAAGGTAGGTAGACTCATAGGCTGAGATAAAAACAGTTTAACTGAAATAAAATGAAACAATAATAATGATAAAAAATACAAACAGGTCATGCACAATGCAAGTGCTCACCACCCACCAACTAATTCCCAGCCCGTTCCCAACTAGCAATCCTGGAGAAGCCAAGATCCCAAAACCTCAATTCTGGAAGCAAGAGAGAACCCCCCCCTTCCTGGTCAACCCTCCTCTATACACTGAACATGACATTACATGACATGGAATATTTTCATTGGCCAATTTGGGTCCGGTGCTCTGGGTCTGCTCCCTCACAATTTCCTGTAACACCTGCACACAGGCAGGACATGGGAAGTTGGAAAGTCCTTGATTTCTTAGTAATGATTGAAAACATCAGTGTATTACCAACATTATTCTTATACCAAATCCCATCCAGAATCCTAAGCACAGCACTATTCCAGCTACTAAGAAGAAAAATTAACTCCATCTGAGCCAAAGCCAGGACAAAAACATGAATGAAATTAAAATAGAGAAACTAAGCTAAAGAAACTTAAATGTTACTCAGTAATACTTTGTAAACCGAAACAGCTGATAAAGCTCAACTGAATAGCAGAAAATTTTCAGCAGCAGATTCTAGCCATGAACTTGTGATTTTTTTTTTTTACTCTTAACAAATGTCTTCACTTTCATCAAAGCAGAGGTATTTATATTCATACAGCTTACCATTACGGTTAGTTGCTTTGGAAGAGGGACTAAATATTTGTGTGCTTGTAACTACTTTGCAGAGATTGAGATGACAGTTAATGATCTACCTGTGTAAGATACATGCCAATCAGATCAGCAGTCAAATTTCTCATATTCTTAGGGGAACACTAGTAGCTTTTAACTTGAGCAAGATGACAGCTTCTTTTACTTGGTTCCTTCCAGAAGCATTACTTGTTTGTAATGCAGTGTCTACTTTATTTTTGTAATAATACTCTACTTTATACCACTATATTATACATTCATTTTCTAAAAGAAATTAAAAAAAAAAAAAAAATCACTGATACTGCACTGTTCTGGTTACAAACTTACCTTTCATATAAATTTCTAACCTCCACTTTTAATCCCCAAAGAGGTTTTGGTATTCGTATGTTTAAAACCTGTGATTTAATACATTACTTTGAATGAGAATACCAGAACTTAATTGTCCAAATTTATCTCACAGGTTCACTTCAGAACCTTTCATTCAGTAGTACAGAATTAAAAACTAATCCCTTCTTTATGGGATCATACACTAGAATCTTGTTTTTCTGATACTGTCCTGTCTAAGCACTACTTTTGCAAAAATATCCACAGTGAAATACCTCCCTGGTGGACTAAAAAAAGAGTTTGGGTTAAACACACCAGATTCATATAAATCTGGATCAACATGACAAGACAGAAGTAGCCAGCATTTTTATATGAACCAAAAGGAAAATGTAAAGTTTCTAGGAAATACATACCTACATTTCCAGTATTTTCCAACTGGAACCTTTTCAAAAGCAGGATTTGGGCTCTTGGGAAAATTCTTCCTACACCAGTCAATCAAAAACTGTTTTGGAGATTTACCAGTCCAGCTTCGAGCACTATAATCAAAATTTCTTATATCTAACGGTTCTTTCTTTTTCACTGCAAGAGCAGAAAGACACATTTTAAGTCTCCTAAAATTTCTTTTATTTTACATTCCTTTGATAGTCAAAAGGGTTTTTACCTTTTCTTCAAATGTATTTTTACTACAGAGCAGTCTTTTCTGAAATGTATTACAGAAATACTAATACATGACAAATTCCTGCTTTTCCCACAAAAGTATCTAGCAGGAAATTTATTACAGTATTTTGTTTGCCATCTTTGAACACCCAATAATTTAAGAGCTTTCACTAAAGTTTGGTTATTAGAAAATGTAACAGTTTGAAGGTTTACAATTAAAATAGTTTAAAAAGAGGGTGACAATGGAAACAGTAACTAGCCCTATAATTAAAAAAATCAAAATTTTAGACATGACACTATGGCAAAAATAGCTTTCAACATGATCTGCTAAAAGCAAAGACAGATCCTTTAAAGTCAACTTGATCAGTGAGGCAGTCCACCTGCTTCTCCCACAATCAGAGCTTGATGACTCAGCAGTGCAATACAGCCTGGAAAAACAAGAACTAACACTGGAAATTTGTGATACATTCCAAATTTGTACTGAACCATTTCCAACACACCTTTTTCTTCCTTTGCAGCACCATCGGGTTTTTCAAGCAAGCTCAAATTCAAAGTGGTTTCTTGAGGCTGAGGTGATGGAGTTTTTTTCTTTTCATTTTGTTGTTGGTTTGAAATCTTTATAGCCGGATTAAATACTGGATGTTCTTCAAGTATAGCCATTTCTGTCAGAGAGAGAATACAACTTACACTCACCAATTGCTGAGCATTTCTTCTTTTTTAAAAAAAAGCTCCATTATATTAAACATCTCTTCTTTAAAAAGAAAAGCCCAATTATATTAATTCATACCAAGTACCCAAAACCAGAAGTAGTGAAATATTACTGACTTTTTAAAATTTGGCCATGGAAAGGACAGATTCATGAAAGCCTGCAATTCACACAGTGGCATAAAAGATGACGAAATCAATTCAATCTGACTCAGAGACTTACTTGACTAACAAATATGCAAGCCACAAAATAAAGACACAGGTAATTGGCATAGCTCTACCTTGCTGAATTCTTCTTATTTTCTCCTGTGCTACCTTCTGGCCTTGCTTGTCTTTGTCTTGCTTGGAGATGCTTGCTTGTTCTTTTGCTTCTGAAAGCTTGGCAGCCAGATGTACATACCTCTCATTCTATTTCAAACAATTATTAATTACAAATTGAATATTGTATGCTCGTCACTTTACTAATAAAAAAGTGGGGTTTTTTTGTCCTTTATACCAAGCTTACACAAAGGAGGAACAATTAGTTTTTAGGTAACTAACAGTCAAAATCTCTCAGAATTTGATAGTTACTCTCCTAATCTGAGATGTGTTTCAAAATTTTTTCCTTTCTAGCACAATGTGTTCAGTATTTTGAGACCAGTACAAAAAAAAATAGGAAAGGAAAAACAGCTTCAGAAAGCAGAAGTTTCAACCCATTTCCCCTTCAGTAGCCTGCAAATGTAAAAATAGGTTAACATAAAAAAAGTACTCAATCCCCAATTTTTAACAAACAGCTCCACCACTTGGAGATGCACCAGACATACAAGTTTTTGAAAGACTTTCATGAAGTGTTGCTCTATCTTACTGGGTCAAACTTTTCTTCATCTGTCTCTTTCACAGACTCATTCTCTTCATCACTCTGTTGCTCGGCATATCGCAAAATCCATTCTTTCATACTCACTTCTTTCTGCTTCCCCACACTTGTCTCCTAGGAAGAACAATGAAAATTAAAAGTAGTGATAACAAGCAAGTGAAAAGACCAATGCTTTTCTCTGTCAGTATTTAGGAACTATTTTTAAAGATTTTTTTATATACAAAAACTAAGTTATTGTAAGGGACAAGTCCCAAGTGCCTGTACGGTGAGCCTGGGCAATTCCCTGAGAGGAGGGACCAGAAGTAAGTCACAGGGAGGGGCCTGGTGTCACTTCTCTTGATTTGACTGGTGTCTCAACCACTCTTGGAACTCGGGCAAGAGAAGGTGTCACAAGCCCAGGAGCTGAAGCCAATAAATAAGGGCACATACAAGTCTAGAGGGGACTCTCTACTGGCCCTCTGTTGGCAGGTCCGACACTAGATCCAGGACCTCTCTCTCTTCTCTATCTCTTTTCTCTTAAAGTTGTTAAAGGCCTATCTTGGTTCCCCATAAAGCCTTATAGCTTAGGTAGACATAATTGTGAGAGTGCCAACATTTACAGAATATTTGTTCCCATTAAAGTTGATATTTATGTACAGACCTTGAGTGTTCTCACCTTAATCCATACCAAGGGGATTTAGGAATCCTAGTCACTCCCCCCTCCCCATAGGTTGGATGTGATAGCTGTATTACATAAATAACAATAAAACATGGAGCAAACTTCTCCAACCAGGGTAAAGATCTCACAATTTACTTAGATCTTAACACTTGAACAATTATAACTGCTGTAAGAAAAAAAAAATTTGCAAGAAATCTTTTGATTTCTAGGTGTAAAAGTCAATAATCACATAAATCAAAACACTGCAAATACACAGGCAAACTTAAGCCCATACTAGTATATAAAGATTGCCATCTGTAAATAAACAGAATGTACTCATTCCAGGAGAAAATTCAGCTATGTTTTACTAAAAAAAAAGTGAACTATGAAGAGCCTTCTAGACTTCACAAGAGAAAACTGTTACCTTCAACTGACCATCCCACTGAAGTTAAAATACCATGGGGGACAATTATAAAGCATATCATATTTTCAGAAGTTTTTCACAGCACTGTTGGAAGTCAATACAAATTCTGTATTTTAGAAAACTTCATCTTCTCTTCCCCCCAGTAAATACTAATGAATTTCTCAGATTACCTTAGTTTCAGGGCCATTTTCTTTCTTTTTGTTATCTGCTAAGCAAGGTAGAGGTTCACGTTGTGACACAGGAGAACAAAATTTTGCTCTAGGTTTCTGTTGCTGTTCTTCAAACTGCTGGCTAAAACCTTCAGGCAAGGCATCTTCAAAATAAAAAACGCACAGAATATGTCAATAATAATTACTGGAAGTCTTTTAAAGCGTGTTGGGAACCAACCCGAAGGACGTAAAACAAAAGCAACATGCCTGAAATAAAATTAGTCTTTAGCATTTTGATAAACCAGCATTTGCTTGTTGGACTTCCATAAAACCCTAAGAGTAGGAACAAGAGGTCTACAAGACTTTATACGCTAAAAAAAAGATATCCCAGAACCAGTCAGCAGTCCATCTGGGAAGGGAACACTGTTGTGTTGGGTTTGTGTGTGGGGGAAGAGGCTATGGTGGTGGCTCCTGTGAGAAGCTTCTTGAAGATCCCCCGGCCCCAAGTCAGACCCACTTCTGGCCAAGGCTGAGCCAACTGGCGATGGTGGCCATGCCTCTGTGATAATGTATTTAAGAAGGGGAAACTGAGAGGAGGGGGAGTTGTGAGGAAGAGTTGAGGGAGGCACCTATGCATGTAGGTCAGTGGAATGAAGCGGGGGAGGAGGTGCACCAGAGGAGAGACCCCACCTTGCAGCCCGTGGTGAGAGGCAGGCTGTGCCCCTGCAACCCATGGAGGTCACTGATGGAGCAGATGCCCATCTGCAGCCTGTGGAGGACCCCACACTGGGGCAAGGGGCTGTGCCTGAGGAATGCTGAGACTCTTGGAAGCCCCCACTGTTGTAGCTCAGCGCTGGGAGGACTGCAACACGTGGGAGGGACCCACGCTGGTCTCCAGTGGGAGGGACCCCACACTGAAGCAGGGGAAGAGTGTAAGGAGTCCTCCCCCTGAGGAGGAGGAAGTAGCAGAGACAACGTGAGGGACCAACCACAACCCCCATTCCCTGCTCCCCTACACCTCTGAGAGTGTAGCAGGTAAAGAAATTGGAAGCAAAGCTGAACTGGGAAAGAAGGGAGGGGAAGGTGTTTTTAAGATGTGATTATACTTCTCACTGTTCTATTCCAATTGGAAAATTAAGTGGTGGTGGTAGTGGTGTTATTAAATTGACGTTCTTTTTCTTCCCCTAATGAGTCTGTCTTTTGTCCCTGACCATGATAGGTGAGTCAAGCCCCCCTGTCCTTGTCTTGATGCCTGAGCCTTTTATTGTATTTTCTCCCCTCCATCCCTGAGGGGGAAGGAACGAGCAAGCAGCTGTGTGGTGCTCAGTTGCCCTCTGGGCTCAAACCAAGACAATTGTGACTACTACCAGTCTTGGTGAAACAATATACTTAATTACTACTATGAAGCATTCTCATGCCAAAGCAGGTCCTGTTACTCTTCTGTTAAAAACTGTAATCAATTCTCTGTCACCATACTCACCATCAGGAAGGTTTAAACAAAGCCAGTCAAGTGCAGAGTGAAGATCCCCACCATATAAAAGTGTATTTTTCATTGCTTCCTCAATGTGCTCAGTCTTAAAAGAGAATCTTTGTAAAGCCATGTATACATCCTATAAATAAAGAAGTCAGTAAATTTTAGAATTTAGTCTAGCAATCTAATATAGGCTTGTAAACTCCTATTTCCCACATATCAGGTAACTGGCAGTAAATGGAGGTAAACAGCTTAAATATATTAGGAGACTGAGTAGAAAATTGTGTTTTGCGTATATAACTTATATTTTAATTGTAAATATGTATGCATATGTATAAATACAGCTACACTCCAGCCTCTGTACACAGCTTATTTTCTAGTTAGAAAGATAAACCTAAAATTTTGCAGCTATATGTAACAAAAAATGTAGGAAACAAAATATTCAGATTAAGTTCTACTCCTCTATTCTGTCTGAAGACTCCAGTTTTAGTTACTGAATGCATAAAGACCTATTTCCTAATAAGCATATTTGTCAGTTTCACTGACGAATCATCAATGTAACTACCAGAAACATGCTACACTGGCTTGTACTGCATGCAGAAGTGTAGCATGATACATGATAGGAATGACAAAAAAGAAACTGTTTATTCTAATTAAACAATGGTCAGAGAACACCACTTTAAACTCTACCTGTAGTTTCTTAGCAGTAAGTCTTCTGGAAATCATTCCTTTGTCATCATTTTGGTTTTTATGGTCATTGATTACATCAATAATCCTTTTCTCTAAATGACCATTTATCATTACCTGCACAGAGAAAATCAGTTGATACAAAGCAAAACTTTACAATTTTTTATGATATATCAATGCTCTTCATAGCTAAAGAAATAAATGCAGAAATCTCTCTACTATTCAAATCCCAACTTTTCTAGCTTTCCCTAAGCGTGGTAAACACTTCTTATCAAAGGGACACTTTTTTCTTTTTACTTTTGCAAGCTATATGCTTTTACTTGAAATAGAAGAGTTTACTCCTTATTACAAAGAAGGCCTATACATCTTCAGGAAAATGTAGTATGTCAGGGAAAATACTGTAAGGAAATTTCAAAAACTTCCACGGGAAAGAACAAGGCCTTTCTCCTCTGCTTACCAAAACTGGTATAAAATAGTTCGATCATCAAAATATAATCTGTGACACTACCTTTCCTGTCTGGCTTAAAAAAAATAATGTTAGTAAAATAATAATTTTAGTATTTTTAACACTTCTAAAACATGAACCAAGCTTTGATTGCTACTGAGGTTGTTGTACAAAATCTGTATTCTTCCTCCAACAGGAAGAATCCACATGCACAGCAGAAGCCCAAACATAACTCTTTAATAGTTCTGCATGTAATGTGGCATTTGTACTTAAAACCAGACACCCTCCTGCCCTGTTACTTTACCCCTATTTCTTAAAGCACACTGAAAATCCCAAACATATCAAGCTCAAGACATTCAACGTCTAATACATGAACACAGTTTACCTGCATAACATAATGCTGAAGAAGAGCTGAAGAAATACTCACTCAGCTATAAGAGCACTATGGAAAACCAAAGTTGTTTTACCCAAGAAGATACTCACCTTAAGAACTGATTTATCTAGATTTGCAGCAGCACTGGAATCTGTTGTTGAACTAAAACTGTAAGTTTTTGGACCTGCAAATTGCAAATAACTATCATCACATAAGCAGAACACACAACATTGTTTACAGTAGCTAAAGCAGACACAACATAACACAGGTTAGTGCAAGCAAATACCACACTAATTTGTCAGAAACACATATGTACGTATCACCAGTGCAGAAATGACCCTTGAACAAGGAGTAACAAAGAAGAGTATGACTCTCAGCAGCCAAAACATAAAATCCAAAGTGACACAATGAGAGGAAATGGGATTGACTGCTCATTTTCAACTTTGGAACAAGGAGTGCCAAACAGGGAAGCTAACTGCAGTTTCAAAACAAGCAAGACTGTTGAGGGTTTACCACAAAGTGCATAGCTATGTAACAGAACTCTTTGCCACTAAAGCTGTGGATATTGGACATTTACTAAAGACCAAGGACAGACACGATAACTTTGTAGTAAAGAAACCGATTTGGGAGGGCATTGAAAAAACATTGCATCTGGCTCAGGAAGACCCCAAGTCACAACTGGTGGAGAACGTAAGAGTACCCTACAGCAGTATCACTGCACGTCTGACCTATTCTTACCTAGGTACCTGCTTTTGGCCCCTATTTAGGAGAGGGCACAGGGTTAGAGGCCTTTGGTCTGATCTACTGTGGTCACTCTTAAATGCTTTTCATTTAGCAGATGTTAGAAAAAAAATACTAATTCACAAAGCTATTTACTGTCATTAGAATGACAACATACAGCTTGCTGTTGGATTCCATCACTTGCAGAACACACATACTGTTTCTGGTACTGCACAGGTATAAAGAAACTGAGCAGCCTCCCAGCTTTCACCACCATTCAAGGCTGTATGCCACCCCAGAGGAAGCACAGCTGTGCTCCAGGAGTCACAGCTACCTCTCAGCTCCTCAGCCTGCCAGCAGGCGGGTTGGACAGCTCATCTGTGCAGGGCTGCCTCTGGAGAGGCATTTTAGATTGGCACTGGGTGTAGGCAACTGCATTTCAGAAAAAAAACAGTCAAATCTGGTCAGGAGCTACAAAGAGCAACTAGCATTCATGAGCTAATCACTGGCACTTACTGGTAGGCTGTGCAACTACACAGTAGTTAAGACTACACTAACTATCACTTACACTGACTTATTTTTCACCACAGCAGACAACCTGGGAGAGATGCAGGATAGTTTCTGAAGAGGACTGAGCGCCACGGTGTTGGGAGAAGTGGGAGACACAAAAAATACATTTAGCAGAGCCCAAATTTGTAAAAGCAGTGTACATTAATAAGTTCAAGAAGGTTAAATTAATGGAATGCAATACTCTGTTAACAAGTTGTAATTTCAAATGGCCTGGCCATTGCATCATTTGCTTATAGTCTGCAACATAAGCAGTTACTGATCTTATAAGGTATCTGAGCTACTTCTGGTAAAGCTGGCTTATTGAAAACAGACTTCTCACAGTGCTGCACAATACTAGTTTTTCAGGCTGCAGCCAAAACAGTCATCCCTCAGCTCATCCAACACTGAAGTGCCTTCAGCCCACAGAATTGTTCTGGGCTTTTCTCATGACAAAAAAAAAAAAAAAAAAAAAATCCCAAATCCACATTATGTTGGTTTTGAGCACATACAGAATGAACATCTACAAAAGCAGCTCATTACTGGGAAAGTGCCACATCAACACTTACTCCACAAGAGCTGCCAATAATCTAATGACAGACTTTTTGTAACTAACACAACACATCAATGCCAACAATGCTCATCTGCTCAGGGACGCCCCAGGAAGTGAGACAGGCTAAAGCCAGGCCTGACCAGCCCCGTGTCAGAGAGATTTAAGGTGCCTCTCGACGCTCAATTACGTCAAGTCTTTTAGCAGGCCTTTTCACATAACGCCGAGGCGCCCAGGCAGAACCAGGCCGCGCCCTCGGAGGCTCCCCGACGAAGCTGCCCCTCCATGTGCTCCCGGCCATCCAAGACACCCCTCCGCCGCCTTGACCCTGCGACCCTCCTCCCCACGGCACAGCCGCTCCCGGGGCTCCTTGGCCGGGGCCGCCTCACGCCGCGGGGCCCGGTACCTTGCTTGACACGAGGCTCCTTGGAGGCGGGCGGCGGCCGCGGCGCCACTCGGCTACCCGCCTCCGCAGCAGCGGCAGCTCCAGCCTCCGCAGCAGCCCGAGCCCGGGCAGCAGCAGTGGCAGCGGAGGCGGTGTGGGCCGCGCTGCCCGCCCGCTGCTTCTTGTTACGGCCGCCCATGGCACCTCCTGCCCGTACTGGAAACGACGCGCCCCCCCACATCCGGGCACGGCGCTTGGTACCGCCCTCCGCTTCCCACTGGCCAGTGCCTCCTGCATGGCACCGCCTTCCACCCGCCATTGGTCAGCGCCTGAGGTAGCGCACCTCGCCGCCGCTAGGCCTTCTAGGCCATGCGGGGATCAGGTTCCGGGGCAAGGGCCACTGCCGGTCGCGGGGGCTTGTGGGAAAGGCTTGGCGGGGGTAGTTGTTCACTGAAGGGAGGTTTACGCTGCCCCAGTGCTGGTGGGGTGGGACCGGGAGCGGGATCGGGCCGCTGGTGGGGCTCCCGGTGCCCGGGGGTGGCGGGGCGCTCTGCTTCTTCTCGGGGTGCAGCACCGCCGTAGGGGCGGAAAGGATCAGGGTCGGTGGGGGAGGTAGTGCCACGCGAGGCATTGTGGGACCGGTGGTGAAGATGGCGGACGCGTTTGGGGACGAGCTCTTCAGCGTGTTTGAGGAGGACTCGGCCGCCAGCGCCTCCTCCACCAAGAAGAGCAAAGAGGACACCAGGAGACCAGGGTGAGGGCGCAGTGGGGGTCCGGGGAAGCAGTGCCGGGGTGCTATGGCGGCTGAGTGTCGGGCCGCACTGCTGGGCCCGGCTTCTGCCTGCTTATCTGAACTACTGAACCTCCTCGGACCAGAGAGTCGGTGCAGCCTAAAGGGAAGCGCTTCCCTGGGATTCCTAGCCCCAAAGCTGTAGCCAGCCCGGGCGCCGTGGGCGGTTGGGAAGCGCGGGGATGTGGGGGCATGCTCATCTGGGAAGTGGTTTGAAAACCCAACAGAGATTTTTCGTGGGTGGAGTTCCCCGGGTCGTGCTCTGAATGTAGGGTGATCACTGTTTATAGGATACCTGATTTTTTTTTTGGAAGTATGTATGTAAAAGACAAAATTTAAATTTGCTTTCTATTTATGTTGCAGAAAAAAATTGGAGGAAAAATCTTCAGTAGTTGCGACAGGGAAGCCCAAAAGGGAAGTTGAGGTTGATAGTACTGAAGATACCATTTTGGGAAAGAAGCCAAAATTAGAGGATGTTGTATCAGAAGATGCTAAGTAAGTACCCAGCTTAATGTGTAGGGAAAGCATAACATGACATGCTGGTTAGCCGTATGCTAGTTGTGCATAGTCAATGTAAGTAGCTTTGCATTGTTTTCATATAAAGATGAATAGGCATACGAAGTTGATTTTTCATTATCTATATAAATGAGGATGTGTTGGTAATACAGCTTCAGTGGTGATGACCACTGGGTACGTTTAAAATGATACTGAGGACAGACAAGGAACTGCAGTATGAAAAGTTCATGTATTTGTGGTTACTGCATATGGATCGGTGGTTCTTGGTCAAAGCCATCGTGTTGATTTCAGGCATATAGCAAGAGATAAGCAGTGATGCACAGGGGAGGAGGCAGGCTTGCTGTACCATGCCACTGAAAGACATTATTGGCTTGGGGTACAGGAAGAATAATTTGACCAAGGGAACAGAAACAAGGCTTTTGAGGCATGTAAGATTATAAGTGCAGCAAATATTTGGGATCGTAAGTGTGGACATGCTTTTAAATTTGAACACAAATGGCAGGTATTTGGCATGTTGACAGCGACAGAGATAATGCAGCTGAAGGGGAGCCAGAATGCCTTTTCTGTGCTTTGGGATCTGTCTTCCCTCTTGTCCTTCTGGAACTTCATGACAGGTATTATGAGGTGTTTTGAAGGGACAGTATGGGCACTTTTGCAGCTTAGGGTATGTTAAGAGATTCTTGGGAACTTGGAAGTTTATGTTGGTTCAGAAAATGATTAGGAGAGTTTGTGGAAGAAAAATTCATCCAGAGTTGCCAAATGCAGGTCTGTACCTCCTAGCTCAAGATGTAGAAAACTCTACTACAGGAATAAAAATTACGTGCTCTCTGTGTTCTTTTTTCTCTGGGTGATGTATTATTGACTTCTGTCAGACAGAATCCTGGTCTGGATTGTCATTTGGTCTTACATGGTAATTTTTCATAAGTTTAAGGGAATATTTTCTATGAGAAAGTCGTGAGAAGACTTCTCGGAACACTGTAAACAAAGAGTAGCCGTATAGAAGCAAAACAGAGCCAGAGTCAACATTTTAAGTCAGTTTGTGTTAGTGGTCTCAGTGGAATATATACTTGTCCACAGTAACTTACTAAGTATGTTAAAACCATCAGAAAAAACCACTGTTTTATGCAGTGAAGACACTAGCCCATTTTTGTGGCCATGAGAGAAGGGACTGGTGAAGAAAAGAGGGGTCTCATCTTCAGGCAGCTGCTGTTGTTCAGTGTCATGACTAGTAGCAGGAATACAGGTCTTGAATTTTGCTTTGTTGTATATTGAAAAAAAGGCCCCATTTAATCAGAAAAGTTCACGTGAACAAATGTGATACAAGTGCTGTTTAGTGGTGCAAATCCCAAAGTGGTAGCTAGAGTAGGTTTATATAGTAGCAAAATTTTAATACTTAACAGGTATTCTTAGTCCTGGTAGTAGTCTCTTCCAAGTGTCCGTTTAAGTGTGCGCATCGTTTTTTTAATGTTGCAGTTAAAGTAGAGGTGAAGTTCAACATTTTTGCATTTATAAAGAAAACAGGATTTTTAAATACTGTTTTGGCAATCCTAACTCATATGTTTTTAGTCTGGCAGACCTGATGCCTCAAGTAAAGGTGCAAGCTGTGGAAACTGTTGAAGGTTGTACACACGAGGTAAGTGCAGTAAAATGCACATGAAAAATATAGGCTTGGTTCATAGAATTATATGTATTACTGCCAGTATAATAATACTGTTTATTGCACTTGTACTTATTGTATCATAGGATCCTTTAGGTTGGAAAAGACCTTTAAGATTATCAAGTCTGACCATAAACGTAATGCTGCCAGGTCCACCACTAAACCATGTCCCTAAGCACCACATCTACATGTCTTTTAAATACCCCCAGGGATGGTGACTCAACCACTTCCCTGGGCAGCCTGTTCCAGTGCTTGACAACACTTTTGGCAGAGAAATTTTCCTAATATCCAATCTGAACCTCCCCTGGCACAACTTTAGGCTGTTTCCTCTCATCCTATCCCTTGTTGCTTGGGAGAAGAGACCAACACTCACCTTGCTACAACCTCCTTTCAGGTAGTTGTAGAGAGCAATAAGGTCTCCCCTCAGCCTCCTTTTCTCCAGGCTGAACAACCCCAGTTCCTTCAGCCACTCCTGATAGGACTTGTTCTCTAGACCCTTCACCAGCTTCGTTGCTCTGCTTTGGACACGCTCCAGCACCTCAATGTCTTTCTTGTAGTGAGGGGCCCAAAACCAAACACGGTATTCAAGGTGCGGCCTCACCAGTGCTGAGTACAGGGGGACGATCACTTCCCTAGTCCTGCTGGCCACAGTGTTTCTGATACAAGCCAGGATGTTATTGGCCTTCTTGGCCACCTGGGCACACTGCTGGCTCATATTCAGGTGGCTGTTGACCAACACCTCCAGGTTGTTCCCCACCGGGCAGCTTTCCAGCCACTCTTCCCAAAGCCTGTAGCATTGCATGGGGTTGTTGTGACCCAGGTGCAGGACCCAGCACTCAGCCTTGTTGAATCTCGTACAATTGGCCATAGACCACCAGTCCAGCCTGTCTAGATCCCTCTGTAGAGCTTTTTTGCCCTCAAGAAGTTATATTATTTCATACTAAATATAAGGTAGGACAGGCTTGTAAAGAGTTTGAAGTCTGTGTCTGGCATTGAGCATGCACAAAATGCACTTGAGAAATTAATAGAATATCTTACCGGAAGCAGATTGAATGATACTTGCAATAAAATAAGTGATTGTGAGGGACTTAATGATAATTTTGATAGGTTTCCATATATCAAAGGTACCAAGCACATTCTGAGTACTGTTGTTGAGGAGGAAATTCGTTGTTAAAATAGGTCTTTGTTCATAGTGTGATCTAATTGTGCAGCAGTGCATTGAAATATTTTGCTATTCTGCTTCAAAGAATGAACAGCTTTCTTGTAAGGCTGATTACTGTTGAAAATTACATTTTAATAAAAAGGAAAAGTGTTTTTACGTAAAAGCAAAATAATGAAAACTATCCATTTTCAAATTGTGTTAATAGACATAAATACAATTTAAAATATGAAAAATCAGAAGTATTAATGCTGATTCCTTTTTTCAAATGATCCTTCATCCAAGGATGATTGTCAAGAGGAGTTTCTGTGAGAAGTAAATATGTAAATTTAAACTTCCTTGCACTTTCATGCTCATTTTCTGTTCTGTGCTGTCTTCCAGAACTAGCTCAAATTAATTAGGGTCACATTCAAGGATCCTGTATGATTAGACCTTTGTAATGAAGGAACTGTATATGCAATTGATGATACAGGTTTTAAAGCTCTTGCATACATACAATATTTGTTATCTTGAGGTGTCTGGTAGAGGTTTGCCATCGCTCAGTAACTGAAGAGAGCTTAAATATCTAGTAATAATGAATTTCAGATACTGGCCGGGAACAGGAACTTTACCTGTATAAATACATTGTCATTGGAGAGGATATGTTATCAATGTGAGCTGAATAATAGCTCCTAACATCCACTGGCCAGAAGCCATGATTGTGTCTTGGCCTGAAGAGCTAAATTTCCAAGGTGGGTGAAGCAGAAATATTTCACATAAGACAGTAAGGAGTGAGAGCAGGAGCATCATTGGGGCAGGTGGATAGAGATGCTGGTTGAAAAACTCTTGAGAGAAAGAAAGGAAGGAAGGAAGCCTTGACATATGAGCTCATAGAAACAGGATAACAGAAACTCAGACTAGTTTTCATGCACTTTACGTCTCGTGCCCCAGGTCTTCATAGCTTGCCATGTCACTGGAGTGAACACCAAGAACTTGAGAACTCTGCAACTGTTTTTGTTTAAAATGTGTTTTATAGGTTGCACTTCCAGCAGATGAAGACTTCACAGGTCTGAAGCCAAGAACTGGAAAAGCTGCGAAAGTATGTGGTAGATTGCATTTATTTTTCTTTTTGCATATGCTTTAGATACTAGATGAAAGTAGAGGGAAAAATGATACACCCTGCAAGTAAGGCTTGGAAAAAAGTATCTTGAAAAGATAGCCTGTTGTAAGTAAGACTGGTGTTTCTATATTTTAAATTTGGTAGAGCAAAATGTGGTGGTTGAATGGGGTGGATAGGCTGTTGTGACTCCAGTTCTATTCTACAACATTAGGTAGACAGTAGTACACAGTATTACACATTGTACACAGAAGTTTTCCTAAATTAGTAAATTAGACAAAAATCAGTCATCGGGGCAAGATTTTCATTTGATATGACAACAGGATGTAAGTAAAGATCTTACGTGTGGTATTAGATAACGTTATTTAAATACAAAGTCATTGCAAATTACTGGATTAAGATCAGTTGAAGTTACATATCTACAGGATTTGATTTCTGCCTGTAATTTGCACACTAGATCAGTCACAAAACTACTTAGATGTAAATAACAGTCTGTGTTAAAAATATGTAAGGTTTTTGCTTTCTTTCTTTTTAGGAATATCCATTCATTCTTGATGCCTTTCAGAGAGAAGCTATTCTTTGTGTAGATAATAACCAATCTGTGCTAGTGTCGGCTCATACATCAGCTGGTAAAACTGTTTGTGCAGAGTACGTAATTTTCTGACAGGCTCTAGTAAGAGAATGGTATGATGCTTGTCATGTCATTTTGTTGAACCATCAGTAGCTGTTGTGTCTCAGTTTCTTGATACAAAGTTTGGACCATTAGTGTTAAAACTGAATGGACCACTCCTGAATATAAAAATTACTTATTTTGTCTTATTTAGTGGGTAGTGAAAGGCTTAATTTGTGTTTAAACTTACCTTTCATTTTTAAACAATCTGGTTTTGTTGAGATGTTACTGTATAAATGGAAAGGAAAGCTTCTTCAATACAAACTTTCATGAATTTAGAAAAAAATACCTTTGTTTTCAAGCCCTTGGCTATAACTAATAATGAGTTACTTGTATGTTTGCTTTGCTTTGTCAGAAGCATTGGTTTGATTTAATTTGCAACTTGGTGTTTATCAAGCAAGAAATGTTCAAAAGATAGTGTACATTTTTTGTCAGAGTTTGGTCTGACAGTGAAGTGACTTTGCTGACCTGAGGTGAGATGTGAAATGTACGTGTAGATGTATTAGAACATGGGTTCAAATAATAGTTTGTCATGAGACAGTGACAATTAAATTTTTAGATTTAATTAGGTGTGCTCTGATATCGGTAAAAATCTGTTAATGTCGTCAATGATTTGTTGCTCGCCAAAGTGGCGTACATAGTTGAGTTAAGATTCAACTGAATTTAATAATGCTTCATATCACTCTAGCAGTGGTCTGAATTTCGTATTTTATTTTGGGTTTTTTTTTTGAAGAGAAGTTTAGAGGAAAGTGATATGCTCTGAAAGTCTTTCTGACAACTTTAATATGTACAATGTTTGAATACAGATATGCAATAGCCCTTGCTTTGAGGGAGAAACAGCGTGTGATATTTACAAGTCCAATTAAAGCTTTGAGTAATCAGAAGTACCGTGAAATGTATGAAGAATTTCAAGATGTTGGTTTGATGACTGGGGATGTCACCATTAATCCTACAGCTTCTTGTCTGGTAATGACAACTGAGGTAAGATCAGACATTAATTTGTGATCTGTGTGTGTTTTCTTCTACCCTTTTTTGACTGAGAAGGTCTGATATTGAAAGGTTAAAGTTATCATCATAAGCCCAGTTAGGGTAGAAAATGTTGCAAGTTCATTATACCACCCTTTAATGTTTTAACTTTTGGTTATTAAATAAGTTAGGTAAATCTCTGTAAACTCATGCTTTTGGACTATCAACAAGAAACTTTCATTCTCACATGCAGAAAGGCAGAACTAGGTTTCCTGAACGCTCAAGACACTGTTTTCTTTGGATAGATGTGAAGTACTGAAAGTCAGTCAAGCTTACTGAATCCTGTAGGGTCAGTTTTTTATTCTAGGGAAACAGAATGGGGAAAGGAAAATCACTGAGTAGTAGTTGAGTGGTTCATGCTAGATGCTAGTACACCAGGAATATACAGTTTTTCGTCTACGGTAACGAAAACTGTTGGCACAATTGTGTCATATTTCTGTTGTAGAAATCTATCCAGCCATGAGTTGGAATTTTCCTCTTGCTGTCTTTACCTCAAAGGACTAGAGAGTCTTACAGAGAAAACTCTGGTAGGGGAAAATTGGAGTGGAGAGACAGGATGACTTGAATTCTGACAAAGGTTTCCTCTTAATCACAGAGACATTATCTATTAGCATGAGGGAGGAAGGCTTGGCAGAAGTAGATCTGTAGACCTGTAACAAATACGCTACCACATAGAGGCTGGGAGAAAAAGAATTTTTCTTTCATGTTCCTTCATTGTTCTTGCAGGGAAATGAGTTCATCTCGTATCACGAGATTTGTTAGATTGCAATCAACTTGGAAGGCATCTCACAGTCAATCTTTAAATGCTTTTAAGTTTTGTGCAAAATAAGATTTCATACTGCCATGCAAATGTGAACCAAAAGTTCTTGCAGTTTCTTACTGACACCTCTGTAATATGTGACAGTTGCTATTTCATGTGATGATCTCAGGGTTTTTTTCCTCTTCTAGATTTTGAGAAGTATGCTCTACAGAGGTTCTGAGGTTATGCGAGAAGTTGCGTGGGTTATTTTTGATGAAATCCACTACATGAGAGATTCAGGTACCCTATATGTACAATTTTTCTTTTCAGTAATTTTTTTTCCCAAGAACAAATATTTTTCTTTTAAAGAATTACATCTTTATTCTCTCTCTAAAAATCAGTCATCTTTGTGCATAAATCATTCAGAATTTGTTTTCTACTGAATGTATATAAGATAGTTATTGTGTGTTGCAGTCTGCATTTTCTTTGCCGAGGCAAAAGCCACCTAGAAGGCATTTGTTGTACCCCATTTGTGTAGGGGAAGGTTTTTTGAGTTTTTGTTTTATTTTGTCTTTAAGCATGCTGTACTATGGCATCAGAGCTGAAAAATAGGCTTTAATCACGTAAATTTCCCATGTGACTTTTACACTTTCAGAACGTGGTGTGGTTTGGGAAGAGACAATTATTTTGCTCCCTGACAATGTTCATTACGTGTTCCTTTCTGCAACTATTCCAAATGCCCGTCAGTTTGCTGAATGGATCTGCCATCTTCACAAACAGGTAATGTTTCTGATGGGCTGTACCTCCATCCTTTTTGTTTTGTGGCAAAATACTGGCTCTTTGGTTGATGAGAACTGAGCCTTTGAGCATCTTTTTAGTCATACTGCTTATAAATGATGGTATAGATCGCTCCTGGCTTCTTTGGTTGTATTCCTAGCTTTTGCAGCTATACTGGCTGTTGGTTCTACAAAGCAACATTAAAGCTGTTTCTTTAAAGTTTATTTTCCACACTTATTTAGACACCAGCTTGATTTCAACAAACATTCTGAATTATGAATCATGATGAACATACTATGATTTTCAGAGGGCTGATAGACAAGAGGTTATTTGGAGAATTTGTTTGAAGAATTCTGTAAAAAGGCCATGTGGAAATCAGAAGTAAATCATAAATCCATAGGAAATACTATATATGTATGCAAACAAAGTGAGAAAAGAGGAATGTAAGAAATCTATCCTGTTCCGTAACTGTTAGGTTTATTTTAATCTGTTTTTTTAAGAGATGCTTTTGCAGGAAAAAATATGGGAATTATAATTAGGGAAGTTGATATCCACAAGAGGTTGGTCCGATTTTAAACATACCCCAGAGATTGAATCTTATGTTGTTTGTGATGAAAGGAGTGTAGTATAAGAAATGTCTATTTAAGCATGGCATAAAACCTTGACTTTGTTTTGCAGACCACTAGACACTGATTTTTTTTTAAAGATTTACATAATATTTAATATTTTAAAGGAAGTGGTCTGTTTATTTTTTTCCTAAACAAGCTTTCTCTGTGCATTAAAACCTTAAATGTTTTTAAAAGTCTACTGTGTGCCTTTTTTAGTTGGTGTAAGAAATACTGCAGGCTTTTTTACAAAGTAGAAATTAACAGTTTTTCCTTTTGATTTTAAATGGTGTTGAGATTTTGAGTCTGTGTAATAATACAGAAGGAAATATTACCTGTCCTTACTTTTTGTGTTCATGAGAAAGAGAATTTTTGTAGCCAGATTGTGTACTTCTAAAGGACTTGCAAACTTCTAATTTTCTTAAGCAATGTCATTAGTACAAAATTCATATTCAGGAAAGAAAATTTATCTTGCTTTCTGTGAGTCTTACTTTCTGGCTTTTAGAAATATGTATTTCAATAGTAATGTATTTGATTTTTCATCAAGCAAGTGTTTTTACAGTGCAATTAGAAACATTAAATATTTATGTATATGCTGTTCTTTCTTTATAGCCTTGCCATGTGATTTACACTGATTATCGACCCACTCCACTGCAGCATTATATATTCCCAGCAGGAGGAGATGGACTCCATCTGGTTGTTGATGAAAATGTAAGTGACATTCAGTTTGTTTGGAAGATCTTTTTCCTCGCGTATCAGTCACAAGCTTGGTCTCTAGCAAAATTTGGATTGGCTATGCAAAAAGGATGTTTGTGTTAAAATGAAGTACAAATGAATAGCAATGATCTCTGAATTGCTGTTAGATTTTTGGAGTCTTATAGAAGAGATTGGTTTTATTATCTAATGCAGGTGGTAGTCAGCTGAGTAGTAAGTACTTTGCTGAGATGTCTTAAGTGCCCTCATCCTTGCTTTGTTTCCTAAAATGCGTGCTGCTTTCTGTAAATCTGCAAAGTAGCTGATGTTTCTTGTACTGTTTCTCAAAGGAAAACATAGTAGCATATAAATTTTACTTTGTCTGAGGGGGCAAAATATTTTTGTGTCTAGGTGATTTTGAAGTAATGACTTGTTTAAAATTCATCATCAGCTTGCACAGCAGTAGCTAATGTCACAAACAGTCGTACTGCACTTGAAGCTAGGTCTTCATTGCGCAGTGTAGTTTCATGTAGACATTCCTAAAAGTCAGTTTTGTTATTGTGTTATTCAGCAGGTCTAGCATGGTTAATGGTGTGGTGGATAGAACAATGAGCAATAACTTCAGAGACACCAATGTAATTCTGACCTGTGACACCGACGTAGTAAACTCGCTAGCTTATGCATTGTTTTTGTCCTTCTGCCTGTAAACATGGGCTAATGGTACTGGCTATGCAAAGCACCAAATATTTTTAAGTGAGCTATGTAAGAAGTAATTGCTTACAAAGGTTGTGTTTTATATCTAGGGAGATTTCAGAGAAGATAATTTTAATACAGCAATGCAGGTGCTTAGAGATGCAGGAGACTTGGCAAAAGGGGACCAGAAAGGCAGGAAAGGAGGATTGAAAGGTGAGTTTGAATCCCATTCTAAAGTAACTTTTTGTATAATACAACGAAGTTGTATGTTGTCCTTTTGTCTCAGTTATTCCATAAGATCTTTTTTTTTCCAAAATAACATTTAAATTAATATAATCTCTCTGCAGGTCCTTCAAATGTTTTTAAGATTGTGAAAATGATCATGGAAAGGAATTTCCAACCTGTGATTATTTTCAGCTTCAGTAAGAAAGACTGTGAAGCCTATGCACTTCAGATGACAAAGTTAGATTTCAATACAGGTACAGATAAATAAAATGCAGTTTTATTCACAATTGTAGTTTGATGTGGAATGTTACTCGGGTTAGATATTTCTAATTCCTGTTACTCTATTTTAAACTTCATTCCTTTCTTCAAAATCCTGTTCACTTCAATAATAGCACAAGAGTTCCTAGGAAATTCTATAATGGGACAAGATGTAACAAGTGTATTTCCCAAAATTTTCATGTTATGTCCATTAGAAAAATGAGTATTCTCTCAAAGTCAAAACAGCTGCGTAACAAACCACTAGACTGTTCTTTCTCAACTATTAAATCCAGTTTTCTTCTTCCCCCTTCTCAAAGAAAAAATCGAAAGTTAAACAAAGAATATTTTTTAGTTTTGGATTAAGACCAAGCTTGGAAAACATTTAAGCTCGTTTCTTCTCGGAAATGTTAAGAGTTGTAACAAAAATAAGGAATTTGTTGTAAATCAACATAGCGCTTCATGTTTGTGAACGGTTCAGGGTTCTTGGTTGTTTACTTGCTCTAGCCTTTGCATGTTCTGGTTCAGTGTTGCAAAATAGTGCACCCATTTCTGTCAGAAAATCTAAAGATATGCACAAGTGCAGAGATGCATTTTCATACATTTTCTTCAGTCATATCTTTGAATATGTATTTTTGATATTTGTACTACTTAGGTAGAAAGGATATAAACTTAGAGAATTAGCAGGGAAGAGGAAGAACCTCTGTGTCCATGCAGACAGGGACTAATAGGTAAAAGAGAAATGGGGAGGTTTATGAAATAGGCAGAAAGTACGTAAAACTGAGAAATCACAGTCTTAGAAATAGCTGAAGTTTAGGCTATTCTGCCAAGTTTGTTCTATTTTCCTTTTCCCTGAGCATCTACTGGTTACTGTTAGGCTCCTTCAGGCTCACATTCAAGTCTTGACCCAATGTGGATGGTTTTGTGTGGACTTCACAGTCTTCCATGCTCTTTTTATTGTAAACTTGTAACTATTAGAATGTGGTAACACTTTATTTACATACAGTATTAGCCTTCTCGATTTTGTGATAACGTACAAATTGCCTTCTTAGATGAAGAAAAAAAGATGGTTGAAGAAGTGTTCAATAATGCAATTGATTGTCTGTCAGATGAAGACAAAAAGCTTCCTCAGGTGAGTGGAGATTGAATAGGCGTAGCTACTGCTCTCCTGTTTTCTGCAACTTTTGAGGCTGTGGGTCTTTTGTAGTGGATACAGAAATTATAAACTGGATATTCTCATTCATCTCCCCAGGTTTTAATCTCTCTTACATTTCTCCTTGGAATTGTGAAATAGGACTCAGTGATTAGGATTCCTTCCAGTTGTGATTCCAGTGAATGACATATGACAAAATCAACCATGGCGTTCCTATCCTGTGTTTTATTTTTTCCTGATTATGTTTTTAAGTAAATATAAGGGCTTATAAAGATATGTATCTGGGTTAAAACTGTCTGGAAATAGTTCATATGAGAGCGCAGCATGCACTTTATCAGGTATCGGCTGCTGAGCCTTTCAAAAAATTGAATTGATGCATCTGCATTCTAATTTATTGTGTAATGACTAAGCATAATGACAGCCTTTACAGTGGAAAAATACAAGCTTCTAAATGGACAGAATTTTACAGGGTTCAGTACTTTTGCAATAAATACTAAAACTATAATTTATTCCTACCCCCCTCTTTATTTATTTGTGTCCATCATTTCTTAATGTAGTTACCTTTATTGTGAGCATGGCAATTTCTTCTTTTAAAAAACAACCATTGAATTTTTGGCCATGCCTACTTGCTTTGGATTCCAGATACTGTTTTATTTGTGAACTTGAGAAAAATGGAAAATAAGAATCCAGTATATAAGGTGTTACATGCTGGTATTTTTGGTAAGCTTATAACAGTGGCATTATACCCAAGTAATCTGTTTTGGTATCTGTGGACATTATCTCAAAAGCGTATTCTCAAAATTAGGTTTGGGGTGGTAACCAAGTGTTAATAGATTGTTAATGGGAATTATTGTTTTCAAAGAAAAAACAGAGACAAAACTGAGTTTATATAGGTATTTGAAGTATAATGTTTTTAGAATTTAAGAGACGAATTCAGTCATTTACAGCCTGAATTTCCATGTATGGCTCTCGTGGGTGCTGACTTCACTGTTCTACAGCATATATCAATAAATGAAATCACTGCAACTAAAATTGAAACAAAATATATCACGCATACCAGGATCGCTATTTCCAAAAATTATTTTAAATGAGGCAATTTTTTTTGTATAGAGGCAAAGTTAAGTACTAACTGCATGTGTAGATTAGGGCATAGCTTCACAGTTGGCTAACCCAGTTTAAGACTAGTCTATTGAAAAGATTGGCCTCTGGCTTTACTCTTCACATCATCCCTAGTTCTAACTGGAAAATAATACTGAAGGGTTATTTATTGTATTTAAAATCGGGAGATACTGAATTACATGAACACTGAGGGCAGTGTTGAGGTTTTCTGTTCAGGTTTTATTTTTTAGTAATGAATATTAAAGTTTTTTTACGGGTCTTTATACCTTCCTTCCCAGGTTGAGCATGTACTTCCTCTTTTGAAGCGAGGAATTGGTATCCATCATGGTGGTCTGCTTCCTATCTTAAAAGAAACCATAGAAATTCTTTTCTCTGAGGGCCTAATAAAGGTATATAATTCATGTCCATGTTTAGGTTTTTTCTCTGTTGTGAGTAATCTGAAAAAATGAGAACTGTGTCTTAGCTCAGAATATATGCTAGTATTACAGTGGAGATCTGCTTATGGACTGAAAAAGGTGAAAGACTCATTACACGTGCCAAACTGAAAAATGCTTTATGTTTTGAATGTGATTCTACGCAGGAAGCATAAGGCTTAGTACTTACCAAAACTTTTTTTGAACACTCTGTGAACCATTAAGTAGGCAGTTTTAAAAAGAGCTACACTCATGTGAAGGGAAAGGCTTCATTCTGTGGATCTACATAGTGGGTTCTGCAAGTGCCCACAGCACCTCTGGAAGCCTGTAGTTGTTCCAGTGGCACAGGTTGATTGGTGTAACTGATTGCAGCTCCCTTCCCTTGAGAAATGCAAATATTTCTGTAAATGCCTCCATCTTTACCTGAAAAAACAATTCTTGAAGCTGGTTATTTTTTTTTTTCTCTCTATAAGGAAAAGTTTGTAGTCTTTAATACTTTACCATAGATGTCTTATGTTAGTGCACAATTACAGCTCTAGTTTTATGTGTTCCAGATTTTATTCTAAAGTATTTAAACTTAAAATGTCTAACTTCAACATTTTCTTCAACTGTTTTAAGATATATTTTGCTCCTATAAATGATTGTAGACATTTACCAGGGTGTTTATTGGTTGCCCTAAGGGACATACGTTCAGATGAAAGTTGTGGGGTTTTTTGGATAGCTAACTGTTATTTTCTTTTTGCAAACTTTGAATGTGGGAATTAACAATTATTTTTCATTAACATAATTTGCACTTCCTTGTGTTTTGTTTTGGAGTCTTTCACATGGTCCCATCTAACTAGTTTTCATGTTTTCCCAAAGGAAATAGGGGAGGGGTGGGGAGAATGCTTTTTGTGCAGTTTTTAAATATCGAATGCACCTATGTTCCTGTGTTGGCTGCACATAAGTAGTAAAATCTGGAGAGGTTTTGTGTAGTAATCTCTGACGATTTGCATGTTTGCTTAAGTGTGTTTGGTTTTGCCTGCTTAACTTTAGTCTGTTTATTTAGGCCTTGTTTGCAACAGAGACTTTTGCTATGGGAATTAATATGCCAGCCAGGACTGTGCTATTTACAAGTGCCAGCAAATTTGATGGAAAAGATTTCCGATGGGTAAGTGAAAAATGGGTTCTGTAGAATAACTGAATTGCATTATTTAAACCTTACTAGGATTAAATTTAGTTGTGATGTATCCACTTCAGTGTAGTAGAAAATATTTTTTTTCTTTCAAAAATCTTTCTTTGTTCACTAAATCCATTTATCATTAGTGTACAAATTCCTGAAGACAAGATTCCTCAGATTATGCATGAGATTATTTAGTTTAATAAGACACAGCAAAAGGACATGAAACACAGGTTAGTGGTGGACACTGAATTAGACCAAGACTTCTGCACAACTTGTCCGAGACTGTGTGACCCAAGCATTTTCTTCTGTGTCAGAGAAATGTGGAGAGTAAGTGGGTTCGGTATCATATCATAATGATTGCTAAATTTAGGTTTAGACAGATGCAAGAAAAGAGATCATTTACCTCAGGAGAGTATTGATTGTTCTGTTCCAACATAGTATTTTGGGTAGCCCACAGAAAGACACAAATGTGCAGAGGGAGAGACACGTTAAAACAGCTGAAAAACAAGTAATTTAAAAGTTTTAAACATTAAAACCAGGTATGTGATTCACATATAAATAATAATAAGGGTGTACAAGTCATCCCGTTATAAGTAAGTGTCATGGTTCATCTTTCAGAGATGGGAAAACTGAGGTAAACATGACAAGTGACTTGACATGCATTATGAAGTAAACATCTTTTCAATCTTAGTTTAGGCTGTTCAGTTTCACTGTGCGTTCAGTCTGATTGCATGTCCTTAAGGTATATGTGAGAACTGGCTACCTTTGAGGTATCAGATATGTGATACTCCTGCTTTTGAAACGATTTAACACAGTTTCCTTAAGTAGTTTTTGAGATCTGACTTAAAGTGAATGTAAGTGCCACAGATTACAAAAAAAAGGTTTTATAACTTACTGAGACATAGGGAGCCACTTATAGCTGGCTCTTGTCCATGTCCCAGTTCTTTATAACCTCTTCGATTTCACTGTTAGTAGGCATAGAAATGCTGCTTCTGCTGGGTATCAGTATTTTAATGTTACATCTGAATAATTATTTAATCATTTGAATGAAATGATACATTATTTGAAGATGGTGAAGATGCATTATCACCATGTATAAGATGTATTATAGTTTAATAATCTCCACCATGCCCAGCAATCTTCTATCACATAAGACATAAAATGTTTTTTGTACTTATTAAAATGATACACAGTGTTACAGAAATCACTGTAGCTATGGGAGCGTTAGTTAATGCTGCTGACATACATTGTTCATAGTCATGGAATCTGTGAAAAGTTCATGTCGTAGATAACTCTCCTGATTTTTATACATCATGGTCATTTACTGCATAATTGTAAATAGCACTTTATATGTTCTTGCTATTTTTCTGATGTTTGTTAAATTTTTTTCTTTTTCTTGTTTTATCCTAGATATCCTCAGGTGAATACATTCAAATGTCAGGTCGTGCAGGACGTCGAGGTATGGATGACAGAGGAATAGTAATTCTTATGGTGGATGAAAAAATGAGTCCAACAATTGGCAAGCAGCTCTTGAAGGTAGGAGAGAAGTTAACTTTTTTTTTAATCCTCCCCACTAAGGTGATTCTCATTTGAATAATGTAACATGTAAAATTGTACACCTAGAACAAAAGGTATGTAGATCATGCAAGTAGGAGGTGCATGGGCTAAAAGGATTATGGTTTTCACTGCATTTTCTTTAAAGTGGGAGTTTCTGTTGTGAGACAATATTAGAATACCAGTCTCATCCTTCTCTGTATAAAAGGAAAGGTAGAATTACATTCTGTTTTCTAGTGGTTTCACTACTGCTGCAGCGTTCTGTTCATTTCTTGCTGACCACAGTCAGTTCAAGGATATTGCTGAACTAGAACAGGTTACCTGAGCTTTCAGAAGAATTATTAAAGGCTTGGTTCTGTGGTGAAATAAAACTTTGTTAATGGACTTTTCAGTGTAATAGACAAACTGGATAAAGACATGCAAAAAAATGAGGTACATATAAATAAGAGTGAGATGGCTGTCAGCTAAAATTAACTATGGAGAAATTGATAGTGCTTGTAGGAAACTGAGGTTTATAAATCAAGAGACTGAAAAAAATTACTCTTGTGGTTGAGATGGGCATTAGATTATAGGGCTTCCTCACATTGTAATGGAAGTTGTTACAGATTCAATAATACCCTCTTGCTTTATAGTTTGAATGTGAAACATTGGACTCATTACACTTCTATTTAAATTACATGGCAAAAATCACCATAATGAAGCATAATATTCTGTTCTGTGTGTTGTCTGTCTTAGGCTGCTTACAGTAATTGTGTATGCATGTTAAAATTGAAAACTTGGGGAGTTCCTCTGCACGCTGTTCGGGAGCTTGTAGTCTTGGTACAAATAGCAGGTCATTTGTGTTAAAATGACACTTAAGAGTATTATTAGAGTTTGTATAAATTGTGTTAATTGTACCTTCTTAAAGTCAGAATTTTCGTGAATGCTATGTTGTGGCTAACTAACCACAAATTAATAACATAAGTTTCAAAAATATTGGAACTCATTCATATATGGTAGCATTAGGTTTTGAATTTACTTCTTAGTCTTGATTTGATTTGTGTTTTCTCAGTGGAGTGCATGTATATTTGTTTACATCCACACTTAATGTGTCGCAATCTCTGAGATGTGCGAAGGCTAAGTATTTTAAGTAGATTTTTATACGTTTTTAAGTCTCTAAAAAAAATAGATGTGATTTTGTGGCATACTTAATTTAAATAAAGTCTTTATACCATTGTACTTCCACAGCTGAAAAATTAAACAGCAAGAGATACAAAATGAGAGAAGAAAAAAACAGTCCTTATAAATACCATTAATTTTGTGAACTTGTAATCTGTAGTTTATAAAGAATATCCCCCAAAGGTTAATTTATTTGAAGTAATAGTAAATAGCTTAAGAAAAATTGATCTTTCAGTTATTTATCTTCAGGCTTTATGAGATTACTGTATAAGCTCAACCATTCAGAAGGTGTGTTTTTAAGTTTGTAAATTCAGTAGTTTGAGAACTGTAGAACTCAATCTTCATGAAGTATGAAGAAAAAAGGAAACAGTATATCACCTACATCTTTTTGATACTATCTCGATTTGTTGTCTAGATTTTAAGGAAATAATAAAGAATATTTCCTTTATTGAAACTATAAGCCCTTTGATATTTTTTTTTCTACCTTTTGAATTATAAGGAAACAAAAGGGGAAAATAATGGGAAGGTTTTGGCTTTCCATAGTATCACTTGGTTCTTCTCCACTGATCTAAATACATTAATGTATTTCATTAATTTTTCACACTACTTCACTTGTAAGCAAGGACCAAATTTAAGATTTCTTTGAAAAAGATTAGAAGGGGCTATAATGAAGGTATTGATGCTTCTGTTACTATTCAATCAATTGCTGAAAAGGCAGTAAAAGTAGTCTTTTTTATGAGATGAGCAGTACAACATAAAAAAATACTTCATATTTTCCCTTTTAAATACAAAACACTTTGAGGAAATTTTATGTCAAAGCAGGCCAAGAATGTATACAGACTAACATTTCTTCAATATTGACATTTTGTATACGTCGTTAAGTGTGTCTGAATTAGCTTTTACTTAGTAACTGACAGTGTAAATAAGAAAAATCTGTAGTAAGATCATGATCATGTCTTGTGGTAATGTTTTGTCGCCACATCAAGTATTGTGGCTTTGCTCCAGGATAACCTAAAGATCTATAGGGAAAACTTCAGGAAAAAATGCATTAGCCATACTGAGAATGATAGGACATTTACATAGGACATTTTTATCGTAGCTCTTCAACCCTAATGCATGTCTGATCCAAATGATTTCCTGAATACTAGAGCAAAATGTCTAGGAATAGTGTTATCAGCTGCTGTTAAGTGAAGTGAGAGCTTTGAGTACATTTCAGTACCAGCAGTATTGCTGCAGCTGTGCTGTTTGCCTGCCACTGTTCATTGCAACATTGTGTACAGTACTTCAGACTTCAATTCAAAGTTCAAATCTTAGATGGAGTTCTTCCAAGGGATATTTGTAAATATTTCTTAAACTTGGTAATGTACATTTGTCTTCTGGAGTGTAACTAGGTTTTTTTGTTTATCCTTAGCATTTATTTGACCATTGAATATTTAGTAAACTGGTGATTTGCACGAATCTATAAACACAATGTTTGATAGATTTCTGAAGACAGTAAATTACAGTCTTACATTTGCATAATACTAAAAAATGTTTGGTGGGAAAATTTTTTTTGTTTCCTTAGTTAAAATCTTTAGCTACATTGTGTTAGTTTAGGTAGAAAGTGGAAAGCTTCTCCTTGATGCTAGATCATCTTTGAAACCAGAGCAGCATCTTTCTGGTTGGAATTTGGCCATGTTACAAGCATGTATTCCTTACAGAGCCAACTGAGTTACTGAGCAGTGGTAATCTGTTTTGTCTCTAAAAGACAAAAATCTTAAGCTAATTACATTGCAGAAATGAATGATTGTATAATGAAAGAAAATGTGCTAATGTAAGTTAAGTTTTTGAGCCTTGAATTTGGGTGTATCAGTTCTTTGCATCTACTTATTCCTTCACAGGACAAGCTAGATGGACTGAAAAATTGAAAGAAAACATCCATCTAGCCAGATAAAATACACAGTATTATGCTTTCCTTGTCATTTGTGTATGGAACATAAAGTGCCTCGATGCCAAGCTGTAGGAGATAGTCCACTAGCTACATCTGACTCCTTGGCTGGGCCTTAATTTGTAAAGTTGGCAGTACTGTGCTTGTTTGGCACGTATGGTGCTATTAGAAATCTGTCTTGTCTTTTTGAATTTTATTTTGACTTTCAGGTTGTTTATTGTACTAGGCAAATGAACAGGATAGCGAGTCAGACAGCTTAATACTTTTCTCTAACTTTCTGCCTGTTTGCACAGCTCTCTCATATGACGATTGTGCAGTTGTTAGAAAGTTTCTTAATTTTGAAAGGACAAATCATTGTTCCCTTATAACTGAGGCAGCATCTGTGTTTTAATCATCTGCTCTGTATCAGATATGGCTGTTCCTTTCAGACTCCCAAGTACAAAGAAAATTCTACTTACTGTGAAGAGCTATATTTACATAAAAATAAATACATTTATGCTGATTGGGAATAAATAAGATTGGAAATGGTGAGGTGATGAGAAGCTTCAACTGCAGGAAGAGGAAGTTTCTGGACAAGGAGCTATGTGATGAAATTGCTGGAAGTTAGTATTTTTGCATAATCATAGCTGCCTGTCAGCAAAGCAAAATAATAATAAGGCTTGGGCACCAGCCTAAGTTTCTGTGGATTTCTAACACAGAAAGTGTAACAAGCAACTAAAACTTTTGCCTGGGTCATGAGAAATGCCATAGTTATCTAATGCCATAAAAAACTCTGATAAATCAGAATTCTGTGTTTTAAAATAAATATGGGTGTGTATGCTCTTGAATTGGGTTGAAAAATAGTAAAACTTTTAAAATTACCTAATGTAAACGCATGGATTCTGTTTGAGTGGTTGGGTTTTGGGGTGATTTTTTGTTATTGTTATTGCTAGGTAGATTTAGGACAGTCCAAAACTGTTGTTAGTCTTTATTACCCTTTAAAATACCCATATGTACTAACATCATACTCTTGAACTTATTAGTGTGTTTTTGTTTAACTGATCTCATTTGACTAATATATAGAAAACCCTTCCAGTGAATGGGAAATTTTTCAGGTGGAAAGATTTATTCTGTTATACTGAGTTCTCATTTTGTTCTTATGAATGGTACTGAATTTTTACTGTATGATCAGGCAAGAAGCATGGGAGCAGAGCATCAACAGAGCTTCTTTTTTCAAATGAAATGCTTAGCACAGTCTGAGTAAAGAAACAGAGGTTGTTTGCTATGCATGTCTGTCACGGAAGTCAAGAATAGGGAGCTGCTGACAACCTCTATCAGGAAGCTCAAGGTACAATCAGATGCAGGCAAGAGTGTAGCAGTTCTTCAGTGCAGTGTTTGGCAAAATTGCAGCACAAGCTTTTTTGGCGAGAGGGTATCCTGATATGATGTCTATGAGTAATGTTTTCTTGTGCAAAATGTGGTGGCCTGTACTGAAATTGGTATGGAATGAAACGGCTTACTACCTCACTTTTATGATAAAGACTCCACAGAATCTTTAATACTGTGGATTGTCCACATCTTTTAAAATGGTGCTGTGTGCAGATTTTCCATTTACTTCTCCCCAAATGCATTAAAGATGTTTGTAGAGAAGCAAACTGGTATTTCAGTTCATTTTCCTGTAACTTGTGAGTGAGTAGTAGTAACAGTTTTCCATTTGATCTTGTTGTTTGGAACTATGCACAAGACAGCAGGTGAAGCCTTCTAGTGAGACTGTCTTCTGTGAGCATTCTGTCCCTCTGCAAACATCATCATAACATGCCAGCTTAATTATACTATTGTACTTTGGTTTGGTTCAAAGCTTACTCATATGGAAAAAACAATAAATGCCTCAGGATTTTAGAAATTTACTAAAGCCTAGTTTGGGAGAGAAAGAGACTTCAGCTGGAGGCTGGCACTAGCACTTTTTGGAAAAGGTGTTACAAAATCTAGATGAAGTAGGTTGTCACTGGTGATTTGAGGACAGTATAATGTTCTTTCTAATCTAAAGTTGATACATAGATGAGAATATCAATGAAACATTTTGGATACTTTATCAAAATTTAGATAAAAATAATGTGAAATTTTTATTTTTATTGTAAAACATTTTTTATTGTCAAAATACCCTTTTTTATTGCCAAACTTTTCTTGTTCTTATGAAGCTTGCACTGCTGAAATTTTCCAGGCTTCAATTCAGAAAGGTACTTAATTTCTAACCTTAATTTAAAATCAGCTAAAAGTCAACAAGATTTTAGCATGAAATTGTGGAGAGAATTCAGCTGTTTTAAGGGAAACAGATAATCAGATGCCATCGTGAACAGGGTCACAGTTTTGTAGATAATTATGCAAGCCAGCAGATAGAAGAGAACCGCAAATGGTTGTTCTTCCTGCTGTTCGCAACCAAAATGTGGGAAGATGGGGTGCATCAGGTAGCATGTAAAATCATTTGTCACTCTTGAACTTCATATTAGGCTTTTCCAGAGCCAGTAGGACTAAGCTAACTGGTGTTTATGAATTGCAGTTGCTGCCTCTTAATACCACAGGTTACTTAAGTTTTATTAGGTCAGTCTGTGGAAAGCAGTTTCCCCTCAGCTGACAGATTTTTCGGAAATTTTCTTTTACTTTGGTAAACTCATCACTACAAATGTGAATGCGTTTTGACTGGTTAAGCTAGATTTTTTTTCTTTGCCTTCTTATTCTTAAAAAAGGTAAGTGGAAGATGAACGGAAGACAAAGTTCCTTTTTAAAATTTATGTTAACTTTTTGTAGAAGTATATGATCTTTGCTAGGGCACACATCTCCTTTAAGTTAAACATACTGCATATTTATTGAAGTTGTAAATTGCCACATCAGTGACCTGATACCTGTAGTAGCAAATCTGAAACCAGTGACTGTTGAGGATCTCGGCTAGCTTCTAAGTGCAGATATAGATACCATTTGTTTTTTTGCATTTCAGCATTCTCTGAGTTCATCCAACCTAGAAGGAGCAATATTATTTTCTCAAATGTATTATACAGTTATAGTGTTAGCAGGCTAGCTCAGGTCCAAAAGAATCATTGCACAGTATGGGGTTGAACACATGGTGAGTTACCTTTCCCCCACTGTCCATTTGTGTTTTTTGCAGAGCAATTCCTGTAGCAGCGCTATGATCCTAGTTTGGGGAGGGCCAGTTTCTAAATTTTTAAGTTAGTATTTGCTTGAGAGTTTAAATATTGTTTTGTTGAATGGGGATGCCTTGGTACAACTGTGCAGGGTTTTTGTTTATTTTTCTGTGTTCAGTTCAGAAAGAAGACAAAAGGCTTAGGGGAAGAAGAGAACTTGGAGTTACCAGCCTGAAGTAAAACTAAGGATGGTTACAATGGTAGGACCCTACTATATTAGAGAGAGTAAATGACTGAAAAGTTCAGTCATTCAGAACTAACTTCAGACGGTGGTAGTTGCATGCGAGAGAAATCGAGATAGATTTTTTTCCTTTTAAGTCTCGGATTACAACTGGAGCATTTGTGGAACCAAAACTGGAGGTATTTTCATCGGCAAAGCCTGCTAAAGCAGGATTTTGCCACCCACAGTGGCTTCTGGTTTTGTTTTTGCAACTGGTTTTGGGGCAAAGCAGTTAGCTAGATTGGTAATTAATTTGTGCTTAAAATAGCTACTTACTGTTGTCTCTTAAAAGTAACCCCGCAGAAGGGGTTTTTGTAGGTTTTGCAATCATGCCAGGATGGCTCAGGATAATCCTGTTATCAGTATAAATATACAGTCTTTTTTGGTATTTCTGAGAGAGATCTGCTTATTCATGTGGTAACTGTATCATTGAAGTGTGGAAAAAATGTGTGCTGTTAATTACTGTTTCACTAAAGGCATTTCTGTGTCTTACAGATTATCAAGCAGTCACTTGCGTTTTTATTTGATGAGGTTTTTCATAGAAATTCATAATGGCGACTGTCACAGACAGCTAAATGTACTTATTTCCCCCTTATGAGGAAAAAAGTGAGAGACCTTTTAAATATCATCAATGTGTTCTGTTTGCCCTTTTTGTAAAGCGGTTCTTTGTTTCCTCTTTGGAAACTCATTCATTCAGCTTATTTCTGGAAACACTGATAAACAGATGAAACAGTCAGTGGACCAAGTGGTGTAAAATATGTCCTGTAGTGTATCTGATTTGTGTAATTATGAAAGATACTTCATTGTTGCTTTGCAAGTTGCCTCTTGCATCTTTGTTAGCTTGTAATGTCCCTCAGAGTTAGTTTCAGACAGTATTTGCCATCTTGTATTCTGTGTGAAAGCTTTGTACACGTTTTCCATGAGAGGCTGGAAAGCAGGAAAGTTACGTGCAAAATTTGTTCCTCTCTCTGCATGGGAACAGTTTTGAAAATGTAAATATTTTTCTCCCACTATAAGAGAGAACAGAGAGAGTAACCCTTACCAAATGTACATCTTGCTCAACACTACGTGCCATAATGCATCAATGACAGCTCTCACATCTCTGGTTAGACAGAGCTTCCAAGTCTTAACAGTAATTAAAAAAATGTGAAAAAACCTTGTGAATATCAATTCCAGACACTAATCTTCCTCCTCTCCAATCTTGTATCTTTCTAGTTTATGTAGGCAAGAAATGGTAGGACTAGTAAATGCTGGTTGTGTTAAGGAGAGACTCCACTCTGAAGTTGTTGTCAGTTAAACAGGGCACAGTGTATAGCTGCTATAATTTTCAGATAGATCTTTACTAAATTATTTCTGTAGTAAATTGCTTATGGTCATGTTCTTGATTTTTAACATTATCAACTTAAACCAATCATTCCTTTGCAACCCAAATCTTGGAAAACTTGAAAGGATGCTACTGGTAAGTTGGTTTAAAATTTCTCAAGAAGTGAAGTGGTTGCAAGCACACAGAGTAGGTCATTAATTTCTGAGAACTTTAGTTGATATATCCAGGCTGTTCTCATGTATCCAACCAGTTCCCATCCAGAGTTATGGATAAAACAGCTCGCAAAATTGTTCTGTTTTTTTTAAAAAATATTCAGACATAAATCTGTTGTGACTGTCTGTTGAAGATTTGGGGTGTGGGGACTGCCCTCTTTGACGGGCTGAGGAGGAGGATTACTTGCAGAAAGGAGGCTGGGAACTGGTAAGGTAGTTCTCCAACAACAGTAAAGTCATGGACACAGCTTGTGTTTGACTTCTTGATGCCTATTCAAGGCAGTCTTTCTCATCAACTTTTGTTGCAGCTCTGATCAATTAGGCTTTTGCCCAGTCTTCTGCTTGACTAGTTGGTAGCTCTTTCTTTCTCTAATATGGAGCTTTTTCTCTGGAGACCGAGAACTTGAGGCAGATGATTGCATACCCTAGCTTGTCAGAGAGAAGACTGATGAGTTGTTATAGGAGGATCTATGGTAGAGGGTGAGCTAAATGTCATGCACATACTTTACAGTATTCTTAAGAAAATAAGAAAAGTAATCATTCTGGGAGCTGGTGGCACAGGGCCTGAGTAGAGAAAGGGATTGCAAGAGGAGCAAACTGTCAAGGAGAAGATCTAAGTTAAACTGATTTGCCTCCTTCTTCTTAGCAGCAATCAAAATCCAGGATAGCTGAACACTTTGTACTGTGTAGGCTTTTTGAGAGCAAGTTAGGAAACAAAGGCCCACCTTTTCTATTTTCCTATCAGTAATGTATCCCATCTTTCCCCCCCTCCTGTTTTTCCCTTCCCTCCACCAGGTGTCTTTAGATAACTTCTAACTGCCTCTTCAGTAATCATGCCAATCTTTATAATTTGCCAGAAAAGGCTTGAATGTCTACTCATGTTTTGTGTGTACTTAGTATAGAAGAACAACTGTGGTTTGCTATAAGGTTTCCTAATGCAGCTGCAAAATCTGTATGTTGCTACTAGGAAAATGAAGCAAGGACATCTGGGTGATTGCTGCCTGTTAGATGCGAGTCTGTTGACAGCCTGGGGTAGTCTCTAGAGACTAATGCATGTTGCAGAATTCACTGGCTGTGCTGAAGGTATACTACAGTAAATCCACTATAGATCTCTTTAATTTGGAGAAGCAACTGTTCCGGTTTTCAAAAACAAATAAGCTGATCTCAGAACTTTTTATTTTGAATGTAGTATTGCCTAAAGAACAACACTGAGAAAACAGGAATTTCTGAAACTTGGAGAAAAATGTGTTTATGAGATGAAGGAACAGGAACAATTCACAATTTTTGCCAAAACAGGATTTGTATTTTAACTGTTTGGTCTTAATAGAATGATCTTATTTTCAAATTGTAAAATGATGATCATGTGTTCAAAATAAAAATTGCCACATCAGCAACTGGCTCAAATGCTGCCTTTCAAATAAGTCTGCTTTATATAATCTTGGAAATAGTTTGGCGGTTTTAGTTCATTTTTAAATCACTCCTTCTTCACAGTTGAACTGTGCTGATTTTAAAAAAGCCATTAAAGTGAATCCGCAAGAATTGTTTGGTCTTTCTTGGCATGTTCTGTACCTATATTATAGTTGTATAAAGTTCATTGTTTTCTCACTTCATGATAGGATTTAAGTGACTGTGTGACCCTATTTTATTCTTTCAAATAGTTGATAATCTTGCAAGCACACAGCTAAATTATGCCTTAAAGCTATGTAACATTGTCAGGAATGGAAAGAGGAATTCACAGTGTGATCAGAGCAGTCACAGCAGCATTTTGCCAGATTTCTGCTGATCTGTAGATACACTGGTGACTGTAGCCAGCTGGTGGGTGTATTCCAGCTGCTTACTTGATGGCTGGATACAGCAGTGGATGTTGCTGTAGGAAAGAATCTGACCCACCGTTAACTGACACTGGCATAATTGCTGTGCTGTTCTTTAGTAAATGCCATTCTTTAAATGGCATTGTCTGTTGTGCTTAGCAGGCTTTTTAGGGAGTGGTCCTTTCTCTTTCCTAGAACAACTCATATATTTAGAAAAACAGACACATAATCCTTTTATTAGGTCTAAGGAAAAAGCCTTGTTAAACATTGGTTACCATCAGCAGCAGAAGTTCTCTCATCCTTTGGTGTATCAGACCAGAGACAGCTGTAGAATCTTGAGCTTTCCTCTGTATGCTGCAGCTCAGCTGTTGACATCATACTTATTGACACTTTTCTGTTAGTATAAATCCATTTGCAGTAATTTCAGAACTGATGGTGTTATTTCAAATACACATTTCATGATCTAATTTAAGAGGTATTTCTGTTATGTGGTACATGACTTGAGGTGAAAGCCTATGTGTGTATTCTCACAGATGTAAGCTAGAATGACTGAGTCTCTGGCCATGGAAAGCAAAACATTAGTGTATGTGATTTATCTTAAACCTGTTTTACATGTATTCATGTTGGTACTTCCTTAGTATAAACATATGCTGAAGGCTTCTTGACGAGACACGTAATCTAAATTCAAGACAAGTGGTATACCCATCAAAATAGCTCCTTGTATAAAACACTGCATCATGATTTATTTGGTATGTTCTTATATGCTGCAATTAATATTTTTTAACTGGACGGTACTCTTGGATCTTTTTCAGGGTTCAGCTGATCCTTTAAACAGTGCATTCCACCTGACGTACAACATGGTATTGAACTTGCTTCGAGTAGAGGAAATTAACCCTGAATACATGTTAGAAAAATCCTTCTATCAGTTCCAACATTACAGAACTATTCCAGAAATAGTAGAAAGTAAGTATTACTGTATGTTGTACTTACAAGAGTCGGTATAAAAGGTGCTGCACTGTGAGATTAGGTAGTTACACTTCATCACTCTTAGAAGAGTTTATACCTGTGCAGTTCTTGCCTTCCCTGCCAACAGTTGCCACTGCACCATTTCCTGTTATGTTATAGTTTCAGGAAGAGTAATTTCCTCTTGTTCTTAGGACCTTTATTGATATGCACTGTCAATCTATGAAGAGAGCTTTCCTCACTGAGTCAGACAAGAATGGTTGTTTTGCCAGCATTCTCCTGGCAAAACTGGCTGCTCGTGGCTTGGATGGGCACACACTTTGCTGGGTAAAAAACTGGCTGGATGGCCGGGCCCAGAGAGTTGTGGTGAACGGAGTTAAATCTGGTTGGCGGCCGGTCACGAGTGGTGTCCCCCAGGGCTCGGTTTTGGGGCCACTCCTGTTTAACATCTTTATTGATGATCTAGATGAGGGGATCGAGTGCACCCTCAGTAAGTTTGCAGATGACACCAAGTTGGGTGGGAGTGTTGCTCTGCTCGAGGGTAGGGAGGCTCTACAGAGAGATCTGGACAGGCTGGAGCGATGGGCTAAGGCCAACTGTAGGAGTTTCAATAAGGCCAAATGCCGGGTGCTGCACTTGGGCCACAACAACCCCCAGCAGCGCTACAGGCTTGGGGAGGAGTGGCTGGAGAGCTGCCAGTCAGAGAGGGACCTGGGGGTGTTGACTGACAGCCAGCTGAACATGAGCCAGCAGTGTGCCAGGTGGCCAAGAAGGCCAATGGCATCCTGGCTTGTATCAGGAATAGCATGGCCAGCAGGGACAGGGAAGTGATCTTACCCCTGTACTCGGCACTGGTGAGGCCACACCTCGATTCCTGTGTTCAGTTTTGGGCCCCTCACTACAAAAAGGACATTGAACTACTCGAGCGTGTCCAGAGAAGGGCAAGGAAGCTGGTGAAGGGTCTGGAGCACATGTCGTACGAGGAGCGGCTGAGGGAACTGGGGGGGTTTAGTCTGGAGAAGAGGAGGCTGAGGGGAGACCTCATCGCCCTCTACAACTACCTGAAAGGAGGTTGCAGAGAGCTGGGGATGAGTCTCTTTAACCAAGTAACAAGTGATAGGACAAGAGGGAACGGCCTCAAGTTGTGCCAGGGAAGGTTTAGACTGGATATTAGGAAGCATTTCTTTCCAAACGGGTTGTTAGGCGTTGGAATGAGCTGCCCAGGGCAGTGGTGGAGTCCCCATCCCTGGAAGTGTTTAAGAGTCGGGTTGACATAGCGCTGAGGGATATGGTGTAGTTGGGAACTGTCAGCGTTAGGTTAATGGTTGGACTAGGTGAACTTCAAGGTCTTTTCCAACCTAGATGATTCTGTGATTCTGTGTTGTCACATTGCTAAAGTGTAGTACATGAAGAAAGAAAAACAATTTTTAAATTCTTGCAGCTTGTTAGAGGTGCAGAGAAGTCTTACTCCTTCTTGATATGCAGAAAGAAGCTAAAAGAAGCATGATTTTAATATCTCATTACAATCTCTAAAAAAGAACTTGGGCACGCTGTATTCAGAGTAGTATAGGAAAAAATGTTTCATTAAAATACAAAGCAAAATTCAGAGAGGACTGAGACATTATTTGCACTCCACTGAGTAACTAGATTTTGAGCCATGATCTTTAAATAGTGTGTTTTCATGAGCCAAAGATAGTTTCCAAAGATCTCAGCCAGTGTTTGAGAGTGAGGCCTCTTTCAAAACTTAACCCAGAAAAATCTTAAGAACACAAGGGGTAACTTCTTCCTTTGCCACTGTTGAATGAGCAGTTCATCTGTTCATTTGTTAACTGAATATTAAGAGAAACAATGTGTAGCTTTGATAGATGTGCTGAGGGGAAGGGTTTCGATTCCCTTTGCACTTTCTGTTAGTTTGCAGGTGCAGTATTTAAGACTGTAGTAGTCAAATATAGTATGTATTTCCTGAGAGTCTCGCTGTTCCAACTGGCATGCCTAGATCTTCATTTTGGCATTCCAGCATTGCTATTTCAATAGAGAGAGAAATGGAGCTGGAGAACTTTTTTCATATTTCATGGACATTTTTTGTTTATGCACCATACTGGGTATTAAAATTTTGTAATCGCTTCAGCTGCAATTAAAAACACAAAGGAGAGAAATGGTTGTTTAGATCAAGTTGGAAATTATGCTATGAGTCTGGATTGCTAGCTTTTTTATTTAAAAAGTTGGCAGTTAAAAATAGGGAGCACTTCCCTGAACTGTCTCTGAAGCAGGATCCCAGTGAAGTGGGATTTCTGAGTCACCCATATGCATTCAAATAGCATGCAGGAGGGTGAGTTGGTAGAGAGGAAAAAGAGATCTTTCTAATTTGTCCATTGTTTATGTTTACTAATGCTGTTATCAGTGTGAGAGAACAAAGCATGTTGCTTATAATAAAAACTGATTTGCTAAATAAGGCGTAAAAATGTTGAAGGAAGAAAATAGTGATTTCCAGCTGATGAAATCAGAGCCTAAAACAGGTTGGGAAGAACACTTTCTAACAACTTCCCACTTGTTGGAAGACATCTTGTTAGAAGATGTCTTTGAGCAATCTTATTTTCGTAGGAGGAGGTAGAAGAGCACTGGTAGACAGTGAATACCCTCCTACAAATCATTGCAAGTTTTTGTGGGACTTCTGTGCAACCCTGAATTAGTGATTCCTGGACAATTGGGGATCTAGCCTTCTTTGTTTTCTGAAGCTTGTTTATTTAAAACAAAATATTTTCTAGTATTAATACTTAATTTCCTATAAATAAAATTTAATGCACACACTTACAGATTTCTAGCTTTCCAGAGAACAGATTATTGTAAATAGAAAATGAATGCCAAAAATGGTGACAAAATACTGGTTCTGTAGATCTGAAGGTGAAACATTGATTTTTAAATCTGAAGTTACTCATTACCATGAGATTTTACTTTTTATTATAGGAGTGAATAATTTGGAAGGGCAGTACAATAAAATAGCAATTCCCAATGAAGAAAATGTGGTCATATACTACAAAATCCGACAGCAGCTTGCAAAACTGGGTAAAGAGATTGAAGAATATGTTCACAAACCAAAGTATTGTTTGCCCTTTCTACAGCCAGGGAGACTCGTAAAGGTAACTTGATGTTTGGTTTATTTTGTTTTTATTTCAAATCACTATCTATCCATGAAATTTGCTGGGTTGGTGTCTGCTGGTTTACCATCTTGAAATACTACATGCGTTGCACTAAGCAACAATTTTGACTTCTGTTATGTTTCTTTGTTAAACATTCAACAATGAATTAAAAGAAACACTGTTTCCATGATAAATAGTAGTCCATGATTGGTGTTGTAAATATCAAATAGAAAAAGATATGCTTGCTAGGATGTGATTGCACATAGTTTATGTTATAATGTCTTGTAATATTTTCAGGTGAAGAACGAAGGTGATGACTTTGGATGGGGAGTGGTTGTTAATTTCTCCAAAAAATCAAATGTTAAGGTAAAATATACATTCGGTCCATTAGAAACAATTATTTTTCTGAAAATAAGATAAAGCTCCTATTTTCTTTGTAGTTCTCAAAGGCAAAAAAATTTTCCTTTCACCTCAGATTTACAAAACGCTCAGGCCTTCCTGAAGTAAAAGAGTAAAGAAAAAACTATGAAAGGTGGGACAAACCCTAAATCCTGTGTTCATTTTTTAACTTTTGACATATTTATGGAGGAAATGCTTTGTTGTGTCTGGGATAAGTAGTTCAAAAGTGCACTTGGTACTACAGATGTTTCAAACTAATTTGTTTCTGAGACATCCCCAACAGCACTACTCTAAGCGGTTCATGGGAAAGATACTATCTTATCTACTCAGAAAATCTATAGAAACTGTAAGTGAGGGTTGAGAGCGTAGGGAGACTGACGTCTGACTGTGTGTAGAAGGTTATCTGAAACTGGGGAATTGTGTCTTGGGTCCTGAGCTAGTGCATGAAACATGGGATTGCTTGTCCTGAGACGTTGCTGTAGAGTTGAGAGTTGGGAAGTTAAAATACAAAGAGAGCAAAACAATAGAAATGCATTCAGGGAAGTCTGGAAGAAAATACAGAGGGCAGTGATGCAATAGAAGCCAGATTTGTTTTTCCTTCCAAAAATCCATTTTTATAGTTGGTCTCCACATAACCCCAGAGATGATGTTTTAGTCTCCCTTTCAGAAATGTTTTGACAGGCTGGTTAAATTAAAACCTAAGTTTAAAGTGTATTTTTCTGTGGTGGCATTTTTGCTATAATTTTGGCTGGAGAGCATTGGCATTAATTACTAGGTCTAAATGAGACGTTGTCTTTGTCAAGTTCTGGTGGTGACTGTACGTTGTGGCACCTTTTGGTGCTTCTCTAATATATTCATTAAAGAGAATATGAGAAAAATGTGTGCATACAGAATTTATTAAAAGATACTTTGTTTTCATTTTCCATCTTCCTTTTGAAAGTCACATTTCTTTTTCAGGTTGAAAAGCTGGACTGTTACTCCTATTGCTTAAACTTTTGCTTGCAGACTGCCTTTTTCTTAGAGCCACATGAGCAGCAAAACAGATTTCCCTCTCACCCTGGCCTTCTATGTAAAATTGCCAACCTCTGTGTCACTGGAGGCATTTCTTCTATCTGTGTCATATTTTACCCACATATATATTTGCCTTCTCTATCTGGCCGGTCTCACTGTTGTATAAAGCCTTTAGGTTTGAATATTAGCTTTGAAATTACAGTCAGTTCTGCAGGGTATGGCTCTGGCTCCAGCAACCCTTTTTTCATTAAGTCATTCTAGCAGCTGGGTTGAATTTTTCCTTCTGAGCTCTGTGGAAAGAATGACAATAGATGCTGAAAATTATGGAATAGACTTAAAGCTATATAACTTTTAAAATTGGTATGGAAAGACTAGTTTCTATGAGGAAAGGCAAAACAAACGACTTAGAGTCTGTTATTTACCCATTTTAACGTGCTTATTCAACGTATTTTTGTCCTGGGATATATACAGATACATTTCCCCATGTTCAATGTAGTAGTATACTTAGTATTGGAAATATGTCACTATTATGTCATGCCTTTAAACCTTCATCCACTTCTAAGCTGTGACAGTTCTTTGGCTTTGCTTTTAGAAATTACATTGAATTCAGTCTATATTACTAGTTTTTCTTTAGTTGTAAATTTTTCTTCACTGTGTCATGGTTTCTAATGAAGTCCTCTTTCTAGTGAGGAATATATAATTAAGATTGACATTTAAGGTTACAGTATGTCTGTATTTGAGTAATTCTTTAGTCATTGCATTGTGAAAGCAAAAGCATGAGTCATTGTCAGTTATGTTCATTGCTAATTATATTTACATGTTTTTCCAGCATAATTTCACAAAATTGTTCCACAAAATTGTGAATGCAAATAGCACTTTATCCTGAATTACAGTAGACAGAAGAATTTATTTCAAGCAGTGGTGTTTGCTATATATTGTACAGTACAGTAGGCAGCAAAGTAACTATTTGCTTTGGAATTCATAAAAAAACCCAAGTATTTTTGAGTAAGAAATTTTATTTCCACTAGATTGTGCCAGCAGTATGCTAGTTTAATTGTTGTGCTGTTTATAGTCCATGTTGTCATCTGATCCCTGATTCTAGACATCAGATTTTGTCTGTTAACAGTTACTGATACTAAAATTCGAGATGCTGAAATTTGGTCTTCCTTATTTAGCATAATTATAATCCTTACATATTAAACTTACATTTATGTACTTGCCTGTTCATGTGTATTTATGTTTACTACATAAGCATTATTTTTGCTGTGTCATGGTCACTGAATTTTCAGTGAGTCTGATGTTATCAATCTGGGAATCTGAATTTATCTGTGTCACATTTCTTGATTTGCAGATATGATCAGCTGTTTTACCTTGTTTTGTTTCCAGGCACATAAAGTAAAAGATGTTTCAGGGCAAATATAAAATCCTTGGAATACACCTAATCAGGCAATAATCTGCCAAAGAGGGCAGAAATTTATCCTTGAAGCATGTGAATTGATGTGACATGAACCAAAGGATCATTCAAACTTGATATGAAGGAGATGTCTGTGACTAACAAATTTTTACAGGGTGTTCTAGTCTCCTTTTACTGTTGCATATAAAACCATGGATGTTCCTGTTCAAGGGTTCAGCACCTAAAATGTTATAGAAAACCCATTGAAGGAAACATACACATTCAAAAAGCAGTTCTAGATTAAGTCATGTCTGGTCAGCATTGTCTAAAAGCCATTGGTATATGTAAACTTATAGAGAGTAATATTAACAGCAAATGTTAATTAAATGTATACTCCTTTATTAATAGGTTTACAGTACAGTTAGTTATAGAAATACTTTTTTCCTCTCATAATTTTCTAGACATCTCCAATTCTAGTATTTTTTGTAGCATATATGTGCAGCTATGAGTTTAGTCTCTTCTTCATTCAAGTCAGCATTATGCTTTTTGTGACTTTGGCTGGATACTGATTTGGTATAGGTGGATATTATTTTAAAATTCTAATTTGGAGAGCAGCAGTCATATGGGTTTTGTACATTGCTGTGAGTGCTTTCTGCAAATGTAGCATAGAATTCAGAGGAGCAGCTTCTTCCCCAGCAAGTAACTGCATTTCTTGAAGTTATGTATCTTGTAGAACAGGATAACCCTGTTTTTCTGTTTAGTTTACTATGGCAGTTTCTCATAGTACTTCTGAGAATCTCTTAGAAATGCTAGCTGGCCTCACCCTGCTTTGCATGCAGCAAAAGAAAATAGTGTGTTGTAATGAAAAATATTGCCCAGTAAAACCGAACTGAGTTAATATGGGATTTTGAAAAGAGTGTTCTCTCATCATCTCTCTTGTATTTGGAAGCAGACAAGCTTGCACGTAGTATTTTAAAAGTTGATGTCTGCCTTCAGTGTTAGGCCTATAGCTTGTTTCTATTCAAAGTCGTAAAAAGATTTGCTTGTAGTAGGAGTGTATTTCAGCAACCTTAGTGCATACTGATCCAGTCAAATAACTAACGGCAGGGTTTTTTTAAGCAGTATATAACAAAGGTTAGGCTTTGTGAACAATAGTCTTTAACCACCATATCTGCATGTTTGTGTTCTTTAAGTGAATGTCAGTTGTTACATATGCAGTTTTGGGTATATAAAGATGTGGCCTGTAAGATGCAGCTCCTGCTTTGCTGCAGATACAAGCTGTTATGCTTGAAAGACTTTTCTGTGGTCCTTATTGTGGGGAAAAACTTGAACTTGCAAACCTGCAAATGAAAGAGATCCCCCAAATTTTGTTTCTTTTTTTAAAAAAATGGCAAAGTTCAGCACTGCTAGCTAGCATGATGCAAGTATTTTGCATTACAGTTACAAAAGATGTTGTAATTGGAAAGAGCTACATCTAGAAGAAAAGGCAGAAATACCTAAAGCTTCAAGTAGACTTCCGGCTACTCTGGTGAGGGAGGATGGGGAAGGAGTAATTTTTTCAAGTGTATTTTTCTATGTGAGGGATCTTTCAATCAATATTGATTCAGTAGTTTTTAGGATATACTGCATCACTGAGTTGATACACTCTGAAGAGCAGTAGCTCATTTCATACCTGTAATATTGAATAAAATCATGCTTTTTCCTTTCATTCTTGCTTGTATTTTAAAATAACTGTTATGGACTTCTTTCTTCTGTGTCCTCAACAGCCAAATTCTGGTGAATTGGACCCACTATACGTAGTTGAAGTGCTACTGCACTGCAGCAAAGAGAGTTTGAAGAATTCTGCTACTGAGGCTGCAAAGCCAGCCAGACCTAATGAGAAAGGAGAGATGCAGGTTTGTTACACATCTTTATTCTCAATAGTTTGTTATAACTATTCTCAAAGATTCTATTTCCAAAATATTTGCAAACTGTGGTAAAAAGAGGATTGATGCATTAAGAGAAAGGAGCTGTACACCTAACTCCGCTTTCTTAAACAGTGGCTGATTTCACTGAAGAGGAAACATTTAAGTGTGAACAAAATACTTGAGTGAATTTGTTACCATATAAGAAGTGCTTTGAAAATTAGTTACTGTTGTGTTCTATATTTCAAATCAGTAGATGAAAGACAATAGTAGTAATGTAAACAATGTTATGAAAACAACCTGCGTAAGTGGTAAAATCTGCAGATAAACTAGTATCTATAAGCTGTTTTTTCTTGGATACTTGTGCAGGATTTTGTGGGTAATATGCATTTGTTCTTGTAGATCAAGAATTTAGTTAGAATTTTTATAATCCTTGAGTAATAAATTTTAGCAATGCTGTTTGGCAGATACTTTTCTGAGCAGTATCTTCTGTCTCTGGGAGCAGAATTCTTTTTTTACTTCTTTTTCACACCCCTTCAGCTTTGTGAGGCTATCTCATTCTAAAATTAAATGGACATTTTTATTAAAAGCATTCACATTATTTAAATTTTTCAATTTGAAACCCTATACCAAGACAAAGAATTATAATTTTCAGACCAGACAGTGGTTTATGTGGTCTGCATGGTTTTTTCACAAAGTCAGTTTAAAGCTTGAGTATTGATTGTCTTCATGATTTTGATACTTACAAATATACATTTACTGATTTGATGTTCTCTATTGTTAGCATTCCTAGTTAAGTATATGACAAAAATTTGTCTGATTTGGATCCTAAAACGTATTCCAGTAGATAAGAGGCAAGGTAATAGAAAAACAGAAAACTTTTTTTCCACTTGTGGCCTCTCTCCAGATTTAACTGAATACAGAATTTTCCCATTTGGATAAACCTACTTTTCTTCTTTATTAATACTTTATCTCATTACCCACATTTTCCTGCTTCCTGATATTCCTTTACCTACTGCTCTGTCCTTGTGTACTTAGTTCTCCTAGTAAAGTTTTGCTATGGAACATTAATAATAAATATTTTTTCACTGATTTATCAGTTACTGCACTGTCTTTGATAGGTTGTTCCTGTTTTGGTACATCTTCTCTCAGCTATCAGCAGTGTCCGACTTTACATACCGAAAGACCTGAGGCCTGTTGACAACAGGCAAAGTGTGTTAAAATCTATACAAGTAAGTTCCACTAAGCTGTGTAAACTCTCTGCTCTGATTAGTGAGGTACTCTTGAACCCAGGACAACTTGTACTAAAGAAATTTGTCTAAAGCTTGTGTCACATCTTCACCTCATTCTTAAAAGGCTTGGAAGCCACAAGTTATGTCAATTGTTTCTCCTTGTCAACAGTCATTTTAAACTGATTTTGAAAACTTCTGAAACATTGCATAACAAACTTACACCGGTGCCTTCTGTGTCCCTATAGTTGAGACAGCTGATTTGTAGAAGTATAGTTTATTTTACTGTTACTAATCTTACAGAAAAATATTTTTTTCCTTTTAGGAAGTACAGAAGCGATTTCCTGATGGAGTACCATTACTAGACCCTATTGATGACATGGGCATCAAAGATCAAGGACTGAAAAAAGTAATCCAAAAAGTAGAGGCATTTGAGCATAGGATGTATTCACATCCTCTTCACAATGATCCCAACTTGGAAACTGTATACAAACTTTGTGAAAAAAAAGCACAGGTAAAAATACAACCAAAACACTATATTTAGCTGAAGAGAGAGACAGTAATAGTTCCCTTCTTACTTGTTTTTATTTGCAAAGCCCAAATAATCCTTTTTAAATTAATAAGCACATTATTGAACCTCACTAACAAACTGGCTGACTTGGTGGCATGCCCTTGATTGGTACAGATGGGACGTACATGTGAAAAAAAAAAAAATCTTAAGAAAAAGTCATCAGGGACTAAAAGTTACAGAGGTGCTGCTAGAGTCTTTTTCACTGAATAGACATAGCACAATACAGTGTAGGTAAATTCTTCACAGATAATTGAAACTGATAATTTTTAACATGCTTGTGCAGAGCTAAGTTGAATTGATGGGGATTATTAGTTTGAGGAGTGTACCATACAAATGTGTGCTGCTGCTTCCTGAGCTGACTCCCATCCGGGAAGCAATACACTTAATTATTTTGTATAGAGTCGTACCCTGCTAGACCAAAACTGGTTGTGCACAAAAACATCTCTCCTGTTTCTATGCTGCTCCAGAAAACAGGTTCTCCAGGAGCCACTTCACAGAAGTGAGGTAGTTCTGTTACAGGCAGCACAAAATTGCATGTGGCAAGATCTGATGGACCAAGCAGACTTCTGCGAGGGTGTCTGCACTGTACACCCCGCTATCAGGATGCTGACAGTGACTGATAAACTGCAAGACACTGGAGAAGCTCTAATAGCAGGAAGCAATGCCTTCAGGTTACATTTGATGCAATGGTTACTTAGCTGAGACTTAGTACAGGTCTCAGAAGATGAATGTTCATTTCTCAACCAAAGATTTCTTCTGTGTTTTTTTGGTGAGGGCCAGTTGGGTTTTTTTGCCCCCACTCTGGGTAAGTAGCTTACCTTCCCAAACATGCCAGAGTTTCCTATGAGTAAATGAAGCTGTTTTGTTTTGAGTTTCTTTCAAATTTGTTTTAAACCTTCCTCTTAGCAGAGTTAGGACTAGTGTGTCCATATACTATAGTTCTGAGGCCTTTATGTAAATTAAACAATGTGTTAAAACAGTTGCATCTGTTAAACCAGTAACGTAATTTCTCTCCTTCTGACCCCCAAGATTGCTATGGATATTAAAACAGCAAAGCGAGAACTGAAAAAAGCCAGAACTGTCTTACAAATGGATGAACTCAAATGCCGCAAGCGTGTTTTGAGAAGACTGGGATTTGCCACATCTTCAGATGTTATTGAGTTGAAAGGACGGGTGGCTTGTGAAATCAGCAGGTAATTGTGCAAAGTGATTATTGTCAAGAATACACACTTTACTGTCCTTGCTGAAATTAGTATGCCATGTTTATATTTTACAGTTCTGAGACTGTTAAAAGATTCTTCAGAGACTATATGATCTGTGTCATAAAGGGAATATACTGATTGAAGCAATAAAGATAGCAACTTAAGGACAAAATACAATAGATTTTAAAACTAAAACGTGGACAGAGAATGCCAGAACAATGGCTATTTTCTTATACAGTTTAAGCAGTAGTGTGTGTTTTCATTTAATATTGTACATTACATGAGATGATGGTCTCAGTTTCTATGATTGCACTTCCCGGGTCTCTTAGTACAGAGATGCTCACAAACAAGGGTGTAACGGTGAATATCAGCAATTACCAAGTTGCTGACAAGTTTGAAATACAGCTTAATTGCTTTCATAAGAGCTGTTGGAACAAATCTATGCAAGTGATGCATTTTACTGTAATACATTTAGCAGGTACATCTGTATTGAAACATATTGTAAAGATTCCACAGAAACTCATGAATCAGACTTTAATACTTCAGAGTGTAACTCAGGTTTTGGTACAATTGTGTATTTTTAAAAGTTACAATGACTGCTGTACTCATTGCCTTACAGATGGTTTGAAAGATGCTACCTATATTTGTTTGATATCTAATACCTTTTTTCTCATGCAAAATTTAATAGCAAATGGGGAAGCTGAATCAGAATTTTATCAACTTTCTGACTTTCAGGAGCTGTGTGCTGATGAGTTACACTTTTCATTGTAAAAAAATCTACTTTTTTCCCCCCATCCTATGCATTTGTCTGACAAACTCCAAAAATAAAGGCATAGTCTTGTCAACAAATTTGTTGTTTTATCCAAATAGTATGTTTGGATTTTGTATCCACATCATGCACTTTTATAATTAATGATTAAGTCTTTATTCTACAAGTAAATTGAAGCAAGTTCATTCCTCTTTTCAGTAACTTGGAAATACCCAGTTGAGTCTTTTTTGAGCAGCAGCAGTACCAATTCATAAGTTGCCTAACTCTCTAGCTCTTTTCAATCTCTTGATATCCTGACAAAAACTGACTAAAGCAACTGTTAATACTAACTTCTATGAACTATCAGGAGAGATTCTTTGTATTTCAGTAAGAGCTTTTAGTTTGTTTAAAATACTGTCTCACTGTCTTACTAACTAGCACCCCCCCTTAAAAAGCTAACATATTAATATTTGGTGTTCCCGTGAGCAAAATTAAGAAGCTGTTGTTTCTTACCTATATCCAGTTGCTTCACAAAACAGATTAATAGTACTTAATTTTAAAATTACATTTCAGTAAGTCTTTTCCCTAAGCTTCCTTCTCTTTATTTTAGTGCTGATGAACTACTCCTGACAGAAATGATGTTCAATGGTCTCTTCAATGACTTATCTGCAGAACAGGCAACTGCACTACTAAGCTGCTTTGTATTTCAAGAGAACGTGAGTTACTTCTTCAGTTCATGAACTCTAGACATTTCTGTCTACCAACAGTATTGTTTATAATTCAGTTCCAGAAATTGGTCATAACAGTATGAGCCACTGCACATTTTTTATCCTTTCCTAAGGTGTTTAACATGAAATCCCATTGTTACCAAAAGCGTTGCAGCTTCAGTGCTAAAATCTTTCCTCATGAATGATGTGCCGAAGGTTGCGTAAAATTGCAGTCCTTGTAATGAATCTACAGCTGTTTCCTCCTCATGCAATGAAGCAATATTAAGAGTCTCAGCGTACATGCTTGTATTTATGTATGTATAAGCACATCCCTATAATTTAAAATGTAGAGTGATTATTTCAAAAAAGATGCTTAACAATATATGCTCCATACACTCCAGGCTGAGAGTATCTTTAATTCTGAGCTATGTCCATGTTACAATACTTGGACAGTACCCTTGACCTATTGATGGAAAAGGCAGTACCACATGGAATTGATACCAAAAGAGTTGTTAAAAACAGACCATATGTTACTAAAAGCAAAACCATGGGCGTTTAATACCAGATGCTAATTGTTTTCCCACCTACAAGCTGTGTTAGAAGTTTAGCATCATCAGGAAAATACAGTAAAAAAAAACCTTGCATATGAATACTACAGCAGATAACTAGCAAGATGTATCACTTGGGTTGATTCTAAATGTGGAAAACACATTAGCAGCAGATGCTAATGAATTATTTTTGTTAATAGAAGGGCTGCCAAAATAAGCCATTGTTAGTCAGAATATTGTGGTTCACTCAACAATGGTGCTCGGTTCTAAACAGGTAGGACATAAAAATGCTGCTATATTTGAATAGCCATATTTTCATACATAACCACTAATGCTTAAGTTATTCAAAACATTTGCTTTTCATATTCTTAAAAGCTTGTAACAGTTAAAGTAGTAAACAACCAGCATTTTGGCAGTTCAAAATTATAGAACAGCTAAATAGAGGGAATTTTGGAAGTATTCTGAAAGCAGGTGGTTTTTTTCATACTGTTGGCAGATGGGACAGAGAGATTTTGTTTTCTGATTTAGTTTGAGGAAAAAGTACTTAAGGAATTCAGTAAATTTTAGTGTTTGATAACAGGTTTGAGAAGTCATTGGAATAATTTAGGATGGCAGTATCACACGTTTTAGTTCGGTGTAGAGCAAATGTATGGGAGCACGTGAGATTATTTAATGTCTTCTTTTTCAGTCCAGTGAAATGCCAAAATTGACAGAGCAGTTGGCAGGACCACTTCGGCAAATGCAGGTAATCTGTCCCTTAGAAATCTGTCTAAGCTCAGGGTTAATGTTAACATGAGTAAAGTGTGTGAGTAAAGTATAATAAATGCACGGTGAAGACTTGATTTTGGATCATCAGTGAATTTGGCTGCATGTGGTTTTGCATTGTGTAATGGGTTATCTTGTTTGCAAGAAATCTTCATGCTAATCTAGAATATGACTTTAAAAACTTTTATAAGCTTGCTTACTACACTGTAAGTTGTTAGTGCAGGCAAACTTAATGTAAACAATGGTTTACTTGCTGATTCTGAATAATTTCACAGTAAAAAGGAAACCTCATCCTGTATACATTACCTAATAATATGCAAGTTTTTCTACTGGTTGAACACTTGATCTGTTTAAGCATATTTATAAATTTAAAATATTTTATTTTAAAGGAGTGTGCAAAAAGAATTGCCAAGGTGTCAGCAGAAGCAAAACTGGAAATTGATGAAGAAAATTACTTAAATTCTTTTAGACCCAACCTAATGGATGTTGTGTATACATGGTCAAATGGAGCTAACTTCGCTCACATCTGTAAGATGACTGATGTCTTTGAAGGTATGTTAATCAGTTCTTCTTTAGGAAGTGTGAGATGGTAATTCCATAACATGGAATGGTAATTCTGAATAACCTTACAATAGATCACAAAATTCATTAACTCAGATGTATTCAAGTATCTGCCTGGCTGAAACTAAGTGGGGAAAAAAAATGTTTACTATATATGTTAATTTATAGTTTTACTGTTGATAACTTAGAATCTATAGAAGACTTTTTAAAAGAGATCTCTCTACATTTTAAAAACTTTATATAAAACTCGGAAATCCTAAGTATTGCAACAAAGTTAATGCTTACCTTTCCTAGTTAAAGGGAAAAATACCATGTTCCAAATACTTGCCATTAAGAAGCACGTCTCTTGTGCTTGTCCCAATTACAGTTCAGTGTTTTATTTACTTGGTAAACTGAAGGTTGCTCTTGCTGTGTTAATGGTGACATAAGTGAGAGGTGGTAACCAAGTCTCTGTTTTGGATGGTTCATCACAGCAGTGTGTCATGACCCGGACTGGAAGCCCAGAGAGTTGCAACGGTTGTGTGATCCCCTCGGGTTAAATTAAGGTGAAACAACACCAAACAACCAGTTAAAATGTTTTACTTGCAGTAGAAAACAATTTAAACTTGGAAAAGGATAATAAGCAATGTGGTCTCTTATAAATCTATAAGAAAGAAAAGAGAGAAAGAGAGTCAAAGAAATCCGGATCACCACCCCTGGATCCAGCGTTGTTTCAGGTCTGGTAATCTTGGGTGCACAGACAGCAAAGTTTTCTGTCACCTTTTAAGTTCATCTTACCAGCTGATTAGCATACTAGACAAAGAGAGGCAGGTATTCCATGAACTCATCTCCATGAAACACAGGCCAAAGGTGGACCATGGGTTCTGTGCATGCTTTGGGGGGGGGAATGGGGTACATTAACCCTTTTGTCCAATTGAGTTGGTGATTGTGATCTCCCCCTACCACCTTTACCTTTTCCTCAGTTTTGGTTTCTCAGGCCATTACCCAGTCATTAGCTCCATCTGATGTCGGTTGTTTATCTGTCTCACCACTCTTCTAGTTCTTCTTCGAGGCTATAGTCGTAAATTAAAGTGTAGCCTTAACCCAAACATACGGTTTTACTCAGTCTTATGTCTCCTCCCTTCAAGGTTTATCTAAGGAATTTGGTTATAAAACCACAAGGGAGCAGAGCTGTGCACCCTTCGATACACCCTGTGCTTCCCTGGGCAGACAGTTCATTCCTTAGACTAATCACAAAGGCCACAATTTGTCCTTAAGGTTTTCTGTGTTGATGAATGTTTGAGGCATTATTTCCTTCAGTTCCTTACACAGTGCTATGCAGATATTTGAAAAGCCTAGATGTAACCTGTCACCTGGGTTAAGTTGGTTCCTAAAGTTGGAGTACTAAAAATTCCCCTTGAGGGGGAATTATTTTAAAAGTAGGATGACTTAAAGCCCAGATACTTTGTAAAATGACAAACCATCCACCTGAAGGTCAAACCAGAATGAAAAATCTTCATCTTTTCCAGCTATGTTGAAAGTTGTGAAGAACAGTAGAATGTGTGCACCAATCTTACAAGTCTGTATGTAATGACTGATGATTGAAAATCCTTTTTGAAGTTCTGTCACGATTGTCTTGGCTCTCTCAAATGCTGTTTTCTTGTTTGTATGTATACAGTTGCAAATCGGAGCCCTTAAAACAACAGAAATCATGCACTTCTGTAATCCAGTGCATAGACCCCGGAACTTTCTAAAGCATATTGCCTTTAAGCAGCAGGAATCCTGGCAGTCTTTGATTCTGCATTCAGGAGATTCCTCCAATTGCAATGAATGTCTGAGCCTTACATCTGCTGTAGAGGCACCCTGAGTAAGGGGAATACAAAAGGAAAAGCAGTAGCTGGCTTATGTTTTTATGTTGGCACTTCGTTGTTCAGAATACACAGGGCAGTAGCATTTTCCATTTACCATATTTGGGCTATGGCTAGTTGGTCTAATCAACAGTGCTAGCTCCCTCAAAATCAGATCTTATGGGCCTATTTTGAGAACTTCAGTCCTTGTGGCAGGGGTTGACACATGATTTTTCCTTTAATAGGCTGGTTTTCTGTGCATTGTTCAAAAGGAAGGAAAGCGCCTCAGATGTCCGCTGTCCATTATGCTTACCTTAATGGCAGTGTAGTGTTGCTGAATCCCAGGGGAGTTTGCCCTGGTTAGCCAAGTCACTATAGTGATTTCAAAAAAATTAAAAACCAGAATACAAAAAAACCCCAAACAACAAAACACAAACTGAAACCCACAGCATCCTTATTGTGATCTTAAGTGCAAATTTTCATTTTAGGTATTAGTGCTTCTGTCTTAATTTTGATAGAAGTTGTTACCACAAGTTACAGTGTGATGGCTTGTTAAAGCTCTAAAAAAAGGTGTATTTTCCTCTTTGCCTTTCAGACAACATGGAATTAACAGTAATGAATCGCTGCTATTACAGGGAGTCCCAACTTCACTGTTGTGTATCAGTTGTAGTAAGGACGCTGAAAATTGTTCAGCCATTAAAGAGTGCATTGGAAGTCACCACTTTAAACTAGTTTTTTTCATCACACCCCCCACCCTCCCTGCAACTTACTGAAAGTGCTTTCTGAAAAACTGTGCTTTTCATTTTTTGTGCTGCCATCCAGGCTAACAGGCACTAGCAGAACTGTTCTAGACAGAAATCTTGAGTCAATGGCATGCTTCCACTCTTCACAAGCCTAAAGATAGATGGCGTTCTACTATTTTATTACTGTTGATGGTCAAGTGTCTGAAACCTTTTGGATGCAGTTATGAGTAGTGTGGTACTTGTGGTAACTGGCTCCCTTTTCAGGTTGCAGCATATGCCTGAGTGCTCCAAGAGCAGGCATGCTTGCCAGAGATTGGAACAGTGTTGATTGGCTAATGAAAATGAGTTGTCATTAAGCTGAAATGTGTGTGTTGGAAAGAGGTAGAAATTAGAGAAGCTTTTTAAAGCTGTAGGGAAGAATGGCAAACTGAGCTAAGTATACTGTTAATCAGTTGCAGATTGACTGTTTTGTTTTGTGGAAGTAAGTATACACAGTAGTCATTTAGTCAAAAAATGCAATTTTTTTTTTCCATGCAGAAGAAAAGTATGTCTGCAACAACCCCAGCTATGCTGCCTGTAAATGAGTACTCTCTGGAATGGTTGTCAGGCCTGGCCTTGTAAATGGAGACAAGCAGGATCTTTAAATGCTGAGCTGGGGCCTGCCACAACGCAGCGTGGCTGTGTTTGGGGGAGCTGCCTGCAGTCACTTGCATTGGCTTTGTTCTTTGTGTTCAATAGACTATGTATGGTTTTTTTCACCTTGTGTCATTGCAATAGGTTTTGCAGACTGCTGCCCTCACACAAACTATTCTTACTGTGGAAACTGACATGGCCTACTAGTACAGTATAAATGTCCTTTTAGAAAATAGGTGATATTTTATTTAACTTCTCACTTTCCCAACAACATTTTTTTCATATAGACAGTTTTTCTCCAGATAGGTCATCTAGTTCAGCCCGCCATGCAATGAGCAGGGAGATCTTCAACTAGTTCAGGTTGCTCAAAGCCCCATCCAACTTGACCTTGAATGTTTCCAGGGATGAGGCATCTACCACTTCTCTGGGCAACCTGTTTCAGTGTCTCACCGCCCTTACAGTGAAGAACTTCTTCCTTACATCTAATCTAAATCTACCCTCTTTCAATTTAAAGCTGTTATCCCTTGTCCTAGCCCTACACTCCTTGAAGAGTCCCTCCATCTTTCCTGTAGCCCCTTTAAGTACTGGAAGGCCGCTATAAGGTCTCCCTGGAGCCTTCTCTTCTCCAGGCTGAACAACCCCAACTCTCTCAGCCTGTCCTCATAAGGGAGGTGCTCCAGCCCCCTGATTATCTTTGTGGCCTTTTCTGGGCCTGCCCCCTTGAGCAGGTCCATGCCTTTCTTATGTTGGGGGGCCCCAGAGCTGGACACCACACACACAGCACTGCAAGTGTGGTCTCAAAAGAGCAGAGGGGGAGAATCACCTCCCTCAACCTGCTGGCCACACTCCTCTTGATGCAGTCCAGGGTATGGGCTGCGGGTGCATGTTGCCAGCTCATGTCCAGCTTTTCATGGCCCAATACCCCCAAATCCTTCTCCAGAGGGCTGCTCTCAATCCCTTCATCCTATATTTACCCTATGACGGTTATTTTGCATACAGTAATTTTGTCTGTAGGAAATGACCAAACAGCATACTGTTTGTATGCTACTAAAAGAGCATAAGCATTAGGGTCACTTCGTGGAAGTTGTTGCAGTAACTTGGGCTAAGCTGAGAAATTAAGAGGAGAGGAAGGCTTAACAAACTACACTTGGATATGAGGTTGCAGTGTAGGAGCTTTGTCAAGTCTGAGCTTGTATACATTACTATAAGCATGCAACTGGGTGGTAGAGTGGTCCAGACTCTGAGTGGCACAGGAGAATTAAGGTAGACCACTTACTGTCTCAGTGGATCTACCAACTAAAGAACTAAGGGCTAGCAAAAAAATAAACACAGCCAACATGTGGTGGTTCTTGAAGCAGGAAACTTCTGAATCCCTTGAACCTGTATAGTTTTTGAGGGAAGTCTTAACAAGTACTTGAAAATAAAATCCACTAGTAGTTACTAGTTCTGTGGTTAGATAGTTAGAGGCTGTGTAGAAAAAAAACAAGAACAGGACAAGCACATAGAGGATAGCTTCAAGGAAATGCCTGATGGAAAAAGTTACTGTTAAACAGAAACCAAGCTTAAGATATATGTATGGCCATTCTTACCCTTGGCTTCTAGATAAATTGAACAGGGTTGAAGAAGGAACTACTGCTCTGGCTCAAAGTGGGCCCAAGGAGCTGAATTGTTCAGTGACACAATGTGGCAAAGGATACAAAGTCTTCCCTCACTCTTTTTGTACAGGTAGCATAATTCGTTGCATGAGGAGGCTAGAAGAATTGCTTCGGCAGATGTGCCAGGCTGCAAAAGCCATTGGAAACACAGAGTTGGAAAATAAGTTTGCAGAGGGTATGTATTTCACTTCCACAGTATAAGAAGTAAGTGTAGAAAGCATATGAAAGGAAAGGGCTGCGGGGAGGGGAAGTAGGGCAGGGTGTGGGTGAATGATTTGGTATTAACAAGCTTCTGGTATTGACTTCATAGTAAACGGCATCATTGCTCTCCTTCCAGGCAACACCTATGTTAAGTTTGACTTAAGTGCATACTGACAGTTTAACCAAGTTTGTGACTGAAAATGGATGTACAATGACTTCCGTTTAAGGCCTGTAACACTTTCTGTGCTGCAAAGTATTACAGACCTGTAACTGCACTTAAAATAGTGATTGTGTCAATTATGACTGCTGGACATTAATACAGTTTTCTTTTTTAATAGGGATTACAAAAATCAAGAGAGATATTGTGTTTGCTGCAAGCCTTTACCTGTAACAGAAGGTATCTTCTAGAAACAGTACTAGATTCACGTTACGGAACAAGATCATCAGCTTCACATGCTATTTTCATTTCAAGTCGTTATTTCTTTTAATGGTGTGTATTTAAAACCAGTTGTTTGTACATGCCTTGCTGAAACAGCAGTGTATGTAATATAACTGTTACTATGTTTTCAATAAAAATTTACAATTTGAATAGCTTTTTTCTTTTATGCAAGAGCTTGAACCAACAGAAATTTAAAAGTTTAGATATACATTAATGGTGGTAGATGTTACTATATACAGGTAAAGTGAGCATCCAAGAGCAGCAGCAGTCTCTTAAAGGCATTTACTTGTATTACATAGTTAGACTTGTGAAATTATTTTCCTTTCAGAGAGCAAGGCAGGTGAGGTGGGCTATTCTTCATGGTTGATGATTGCTGCCAAAGTGATTTCCATTTGTTGGAGTCTCATGTAGGGTTGTATGGGAATCTTCTTTCGGTTGAAATGTACATCCTCTCACTTTGAAGAAGTCAGACACATATACAACCTAAGTGAACAAATGAGGGTTAAGCTCTTGCACTTCTGCAGAAGGTAAATTCCATGATCAAAAGTAATAAAATGTTTAAACAGATTAAAACATTAGAAAATGCTAGGAAGTCTTGTATACAATTCTGGCATCTGTTTTTTCAATAGCTTTTTCTCCAGCCATTACCCCTCTCCCACTGACCACTTAGCCACTGATGGTTTAAGCCAAATTCAAGGCTTATGTGTTAGCTGCTGTAACTGCCTTACCAGGCACTGGTTCATTACAATAGCCATAGTCTCAACAACTCTAAAGGAAGGAGCAAGATAGGCTTGCTGAGGGCCCCCATCGCATGTACTGTTAAATTTATTCTGTAACTTATTTATTGTGCTTTAGCTGAGAAATAGGGCTCAATAGTTAGTAACTAGCCTCTGGAGTGTCACTCTCACTTGCATTTCTTTAAAAGCTAGTTAAACCAAGCTTGGATTCCTCTCCTTGACAAGGTTCACAGCAGTTCCCTTCCCAACACGTGTCTCACCCAAGTTCCAGCACCTGTAAGGCCAACTCTATCCACATTATCCTTTCCTACATTCCTTTGAACATATCACTTCCTTCACAGCTACCAACTATGAGACTTGATCCAATTCTGAGGCTTCCCACTACCCACTTCATCAAGCCATACTAGTGAGCATGCTGGGTACAGTGCTGCATGAAGTACAATAAATGAGAAGCCTTCTCTCATGATCCCTTCCCTTCCTACTTCTTCCCCTCCCAATGCAAACTGAAGAACTGCAGGAGAACTGCAGAACACAACTCAGGGCAGCAGCAGAAGACATCTTCCACACCAAGGGCTAGGTGATGACCCAGCATGCTGTTTCAGCTTCAGTTTCAGCTTCCACTTAATGCTGAATTCACTCAGCTCAATTTAGTGCTCCATTTGCAGTTGTAGTCCCAGCATGCTTACTTACCTCAGCTTTCTGTTTCTGGAGGTGAACTCTTCAGTTCTTTCAGATAAGGTGTTTGAGGGGGTTTATTTAAGTTTTCTCACCTTTCAACTCTGTTCACTGTAATGCCACCTTCTACTCATTCTTGTATTATTGAGCATCTCTAAGATACCCTCTCAATCATCCACACCCTTCACTAAACTCATTTTTCTAATACAAGTGCCCTCAGCTCGTCAATCCCTGATGTTTCTCGTTCCCTGCACTCCTTTTCTTAGAAAGTGAGATTGTACAAAAATGAGGGGTAGGATTATGTTTTAGTCAACATGCAGCCATTTAATAAGAGCTAATGCAGCATGTAGGTTTCCCAGAGCTACTCCCAAGATTTGTTTTGATGATTGCAACAAGTGAACAAAGCTCCGTCTTGACATGAACCATACCCTTCTGACTTTCAGCTGAGAAAGTGCTTATGTTGGAGGCGGTTCTTCTCAGTGAGCCTCAGTTCTTGGTAACTGAATTCTTTAGTATGACCTCAATTAGCTCATGTCTCTGAACCAGAAGTCTCTCTGATCTGTCCCTTCCCATGGATGAATCAACCATGGCACTGTTGAGAGCCAGCACAACTAAGTCAACCAGACCTGCAGCTCCACGTTTAGCTGATTCTCTGTTCCTTGGGATAGCTTTTCACTCATCAGTACAGCTAAGCTTCACATGCTGGTTGCTATGCATAACTTTAGCACTCAAAATGCACACAAGAAATGGTGAAGGGTTTTTGTTTCCCATCAGACTGAAAAAGCAGGCTGTAAAAGCTAGCGGAGGCAGACACTAGGCATGCTGTCTGTATCCTTAAAGGCCTTTTTTTGCCCTGCTTACTTTGTACACAGTTCTGTTGTACCTGCAATTCAGAATTCAGCTAGAAGCAAAAGCTCTATCTTTTCTTGATTATATAGAGGCCCATGCAGCTTTGCAGTTGACTGTTTCTATCTCAGTTATTTGAAAAGCTCTTGGGCAGGGATAATTTCACATTGTCCAACAGCTAAAACAGCCACTTATCTCATCATTGGCCCAGAGTCTGCCTCAGTCCCAGAAGTACTATGGCTACCTCCAGTTCAAGGAGTTGTTTCCCCTCTCCAGCAATTTTCAAAGCATTAGGAAGACAGGTCTGTATTCATCTGAACATAGCCTGCAGTTCTAAGGTGCTGTTTATAAAAGTGTTTACACACACACACACACCCCCTCAGGAATTACTTACAATGAGCACAGCTACCACTGCTCCCTGAATGAGTCCTGTTAAAACATCACTCCAATGATGCTTGTAATCAGAAACACGTGAGAGACCCACATAGATAGATGCAGCAATAAGACCAAATTGTAGAGTAGGACGTACAAGTCTTGCCCAGTCTCCTTTCATTCTGGCCTGAAGGTAAAGCTAAAAGGAAAATTATAAAATACATTAAGTAAATACAGAAGCAGTAATCATCACATAAAATTGTGTTGGGTCTGTTCAAAAAGTTGAGTTGAAATTAGTGTTCAGAGACATGATAACATCCACAAGTGTTCCAAATGCTATACTCTCACAAGTATGCCAAGGCAGAGTTTGATAGTGTTGGTCTATATGTTTTACATAAAGCTACATAACACCATCATATAGATACTTGCTGTATTTGTACCAATGTGACAAATTACTATTTTCAGGATAAAGGTACTGGTAATACCAGAGCCACTTAAGGCTTAGAAAGAATCCAGTGGAAGTCAAACCAGTATTTTAGTCCTACATTAACTACAGGTAAGTCTTACACACACATAAAAATCTGGCAACCATCCAAATTTACAGTCCTCCAAATACAGGGAGCCCCATCTTGCTCTGAGCAGGAAGACCATGAACACCTTTAGTAAAGTTTACATATACTATGCACAGAGTTGACAAGTTTTTAACTTTATTCTCAATTCCAGTCACCTTCAGTATTACCAACTTTTAGCATAATATTCCTGCTGTAGTTAAGCATCAGAACTAACCTGATACATCAACATCTAGGATAACATTCCTCAGTTGTCACTGCTGTATTTCACTGAGCTCCATCTGTTCCTAGTCCATTTTAGCTGCACACTAACCATGTTGCCACTCCGGTAAGCCAGTGGATACTCGCAGTTCTCGTGCTTTTTCCCTCCCCTCATGTGTATGCTTTTGATGAGTTCTCAAATTCACAGTATTTATTACTTTCCCATCTAATGTAAGACCCTGCTTCTGTCTCCTCTGGTCTGTTTAGGACAGAGACCTCTCATTTCAGCTATAAGAGGAGCTTCTCCAAATCCACCCTGTAAACATCATTGGATTTATTCTAGAACTTGATCCTGTCAAGATAGGCAACACAGTTACCGTATTTACAGAGAAGAACAATACAGTTGGAAGTTATATTTAACATTTCAAGTATATCTTTTCAGTACTATCTAGGAACTTCAGGTCGAGTACAAAACCTTAACTGACAGTCTTGCAAAATCAGAGAAGCTAACTAAAACACAGGCTTCAGGCACTAAGCACACTAAACTTCTGGTAAATCCCTCCGTTGCCAACTGCAAAAGCCATGGCTACCTTGTAAAAGCATTACATTTACAATGTAAATACTGGTATAGAGCATGCACTGTAGATACAAAGGTGCTACTTTCCAAAGTTAAACATTTGGGGAACATTTGGTTGGTTTCTGTGAGTAACTCACATCATAATTTTGGTATGCTGACTTTTCAGCTATAAATGGAACATCAAAAAGATCAACCCAATCCATAACTAGGTTTCATTAATAGTAAGGTCATGGTGAAATCTGAAGAAGCTACAGCTAAGCCTGAACTGGAAAATAATTTTTTTTCCCCTCAAGTGGTGGGCACTGCCTATTTCTGGGGACCTTAATTTCAGCACTAGGGAAAATACTGTTTAGCCACTTCAAAAATTAGCTGTCACACAGTTCTTTTAACAAAAGGTGTTTTAATGGTCTTATACTAATACTGCCTCTGGATTTACCAAGAGTAGTCCAGAAGACTACCTGGGTGCCAAATGGAGCAGAGGTGCGTCTAAGGAACACATGCTGGTAGCCTGAAGAGAGCTGGCTGATGATTTGATACTGGCTGTTCTTTCCTCTTTTCCTATTCACACCAAATTCTGCTTAAGACAGCTAAAAATACCTTGCTGTAATACAAGTTTTTTCCATGTAAGCATTTCTGATAGTTGACAAAGATGTATAGTTGTATTAGAAAGAAAAAGACTGCAAATAGGTGAAAAAGCAGGTTTACTTCTGAACAGAGGAATTAAATGAGGCAAGCCAGACAAAAACCAAGCTCGGAAAGATGCCAGCCCACAACACCAGATGACCAAGAGTCTTTGAATCCCTATTACACAACATGTATTCAGATTTTCTTTCTGCTTGACAAAGCATCAAACAAGACACTTGGATTTAACATCTACATGAAGACTTAATTTCCATAAGAAGGAAGTAATCTCCAGTCATAGAGAAGATCTGGAGATGCTTTATCACCTGCAGAACACACGCAGTTGCCTACAGACTTCATCAATTCTAGGTGCCTCCTCACACCACCAACTCCAGTAGCTGTAGAGGAAATGCCCAAAGCCCTTCTTGCACCTTATTCTAAAACTAGGTGTGAGAAGAGTGATGAATCATACCACAGGTGTCAGTGTGACTGATCACTGCTGTATTTACTTTCAAAAGTAGCAGCTGTTGTGATTTTTTTCCATTATTCTTTCATTCAGTTGAGAGTAACTGATTATTAACCAGCTGCTACAATGGCAAATTCCATGTTATTTTTGAAGAGGTAACTTCAAACTGACACTGCTTTTAATAGACTCAGGCAGTCATGCTGCCCTGCAAAGATTCTTCCTACTACCATGACTCACTCGGACAACAGTGACATGTCTGGGCTGAAATGGGCCAGCAGGACCGCACAGGGAAATAAAGCAGCCAAAGAGAGGCAGGAGCTTTTGCCTTGCAATTCATAGAATCATAGAATGGTTTGGGTTGGAAGGGACCCTAAAGATCCATTAATATAAACCCAGGTTGATACCATAAGTAGACCCAAGAGTCCTTTATACAGCAGTAGTCCTTATATAGCATTATATGCACAATATAGAGGTGTCCTGGTGTTACACTGCAATAACACTACTATTTTGACCCTGTTGACTAACAGAGGGCAATGACTTCAGCTGTTTACAGAACCCCTCCTGACATGCACAGCACGCCTCAGCTTCTTTTGCTCCTCTTTGAAGTCATTTACAGCACAGGCTTAAAAAAGGGAAACAGAAGCAAACCCCTGCCTGCCTCCCCACCTAAGTCTGTTTGCTAGAAAGGAATAAGCTTTAGAGTAGAACTTGTAATCTATGGATGCAGCAGGAACTTTAGGAAACGTCATCTGGCACATACTACTGTAATGCCCCTTCACAGCAGTTCACTTGTTGCTGAGAAATACATTTGTGGGCTTATGAACACAGCAGGAGCATCCACAGCTGTTCTGGTAGCAACGTGCTCCTATAAGTGACAGCTACTACACCATACCAGCTCCTGGCTACCCTGTTTTCGAGCATCTGTCTGATCATTCAGTAATATAATTCAGCTATGATCTATTTCTCCATCCTGCTGTTTCTCATGTTTGTTTTGTAAAGTACATAAATAGATTTCATAGAAACTTTCTTGTAATGGGATTAAATAATCTTCAACTTTTTTTTCCCCTACTAGCTAATGCTTACTCTATAATGAAAGTATGTTCTTTACACCACACACATCCTGAACACAAGTTTCTTCTTAATCTATGGTCTAGTACTTCATTTCTAAAAATACACACAGGAATGAGAAGAAACTCACAGCCACTTTGTGGCTTGTTGCAAGAAGCCACAGACATGAGTGGAAGGGTCTCTGCAACTGGAGAGTTATTTGTTGCTCTTAATGTTTCTAGCATAGCTTTCAAGTATTTGCTCTTCCACTGAAGCAGTATTAATATACATATATACATGATGCCTGCCTACCTAATTTTAAAGTACAGTGACTTTTATTTCCTAGATGGACTTTTGTAACCATGCAGCTTCACAAGAAAATTTCCTAACAGCCAACATCTCACATCCCTACCTTAAGGGCACGAAATTGTTTTAAATCTACCAAAACCTCCTCACTCCACAAACCAAGGTCATATTTCAGATACTTAATTTCAATACTTAAAACTCCTCATTTTTCATTCAATACCTTTTCAGTTTTTTTCCAAAATCCTGTTACACAAAAACTCTATACTGCAAAATATTTTGCCTATTAGGGCATGGGAAATCCTCCTGTACTTTCAGTCTTCCTTCAAGAATGAAAGTCAAAATAAAGGAAGTTTTGGGGGTTTTTCCCCTAGTGAGGAAGAATTTTACTGGTACCAATTGATTTGTTCTGTCACTTTTCAAAAATAATTTTATTCAATAGGATTTTAGGTTTCCCAGTATCTAAAGGCCCTAGTAATCACACTTCCTACAGGTGTCCTGTTGTGTCCTAATGAACAGAAGTACACTTTCCCTTTGGAGATGTACCTGTTTTCCCTCTTATTTTTGTCTCCTCAATCCTAATATATTCATAGCATCATGAACTTAATAGCAAAACAGAGAAAGCATATGGTTTTCCTAGAGAGAAAACTCCCTTTGTGAGTCAGGGAAGTGAGAACACTTCTTGAATTGTCCGAGTACAAGTAGTAAGAGTCTGGAGGAGAAACAAAGGTGCAGAAGTCAGTTTTCTTAGGAAGTAAGCCCTACTGTGAGAGACAATAGTGGCTGATAAAAGTTTTGGGAGAGAGCAGGTAAATGGCATTTACTTTGCTTAGCTTAGCATTTACCATTAGTCATGTCTAACTTCAGTTTCATCATACCTGCCTGAGCATCAAGAAAAAGTCCTATGGCATTACTGTTTTGCTCTTTAACAGGCACAAGATCCTACTGCAGTTATAATTAGTATTTGGATCCTTTATTGACTATAGTTAGAAAAGCTCATACTTTGAAGCAAGTCTGCTGACCCAAAAAGTTCAAAGAGCCACAAACGGTAATCAGTGCTGTGGAAATCTACCATAAGTATTTGTCCCAAACCAAGAAGCTCTGAAACAGTAAAGCGTGAGCCACCTCAAATGTGTGTACACATGTATGTGGTTGGGTTTGGGATTTCTGGGGTGGAGGGAGGGGATATAGAGGTACTGTGTTTTGGTGGTTTTGTTAATGAGACTGAGGTGGAAGTAGAAGGGAAAAGGCACGTGAGGCACCAGTGTTTGAAAGTCTTCAGAAAAAACAACCTCAGAATAACTAATATGATAAACAATGGGGCAAAATTCTTCAGGAGACCTGGGGTTAGGAAGGAAGACTGAGAACCCAGGCACACTTATAAGACAGGAAAATTCCATTTGTATGGATATCCCAAGGACATCCTTACAGGACACTCTTAAGACTGAAGTTGTCCATTAGGAAACTGAGTAGATGCACAGAGCACCAGAGTAACTATCCACCCTCCAACTCCATCAGTAAATAAGCATCATCCCCTTTCTGTGAGGAGAGGGGACTCCAGTAACTACACTACTACACACTTCTACAAGACAGTTTGCACCTGAGTATCTTCAATACAAACAGTTATTCAAACAAGATCCTCCAAGAGAATAAAAGACCTGAGACATTCACTCTGGATTCTTGCATAATGCTATAAAGCAACAGAAAACAAACACTTAAACAGATCTGCCATTCCCCTGTTCTAGTCCTGCTCAACAGTCCAGCAGTACAGACACAAGACACACCTGCCCTGCTCATACTAGGTTACAGGGGAGAAAAAGCCCACTTCAGAAATCTTCCAAGCTTTTTCCTTCTTCTGTGAAGGTTTGCAAAAGAGTTCTTCCCTTCCTGCATGTTACAGGAACCTTTACAGATTCCTTTGTATAAAAGCGAGTTGATATAAAAGTATTCCTTGAATTCCAGAGTTTATGCTAGCTGAAATACGATGAAGTGTAAGAAATCCAGGAAACGGTTTAAAAATTGCAGTTCCAAGCACAAAACAATGGCCAAGAGCCACAAGATGTGCTGAGAAATAATCTGTCATATACAATCTTGTGTTTATGCAAATACTACAAGTGCAGCAGCTTGTTTTATACTTGTAAGCACAGTATCTACAGTTAAATAGAGCTTTAAGCAGCAACCAACAAGGCACTGCCTGCAAACCAGAAATCAATGTGCAGTGTCTCACGTGAAACTTGATTTTAGTATGGATAATGTCTATCCCATGTAATTTTAAACACAACAGGCTCACATACAAACAGAAAACTATTATAAAAGCACTACAGAGATGTAGCAGAATTCATGAGTCACTCATGAGCTGGGGTTCTTAAAGAAAAAAGCAACTTAGACTTCTAAGTTTATTTTGTCTTTTTAATGACATCTCCTTTTCTTAACAAATACATACTTATGATCCCTGGTATATCTGCAATATTATCCATTCTTTAGTTTTATTTTGATTGAGCAGAAAACAAAGGAAAAAACCAGTATTTCAGAATTAATTTTTCCTCTTCCAGTGAAGGAAAAGGATACAGGTCTGCAGTTACTTCAAGGTGGTGGTCTATCTAAACTGCTGTTCAAAGGGATGATCTATCCCTTTAACCATGTATTCCCACTGACCCCCTGTGCCAGCTCTGATGTTTGAATAGCCCTACAGTGAGCTGGTACAGGGAACTGATCCATTGGACAGCTGAATTAAGGGTGAAAAAAATGACTGGACTATGAAGAAAAGGCAGAATATGTACTAATCTGGCTGTTAAGATAGCTGCACACTACTGTCAAAAGGCAACTGATGCACAAGAGCTGCCTCCTATGCAATGTGAAAAACACCTCTGTTACTAGCGATAGCCCAACTCTCAGTTCAATGTCAGAAGTACAATAAATCTATTCCGTACAGAAATTTCCCACTGGACAAGTAATGTTTTTTGGGTTTTTAATGCTCCAACTCAACTTGGCTGTACACTGCAGAAATAATTGTTTATTGACATCATTTTACCATCAAGCAGGATAAACAATAACATTTTATTCCATTGCAAATGCTAACACTTGGATCTTTTCTGATGAGCAAAAGCTAAATGTGTTCCTTCTACCTGGTGTAAGGATTTTTCTCTTCTGTCTACCAAGGTATAGAAACCTTTACTAGAAGAACATAAGCACTGCAAGGTATTACTTTCAGCTCAGTCCACAATAATTTCATCACTCCTGACAGCCATAACTTTTAAGCAAACTATGGAGAAGTTGTTTTGCTTTGTTTGCTTACTGTTAAAAAGTCTAAATACCAATGCAAGCAGAGCACAAGCATCTCCATACTTGAGCCTTACAGCATGACTAGTTACCCTTTATTTTTTCATCTCTTCAAGTAAGATGCTTGGTACTGGCCACAGCTACAGCCAAATAAAACATTTTCAGTAATAAATGTCTTTTCACTAGTTTTTGAAGACTGGGTAGTCCTCAGCTTTCACATGGGCAGGAACACATTAAGGACTGTCCTGTAGCTCCAGTCAGTAAAGCAATACTGTCACACAAACAGACATACCTAAAATACTGGTTAAAGGCTCCAAGGCTCTTACTTGGGTACTGTTTCACTCAACCTCCAATCCCAACATAAACAATTAAAGTAAGAAATTTCAAGAGCAAAGCTTGACTGGCACATTTAGGAGCATGAGTACAAAAAGCATCCTAAACCCTACCTTCACTTGTGTTTATTTAGTCTATGATCTCTCTGCAAAAGGTGGCTGTCAGCCCAGGTCACCAAAATACTAGTCATCCTCCCCATTCTCATCTGTAATTCCCTGTGTCCTTGGACACACAAAGTGTTCTTTCCCAATGAACAGTGGGAAAGTTTGAGAGCCACTCAAGTTACATCATGCAAAGATTCACCATCCCCTTTCGTCCCAAGTCTAAGCAACACAAATGTTGCCATCCCCAGAATAGCAGGGCAGCTTGGCTGGGTTTCTGCAGCCCTGTTCTTCATCCCAGGTTAGGAGCTGGCAGAGACATGCCCAGGCCAGCTACAGACAACGCCGACTCCGTTACAGCAACCTGATCCTCAGCACCACACTCATTTCTGCCAACTGCAAACAGCTGCAGTGGGGTCATTCTCCCTACTGAAAACAGCATGCATTTTAATTTACAATAGCTTTCAGATGTAAGTTTTTTAAAAAAAGTTGAAGCAAAAATTTAGGACTATAACTGCAGCACCTACCACTCTAGGGGAGGGGTGCTAGTTTGGTCACATGGACATTGCTAGAAGAGACATTCAACTACACTCGTCCTCCCATTCTCCAAGCCAAGATAAAATGGTCTTGTTGACACAGGAGAGATAGTGCCAGCTGTTTAACTATGAAAGAAAAGGAGCAGCAGGGGGAGGGGATGACGGAGATAATTTGCGATCCAGCATCTGTTATTAGGTCACTGGGTTCCTACACACTGTTGCACCTCAAACTCCCTCTAGTTTCCCCATGAAGCTGCTGTTGGCAGAAGCATCCCAGAGATAAAGGCTCCATCTGGACCCAAAGTGACCCACCTAGCTCTGCCAAATGAATCTCAAAATATATTCTCCACCACAACTTCCTGGCCTGACAGTCTGCAAGCAGGTTTTTTTCTGTGGTTTCACTCATTCTATATACCAGTTAGAACTAGAAGAAACCTGAAGTCTAACCTGAAACAGACTAAAAACCCAGGCCTTAAACTGGTCCAGCTAGACACAACAGCTTTTTTACAGGTACATGGCAACATAACATCCAGTTAAAAAAACGTAGCAGCGACCTCTGTGGTGTAATAATAATAACAAGTGATATACACTACTGCTTATTTAAATAGGTAGATTATATATGCTATTTAACATTCCCTAAGGTTATACAAATTTCTACACATTTCTATTATATTATCATTCTTTTAGAACCTGTTAGATACTTGTTTTATGAAACAGAATTAAAGCATTCTTCTTGTTACTCTGCAGATGAGCAAACCTCTTTTCTTAATGGAAATCACTGCCCCAGTGATTTGCAGTAGGCACTGCCCTTGCTTCTGTTTTAATGCCAGACAGTCATATACAGCAAGCTACATGAGACCAGTTCAAGTAGAGATTTTGCACATGAGCACAGTAACAATTCAAACAGTAAAAAAATGTAATTCATTATATTTTGCCATAAAAGGCTTTAAGAAGGGACTAGCTTCATGAAGCTGCTATCAATTATGGAAATATGTAAATTGATATGGTATCACAGACTCATTCCTTTTATTTAGATAACCTTTAAAAGCTTGACTGCCACATGCAAGGAAGGTGAACTCTGCTTCTGCAAGGAACCTAAGACAGACAATAGTAAGTAACTGTAAATGCTGGGGAACAAAGGTTATTTGTGTTCTCCCAGAAATATGAGCCCAAATTACATACCAAGTAAGTATTTCCATTTTTTGGGTTAAAAGTGAAAGTTCTACTCTCCAATGCTGTCCCACAAACCAAGAGACAAACTAAGGAGAAATGCTTCAAATTCCCAGATATGTGCTTGCTTAGACTATTCATTTTGAATAGTTCATGTGGCATGATATTCTTGTATGTTTCTTTAGCTCTTAAAATTGAAGTTATGTATTTTCAATTTGGAATTTCAAGCTTTTCAGCTACTATCCTTCCCTTCTGAACTAAATCACACATTTTCTTCTATATGCTCCTGAAGCAAGAAAATGAGACATCATCTAGACAAATTCCCTGCTTCCAGGGTAACGAAGCCCCCAGAATACAAAGACATTAAAGTTACAACATCCTTAAGAGATGAACTTTTAAAAAAAAAAAACACCCACCCAGCAGTACCTACAGCTTACAGTTTTTGTCAACAACTTCCTTCACATTAAATATAAAGCCTGAGCCATCAGATATTTCTGATATGTCAGATGCCCTCACTATGGGGTGGGGACATGCAGTACAGGATTATGTTAAAAATTGCGGTTTTAAATCCCGATACCAGCAAAGCCATGCAGTCAGAACTCAGATACCACAGTTCTCACCGAGACTTGTGGAATTTCTCACGTCACCAAAGGTTTAAAGCATCTATAACATTTGAAAAGGCTGATGAACCACCTCATGTTCATTTTTAATCCATCATGTGCAAGTGCACAGAACAGAAAAAAGCTACAATTTAAAGCAGAATGGCTGGATTGCAAACGAGTTAAGTAACTGAAGTTGCAGAAGTATTTCACTACTTCACCTAGTATTTTGCAAGGTGGCTTTAAGCCACACACATCAACTTCAAGCATCTTTCATTTCACAGCTGCAGTGTTTGTGGCAGAGATCATTTCCCCTTAGATTCCACCAAAATGTTCCCTCATGTTTGAAATGCATAATCTGACACAGTACACATGTTCAGCAGGTAACATTTAAGAGCATGCTTTCTGCAGTACGCATGTGGCAGGCTCCTCCATCCTCTCCAGAAACCAGCATACTAGTGTCTGGTTATGATTAATGCTGCCTATGAGTAATGCCACATGTTAACGATTCTGTCCTGCTCATGACTCAGTCCACGGCTGTATTAAGTGTGCAAAGAGCAGATGAAGCCAGCACCAGAGTTCAGTTAACGAACAGGTTATCAAGTGCCACAGGTTTGGTTTAGAGCCAGCAGCAGCACTCCGCCTTGCCACATGCGCAAGGGGGGAGGGTTAGAAAACAGTTTTCCTCATGTTCCTGCAGTAGCTGTCTGTCTGCTTGAAGACATCTGTACTTACTTTTTTTACCTTTTTTTTTATTAAAAAAAAGATCACATTCAATGCAAAGGTTAGTATGCAGTAATGCTGTGTTAATCAGCAAGGTAAAAACGTCTTGCACAGGTGTCATTAACCTTCTTCAGACATCCCTATGAAAGACTCCCAACAATTTCTGAGTGAATAATCTTGTTACAGAAGAAAGTACAAGTCTAATCTCCACAAAGCCTCTTACTTGTACTGGGTAACAGCTCAGCCAGAGACAAGACAAGAAACTGGGGTGCAGGAATAGATGAATGCCTTCTCCTTCAGCCAGGGTTCTGGCTACTCATTGACAAGTTTACTGAATAACAAACTGATCTCCAATAAAGCAATTACTGTTTAAGTCTTAACATGACATTTGTTGAAGACATTCATACCCTTCTAGTCTAAGGGAGCTAAATAAAGCCATGTTGTCTTGTAGTTACTCCAGAACTGAATGAACATGAGGACAGTTTCTGGAGCAGTAGGCTCAACTACAGTAAGTTCTATTTCATTGCTGAACTAGGACTGACACAAGCTCTGGATTTACAGCATTTCAAAGTGGCATACAGAGGATGATTTGACTTCCATGCCCTACTTCTCCCCCATGCAGAAGGTTGTTAAGAGTGAAGCTCACACACACAAAGCCCCAAGACACATAAGGTTCACAGTTGCGTGTTGAGGAACTCTCCACACAAGCTCCTTTGCATGGATTCAAAAAGCCATGCCACAGGGAGCTACAGAAAGCATTATTTAACCCACATGAAATTTGTATCTTCAAAACAAAGAATTCTTGACTTTCTTGCCAAAGGCTGCATTTTTTCAAATCCTAGCAGGTTAAACAAACAAGGTCTGAAGACCAAGCTGTTCAGCACATCTTCTACTACATTGCATTCAACTAAAGATGGCCTCAGTATTACAGCAAGGGAGAGGGGGGCAGGGTGGGGCAGGCAGTGAAGCACACACAGGTTTTAATGAACAGATGAAAGGTTTGAAAATAGCAACTCCTTTCTCTCAGTGTGCAGCAGCTGAGAAGTCCTCCTGACCACCACCATTTCCCCAGTCTGCAGCAAGCAGGACTCTCCTTACACACACCTGTGACAGTGGTATAAATTCAGACAGATTCAGATCCCTGATAAATGACTATAATCCAGTCAGCATAAATTATAAACCATACACACTGCCACACATCTAGCCAGTCTTTTCTTGTCTGTAAGTTTGTGCTTCTGAGAGGTGGCAGTATTCCATTCTCATATTGCTCAACAAAACCATGCACGGAGAAGTTGGATCTGGCTGAAGTTGGGTATGGCTGAACCCAATGGAGCAAATCAGTATTAGGTTGCTATATAGCAGTAATTGCTCCACTGTACTATGGAAATAGTGGTTTTGGAATCATATCACAAATGGACCTATATAATTTTGGAGACTGCCAGTCGTAACGCACAAGACACTATTTTTAAAACCAGCTGACACAGGAAGTTGCACTATATTCTAGTCAAACCCATGACATAATAGTACTGTGAACTCTTGGTGTTTTAACACTAGAGACAGGTGAGAGGGGAGAGGAACTAAACAGGTTTAGCAATAAACAAACTTTAATGATCGATCCAAACTGAACACTGAGCTTCTGAAAAGCCTTTATTTTAAAATAAAGTTTAAAAATACCTATGTCATACTGAAAAGCCACCCCTTTCTGTTTGTGGTTGTAGCTTTTTTACTTTAGTTTGGATAATCTGTCCATCCACTGTGGATGTTATACTATTGCCAAGAGACAGAAAAAATTAAAAATGCAATCAAGATGAGAAGGCAAATTGAATCTGAGCTCTGAAAATCCTGGTATGTATGTATTATGTTAGGAATTTATATCCAGGACTAGAGCTTAATTTTCCAACTGCATTAATGACAAAAGTGCACAAAATTGTTTAATACTTTGTGTTACAAATAAGCTGGGGGAGAACAATCGCAATCAATCTTTCAGTGTTACAAAGCTTGTCCTAGGAGTGAAGGTAATTTGCCCTAGCTGACTTGCAACAACTTGAACTGAAATAGATTAGGCTCCAATTGAAGCATTAGTGAACTGATCTTATCATTAGTATCTACTTCCACACACAGATCTGTCCCCTTGCTTCCCTCACTCTTTCGCCCCACTCCTAGAAGATAGGAGAAATTAAAAGGAATTTAAAAACTCAGGTTGATTTTCTGTTTTGTGCATATGGGCCCATACACATTTGATCAGGGTTTAAGTTTATGGTTATTGTTTTTTAAATAGGCTTTCCATGTTTCATTAATTCAGACATATCTCATTATATATTTTTATATGGCTTGCAATACTTTCAATCTAACTAAATTTAAGTAGCAGCATATTTTCCAAACCCACTTGTGACCAGGTTCATTTTAGACAAGACACACACGCCAACTACCATATTACTTCTAGGCACATTGAACATAAATTCTCTTCTTGTCCCAGTATCAGTGGTGTTCCCTTACAACTCCTACTGAGAAATCTTCAGACAAGCATCCTACAAAAGCAATGTCTCTTGTGCAAAGCAGCCAAATAAATATTTCAAATTTTGTACTAGGTAACTTAACAGACTTTTCATTGCTATTTAAAGAGCATACTTACTGCTAGGAAGAGCATGCAGTACATGGAGAACGAAGAATGGCCAGAGTAAAATGATAGTCTGGAAGAGAAGAAAGCAGACATTTCATTATTTTGCTTTCGCAACACTCAGTCTACAGTGATACTAATTTATCTTACACAAGGAAACTGGTAAATTGCAAACATATCAATGCTTTTTCTTCAGGGAGGCTACCTAGGCACAACAGCCATCATGCATGTCCGACAACGGCTTCTGACAAACAGCAGATACTGTATTCCAGCATTAAGCTGATCTCCATATCAGGTAATAACTACTAGCTCTCTGACTGAAGTTTGAGCAGCAAGTGGACACATCCTCAAAACTATCAAGTGTCCTTTAAAGCTGTGTATTTATTTCATCTTGATAAATACCAGAATACTGTAAATATTATCAATTTTTAAAATTACTTATGTGATAGTCACAGTATGTAGATGAGAAGAAATGACACATTAATCACCATCAAGAAGTCATTGTTAACAACTCCCATCTAGATGTTTATACCACGTATACATATGTATACCTTTGATAAACATACTGATTGATGCAGACCACTATCATCTGTCAATGAAGGGTAGGGAGAAAGGCAGGAAGGCAGTTCATTAGCCAGCCAACCACAAAAGATGACACTTCATCTAATATTTGTAGAAATAGCTTCATACTTGGCTATCTCATTTAAAGAGTGTCAACATCGCTTTCAGCTCATAAGGGCTTCTAGCAGGTCCAGACTGAAGGGACTCAACAGTTGATGCTGACACTGTCATGCCTTCAGCAAGGTCCTCCCCCGCACAGGTGGTTTCTGCAAGGAGTTGAGTATCAGAGGTATAAAACAAATCCCACCCCACCTCTTCATCAGGAAGAGAGGGCAAAATGGAAAGACATTTCTAACTCGGTCTTAAGCAGCAACATCAAAGAAAGTGTAAACTATTTCTTCTATTTTATGCACATAGCCTTGTAAGAGTGCTGCTTCACAGGCTGTCAGTCAGGTCTCAGGCAGGCTTCTGTGCTATTTAGCTAAGTAACACAGCACTCCTGACTTAAGAGTTTGGCATATATAAACAAGACCAACTTCAGTGTCATAGTCCTCCACCATATCCAGCAGTCCCTGTTTTGATGCCTCAGGCAGGCAGAGAGCCTGAGGCCATGGAAATTCCCAGTCAGGGGAAGCATTTCTACTCTTCAGGCATGAAGATAGTAATGAAGTAATTAAGGCAGCTCTGATGTGCAGCAAGATAATTGGGTTAAACATTCACTACTCAAATACCACAAAGAAGGGAATAAAACAAACATGCACAAGTGAAACTGCACAACTTCTTGCATTAGTTTGCATGTCTAACATCATGAAACTGAATCAGGTATCAGAAAAAACCCACATAAGTTTCCTCTGCACATTTTAGAGTTCTTGGCTTATAGTTGATTCAAAGCACAGCCAATAAATAGCTTTTCAGTTTCAGAGGTACTAAATAAGCAGTCTTGAATAAGACTACTTTTGTGGGGGTGTGAATATATGTAGTATCAGATATTCTTAAATTCTTAAATAGAAAAACTGTATTGACAATGTGTTATATTCAGATATTTAAAATTCAAAAACATAAGATTACATTTTAGCTAGACATCTCTTCTCTACTTTAGTACTCCTAACTCTTCACCAGTTAAAATCTCTGGGCAAGAATCCAGTGTGAAAGTCAATCAGCATTTTGAAGATCTGTCTTTCAGACAAACATGTCATCTGAGCCATGAAAGCAGAGCATGCTGTTCTACAGAACAGAAGATACAGAATATGGAATTCCTGGCTCCTACACCAATATTTTATCCACTGACTTTGGGCCTACTCCTGTTGTCCACTGCCTTTGGGGCTATTCCTGTTGTCCATAAGATGACATTTCCTATAATTCCTGAAGGCAGCCTGTTGCCAACTGAAGGAATACAGAAGACTAATAATTGAGAGAAGGAATAAATTAAATTCTTTAAGTTTATTTTGGAATTCCTATACCATTTTAAAGGTGCTGTTGACTATTGGCATTCTTGGGTTTAGGAATGTATTAGCCCAATGTAACATTAAGAATGCCTTGTTCCAAGTTGAAGATTACAAAATTTGAATGCATTCTCATCAGGCATAGATAAGTATGCTGTACATGATTGAAAATGTTGTGCTTAGCACATGAAGTATTGCCAGAAATACAACTGGGAGAAAATATTGATCCAACTTGTACATTGTGCAATCCCACTGAAATTTCTTTGGCAATTCTAGCTTTCTTTAAAACACAGACATATTTAAAAAAATAATCTTAAAACCCTTTCAAACACTAAGTTTGACAATGGAAAAGTTTACCAGCGATTCCTCAGCACGCAAACAATGTCTTCCCAAAGCCAGGAGAACATCTGTCTATCAAACCAGCCAAGCGGCTGCACAGCTCAGGCTTCTTTGTCATCATACTGCAAGTGCTGGTTTGCCATGAGACAGCATTTACAAAATAAATACATTTTTAATTAAAAAATGAACCACTCTTTACTAATCCCAAGAATGCAGAAGTATTAGAAGATACACTTATAAATAAAATGGTACAGACAACTCTCAAAACCCATACCTTTTGCTAATGAAGGGAAGGCTAAATTATCCCAGTAGGAATTTGCATATCAAATTCTGGGACTTTTTTAAAATTAATATTAGAACAGTATCCAGTAAAACTGTAGTGTCATGAAACAGAATTGGTAACTGCAAAATTTGTTTTGATTCTTTCCAAAATGGCAAAGTCTGACATCAAAAGAACAGCTTTGCAGAGATCTATGCCTTTTACTCCATCAATACCTACCTCACAGATCACTTCTGATGTGAGGAACAAGGCTTCATTTTAACAGGAAAAAGCATAAGATTTAATTATTTCCACTTGGGCGATATATTACTACCAAGTTAGAAGAATGCCTTAAGTAGTAATATGAAACCAGTTTCAGGTCTCAGTTGAGGTCCACAGTTTCCATCATATACAGTACAGCCGGACATATCAAAAAGGTCTTAAAACAAGGTAATCTAAGGGCTGTTTAGCTTTCTTGAAACTTAAGTTTTGCCACAAATTTCACATGGTTTAAGATAAAGACAAAAGTAAAGACGTTATACTTTCTTAAAAAGGTTGCCAGAAGACTGATTACAATTAATCACTACAGTTTGTTATTGTAAATCTGTGTTTTTAAAGATTACCTGGAAAAATTCGTGTTTTATAAGAAATAATTGAACTGAACCACACAGTACTTTTAGCCAGGACTTCTAATCCCATGTAAGCAAGTCTAAGTAAGATTGCCTTGCAGGACTTGACACTGACAACCATTTCATTTTCACTCTGTTCTATTCCTTTCCATGCACAAAGGCAACTTAGCCTAGGGAGCAGAGCCTGCTTGATAGAAGGTACCATTTCTTTAATTAGTAGAAAAAAGAAACAATACACACAGCACATAAAAGGATCATTTGTCTTACACTGCCACAAAAAAGCATATTTTGTAAAGTGCATTATTTCATAAGTGAATTACTGAACACTGGAGCTCAGTAAACAAGCTTGATTTCTTGTCTCCATAGAATGCCTTTGTAAGGACACCTGAATGTGCAAAAACATTTAAGTGAAGTGCGGGAGTCTGACAGGGAAATAAATAACCTTAGTGAAACACAAGACTAGGAAACAGCTAAATACACAGTGGAGCATTAAACGGTGAGAAATTAAAGTGTTAGAAATTACAGTTGAAAGGGATAAACCAGAAGAAAGCGTATCTTGTGGTGCCACAATAAACCTGGCAGAGGCTGAATGATAAAGGAATCTTCCCAATATAACTACCAAACTATGGAATGATCCCTTAGAGAAAAATAGGACACCCAGCAAAACATTATGCACACTCCCACATCAAAGCAAATGAAACCACCCACTGGATTAGCCAGCAAGTCCTTTCTAACCTCAAGTTTTCTGGATTCTCCAAGTCTGACTCAAAACTTCCACTGACATTTGTGTTACCCATTCCATTGATCTGGAGGAGACTGCCAGAGGCTGCAGTTTAACACATCTGTGTGGAGTAAGCCAGACAGCTCCACACAGTTGGCAGTGAAATATTCCTAGAATTTCAGTGCCATGAGGACATGGTTTAATAAAGTGCTAGTCTTACACTTAAGCTGAAGCACCATATTCTTTACAGTCAATTTTCTCTGTGCTCAACAGTCAACATGTTTTCACTGCACCTGCTCTTTTCTCAAGTGCTAAGACTTGCACAAGTACAACTTTCAATACCCACAAGATTGGGGTTGAAAGAGTTGAGGACTCTGAAATTAAGCACTTGTGATTATTGCAAAGAAATGTTTAAGTAAATAGTAGTTCATCTATTTAACAATATCAGCAACTACTCAGAAACCCATTTTCAAAAGACAATATTCCAAATTTCTTCACTTTCTTCCTTCTCTGCCAGTAGTTAAACTCACACTTAAGTACAAAGCCTTGCACTTACAGAAGGGAAAAAACTGACAGAGTCTTTCCAATCCAGTAATCGTCATCTGGACAATTTTACTGTCAGAGGTGTTTCGATATGAGACTTACTAATAGTAAGTGTCTTGCACAATTCCCTAATCGAGTTTGGGCGGAGGGGTGCATCCACTCCGTTCTACTTGAAGTAGTGGCAGATAGTGGGAAAACTTTGCCAATGTTGACACTTAATACGCATGAGACTATGTTCCTTTTTTTGCAGACAGTTACACATTTTTCCTTTTACAGGCTATCTTACACAAGTGAAAGTTCTTGGCATATCCTAATGACATAAAACAGATCTAGCAGGTTCTAGAAAGAAATAGGCAATCTTTTTCTAATTTTCACCTTTACCACCACCACCCTTTTGAAACAAGCCCTACAGCCAGTGCAAGAAACAGGGGTAATAAAGTAACCTTTTTCCCAAGCTCAGGATCAACATGAAGTGATTTTACTCGGGAGTACTACAAGTCTTGTCATCACTACTAGGTGGACCAGATTTTGAAGTTTGTTAACTTCTGCTGGTATAATTTGTTGTGGGTTTTTTTTTTCTTCCTCGCTAGGAATTGAAGAATTATCTCCCAATACATCCAAGTACGCAAATATCATGTAAATTTTGTTTCTTTAAACAGAAGTATTACACACTGATGGAACAATCTAACTGGGCAATGACTAGTTAGGTAGCTATTCTGCATCTGTCAGCAGCAGTTTATACCAGCAGCTACCAGTGGAATACACTTCACTGTAAGAGAGCCAGTAAGGAAAAACCTCATCTCCCCCTACTATTTTTTCCTTTTCAAATGAGCAGCAGTCAACATGCACCTTGAACTTCCAAAATTTCTAAGTTTTATCAAAAGTTACCAATTCCTGGCATTCGTACCACACACAAACATGTATGTTCTGAGCTCTTGATATTGTGAAGTCCAACCAACTGGCATGCTGCAATGGAATTACACATGCACACGGCAAAACCACTACAAAGCAAGTTCTCCTTTGTCACTTTTGACTTTGTCACTCAATTTAACTTAACACAGAAAAGAAAAGTTTAACTTTCCACTACATTTCTAGCTAGCTTCCTCCAACAGGAAAAAACGATATCAGGACTTTGTTTACTTCTCTTTCCTAGTAACCCCCCTCAGGAAAGAGTAAAAGTGAAAATAGCAGCAAGGTGTCTCAAATCAACACTTACACAGACTAATAGCTTGCTCTCACATGCATCAGATTACAGGCTTCTGTTCCATGAACCATGTCTCCACAAATTATCCACACAATACTACTCTGACTCACAGGAGTGTGATCATTTTACATAAAGGGAATGAGAACAAAAAAGATAATCCCTGTTAAATCAGGGATTTGATTGTTACTCCCTCTTTAAGAAACTGCTTTGGGCATGAAGCACTTGGCAAATGTGCAGAATCCTTCCCCAAACAGTTTTTAAATCTTTGAAGGGAAAAAGGGAAAGGAAGCAGTAGGAGAACTGTCAGCATTAAGGGTATTTCAGTTCCTATGGTACAAGCAATAAGCAGTTACACAGCAGTCCAAACTTTTATCTTAAGAGACTTTTCCCTTCTATTAACTTGGACATAAGCTTTGCAAATCAGTGAAATTCTGCCAAGAACAAGAAGATTCATCTACGGGTTTGATTAGCCATAGCTAGCTTCTAAATAATTTTCAGGGTGTGCTGAACATGAGTTACAAATTTTTATTTTTAATGAACTTAAGCATGATAAGCTACTGTAATAATAGACTGCCAGTACAGCTTTTTCTGAAAACCATTAAAGGGGATTGTAAAAGTGCATCGCAGTTGATTACACCATGTTCACCTTTCAGATATGATTCTCCCTACTGCCAGTTAATTTCTATTGCAAAGGCAGCTCTTTTTGCTTCTAGATCAAGTATGGCCCCACTTCATCATCCACTGTACCCAGAAGTTTCTAAAGTTTAAATATTTAAAGACTCTTATTCACTACCATATTTCAGCTTTTTTCTTCAGTGTAAAATTAACTGTAGGTGCCCTGACTAAGGTCCAATTCTCGGAAGTGGTGAATAATTTTATTAAGTGTGGAAGTGTTCCCAAATCAGCCATGTTACATCTTGAATAACAGTAATAACAGAAGGGTGAGAAGCAGTGTTTAAAGGAAGAAGTTGCACCATCTGGATAATATTACACATATATGACCTTCTATTCATCCCTTTCAACTACTTCAGTATCCAAGCTCCTTGAGATTTTTCACATGTATCTTTTCAGAAGTGAAAACTATTAAGTTAACCTCTGATGAAAACTGAACACATAAATTTCAGTACCACAGAGCACTTCACAGGTTATACACAACAAAGCAGTATGCCCCTAGAAAATATGTAGTTAGTAAGTCTGTAGCAGCTTTAGAGAAATTTGATTCATGATGCGGTTTGAAACTGCCAGATTAGGTAAGTAATCCATTTAGTTATTATGCTTGAATAATTAAGTGCAGTTTGATTTTTGTCAAAGCTCTAAGTTTCAAAACAAAATTTTGGATCATTTCATACAAGTGAATTTATTTTAATGCAAAATAACATTTCATCGTAAAATTATTCCTAGTGCGGGGGGTGGGGTGAGGGGGAAGACAAGTACAATTATTAATAAAGATGGTTAACTTCAAGGAAATGTCCAGTCTCTCAGCTTAGATTTAAAAATTCCAAAGCAAACCAATTGCAAAGGCTATCTAATGAAACAAGGGAAAACAAAACTATTCATGAAAATGGAAGTAAGGCATGAAGTTTGGTTTTGGTTGTTTTCTGGGGTTTTTTTGTTTGGGTGTTATTCTTCTGTGGGTTTTTTTTAACAGAGTTATAGTTTTGAGGGCATGCACAGAACAGACAACATAAGCATTTTAAAAGTTTGGTTGAACTTCAAAAATGTTATACAGGTTAACCCATACCAGTTACTCTAGCACGGGTCCCTAGCTACTGGGAACTGCTCTGGGTGATTTAACTGCACTCACTGGCATGCATGAATACAGCCTATGAAAGAGCTCTAAACAAAGCTGAAATAAAATTCCTGGCAAAATGATTGGTAAAGGGCACCACCTTGGCAATTGTATTGAAATAAATTATCAAGGTCAAAACTGTCAGCTCTAATTTCCTAAAGACTTCTTTGAAGATTACATTTTGAGTTTGCAATGGCAGACAACACACAGCTTGTTCTGAGTGCAGCCAGCATGTGAGCAATAGATCAACTTAAGCAGGGAACTGTTTTTTCCTCTGGACATCTGAGTTGTAATATGAAACTGTACATTAGTAATACAATTATAATTATGAAACAACAGCTGCATTATCTGTTACCACAAACAAAGTGGCAGGCTGAAATTAGAGAACTTCAACTATCCAAAGTTAAATTCAACTTCAGAGAAAGTGCTTCACACACACATACACATCCCTGCTAGCTGCGCAAGTCTGCTTTGGAGCCTGAGAGTTCAGACTGCAGAGTGCTGCTGAAGTAGCTAGACTTGCACAACATGGCTTAATATTTACCACTTCAGGTTGAAAGTTTCACTTTTGTGTATGTGCTTACTGAGCTGACAAACCAAAAAAGGACAGCTTTTTGGATCTCCTTGGTCACCAGGCTTTCAGTGTTCCTCCAAGCCCAGAACTCCAAACTTTCCCCTCAACATCCATACTCAGTAAAAAAAGCTAAAAAATTATATCTAACAAAAATATTTAGAAGTCACTGACTGCATTACTGTGACAAACTTGCACTGCTCAACTAAACTGCAATAAATACTGCATAAAAAAAATCTGCAGTAAACTCAGGAAGCCTGAGCAGCTACATTAAGGGCCCTTTAGCACACATCCAGGACTATTACACATGGAAAAAAACCACTTCACACTGTACGAGAATGTGTGCTGATGGGAATTAGTTTAACCAGTGCTAAAGCAATAGCATAAATCAGCAACTGTACTGCAACACTGCAACCAAATTTAGGATGACTACAAGAGGAAGCCATTAGCACCCTAAATAAACAAACATGCTGGCATCCAGTTTGTCTTCTAAATACTTGTATCTCTGTTCCTCCTCCTTTATACTCAACTGTCCTTTGAGGGAGAATATAGATTTTTGAGAACTAATAAAAAATTATTTTGTTCTAATTTGATTCTAAAGCTCTGAAAAATTAAAGTATGTACTCAGAACTGATTTACAAGGTGACTCAAGCTTCAGCTACAAAAAGTTTTAACATCAAATTCCTTATAACAGATACTGTAGAAGAGAATTAAGGCAACCATTAAGTACATCCACTGACAGTACTTACTTGCAGATCACCTGCACCACCTTCTATTTGCTCAGAAACAGAGGTTATGGAAAACACAGTATGGCAGCGCATGCATAACACATACACACTCCTAATTGGTTAGTTAGAAACCTGCTATCATAGCTGAAATTGTTTGCTGAAAAGGCTAATCTGTCAAAAGACTGTTTAAACATATTCTTGCATCATCCTCTGGAAAAGATCTGAATCCCTACTTTCTACTCCCAACTTTGCAGTATATTAATCAAGGAAGAACACATTACACTTATGCCTCCCCATCTGCAACTGTTCTGTGTCTCACAGCAGCAGCATGATAATCAAGCGCTTTACATCCCTGGAATGAAAAAAGATACTTGTTTACCTGAATACTATAGAGGTATTACACACATGTAGCAATGTTCTGCTTCCCCATTTTAAAGACCATGAAATAAACAGGGGCAAGATGTTTGCTATATGCATTTTTTCTGTCTAATGCATACTGCACTCTTCACTTTCAGGAGTAGAAGCCTGGACTGTCTCCTTGTACAACACTGAAATCACTTCGTTATGGAACTAGTGGGAAAGTTTTCAGTTTCAAAAATGTGAAAGAACATTTTGAATGGCATCCATAAAAACTTCTAAATTTTATTATATTTTCTGAAAAAACAAAAGCTGGACCCATCAGTTACCCAGATCTGAAATTCAACCCTGATTTTTCAAGGTGCAGTCTGAAAGGACAATAAAATTCCATCACAAAGGGACACATCTAGCATTTATGAAACCCAGTTTGAAGCAGATCTTACACATGAACAAGACGAAAAGCCCTCATATCTATGTCTCAATAGAAAAACAGAAACAAGCAAATCTTCACCTTAAATGAGAGGTCAATAAATAAGCTCCAGAGTAAAAGTTAGTGAATTGAACCATATGTTGACCCTTCTCCTTTTAACTCAAGGTACAGCTGGAGATGCGTAAAAAGAAAATGCGAAGTCCTTAGAGAAGCTCACTTAGATGTTTGGAGCCTAGGGTTCAAGTCTTGCCCAAGGCTGAAGAACACAAAGAATTGCTAAGTCTTCCTTTCAGGCTTAATCGTACACAGAAGGGACTGGGGGACAACCCCAAGATGTGTTAGAATCCACTAGTTAGACTGAGCACTCAAACACTGAAGTACAGACTAAAATTTCTAAAGACTGGGGGCATAGGAACTCAGGCATCTCCCATCTAGAAAGGCTTCCTCTCCTAGAGAAATTCAGCTGTCTCAAAATCTGCTGGAAGGACAACATGGCAGGGTGGAAGCAATTCAACAGCCTTCCTTTTTTGACACTGCTGTTGGACAGGCCTAACAGGAAGAGTGATCTCTACTAATATGTTACTCAGGAGGAGCAAAAATGTACTAGTTGGACATGTCAGCGATAGCCTTGGTTGCAGCAACTATGAGATGGTAGGATTTCAAGGACAACCTCCTCAGAGCACCAATACATTCCACCCCCTTCTGGAAGAAAATAAGCAGGAATAACAAGAGGCCATCTTGATTCAGTGAGCAACATCTGAGTTTAGGTAAAAAAAATGAGAGGTACAGACTGCCTACCAAGGACAAGCACTGAAGAATCACCCAAGCATGCAAAGGAATTAGGAAGGCCAAGGCTGGAGCTAGTGAGGGATACAAAGGGCAGTGTGAAGGTGTTCAACTGGTAGGTCAGCAGCAAAACAAAGACAAGGATAACATGGGCCCACCACTGAACAGGGTGAGCTATATGCTGTGACAAAGGGGATAGAAAAGCTAAAGGTATTTGATACCTTCTTTGACTCATGTTTTGAAGTCTTTTCCAACAAGATCTTTTCAGACTTCCAGGTCTTCAAGCCTAATAGTAGAGTTTAGCAGAGAGAGGTACTATATAGTCAAGGAAGATCTAACCATGATTACTTAAAGCTCGACTTGCAAGTCCATGAAACTGGATGGCTTGCACCCAGTGGTGCTGAAGAAGGTAGAGATGCCATGATGAGGCTGTTTAGGTATCTTTAAGAAGCCATGCTAAGGAGGCAGATGGTCCCCTTGATGGTTAGAAAAAGGGCAAGAAGGACTGAAGGAATATATTTTCCCAACAGGCTGTGGAGTATCCACCTCCAGAGCTCTTCAGTGAATCAGGATGCACAGAGTTTTGTCAAAACTCTATAGTTACCCTCCATTTTAAACCGGAGGTTGGACTAGATAACCTCCAGAGATCCCCTCCTATATATACACAAAGGCTTCCTAAGCATCCAGCCACATACCAGAAGTATTTAAGCCATTCTTGCTAGACATTTTAACAAGGTCTCCACAGTCTCCAAGATCATGTGGACATTAACAATCCTGGATGGGTGGGGGAGGGGGTGGGGAGGTGAAGAAATCAATTCAGCAGGAAGAAAAGGTTCAATGAACATTTCAGAAGACAAAGATTCAGAATTTTATAAGATATCTCTAAGGTATACTCAAAAGGGTAGAAAACATTAGCTTTTAAGAGAAGCCACCATGTTTATTTTTCTGAAATGTTTTAATACTTTTTCTGGTGACATTTTAGAAAAGTTCTTTTAAAAATAGTTTTCACCATCATCTGCAGGTAACAATCATCCTGAAATGCAGTATTAAAGATATAGACTTATGTTAATCCAAAACTATGAAGAATAACTTCATAACCCAATTGCCAGGTATCTGAATTGATTCTTAAACTTCTACCGACTAAATTGATTGGTCCTAATTAGTTTCTGTTTCAGAGAATTTAGTGACCACTATGGCACAACAAGCAAATCACTGAACATGTGAGAAGAGGACTACATTAACTAAAAGCCTTTTACTTTCAAAGGTTCCAAGTTCAACACAGCATTAGCAACAGTTGTGTTTCACACTCATTATTGAGTACTGGTATTACAAACCTACTTTTTTTCCTACATATTACTGCAGGAAGTGATTCTAAAACCAGAAAATTTAAGGAAGCATGCTTTAAGGTTTTGAAGTTCTAGGGAGGCATCATTTGCACCAGCAGTAACTAGAACTTATTTGTTTCCACCCTAGTATGTTATTGTCCCTGTGAAATTATTCAGCAGACACTGAATAATAATACTGCATACTTCATGCTACAACATTTATTCTTAACGTTTTGTGGATAAAATGTAAATTTAAATAGTACCAGATTCAATATACCTGACCTTTACACAAGGCTTTAATGTGCTATTTGTGCTGCCAAGTTTATAACATGATATATATACACAAGTGACAGCATAAATTAAGTTCTAAAAATACTGTGAGCTGTATATGGCACCTGATACATTGTTTGAGAATTAAAAAACTCTCAAATGTTCTTTCAATTAGACCCAACCCTTCAAATACCAGAAATTTGGTTGGTGGGGGTTCTTTATTGTTGTTTTGGGGGAGTTTTTGTTCAGTGGGGGCGCACCTTGGGGTTTTTGTTTGGTTTTTAGTTTTTACCTGCTTGTGGAAAGAATTTTATAAAACTGGAGAGAAAAGCATATTGCCATTACAAGTTCCCATCCTCCTCAAAAAAGATTCTGACAGAACCTTTATTTAAGCCACATTTATTTTCTTCGAGATAGGATTTTACAAGCGGTAAGAAATACCCACTCCAAGTTTACAGATACAGTTAAGACTGACCTTTTCCAGTTTCAGGCTGCCCTGGTCAAGCATGTCTCCTGGATTCCAGATCTTGCTACCTAGGGATTACCAGTTGTGAGGGATGACCTGTAACTCCCTAAAAACAGGGTCTGAGAGAAACAGGCCTGCAAGAAAAAACAGCCTGAGAGAGATAAGGGATGGGGGGGGGGAGCGGGGGCCCTCTGAGCCAAGTAATGTCTCAAACACTTGCAAGTAGCAAAACTATAGTCACAGGGTGGATAGCGAGTTTGGAACTGATAAGGCTGCCTTGATAGCATACAATGCAGCTGGAGAGGGGAGCCCTGTGAAGGCAGGACAGTTCTGCTCTGGTGCATCTTGTGAAGTTTCAAGGGCCATCTGTCCAGTGAATGACGGACACATTATCCACAAAATGTATATTAAAGTTGACAGCCCTGAATATGCTAATAAAGATTAACAAGATCATGCTAATTACCTCATCCCATGAAGCACCTTACCCCTCCCCATACATGGGATATGTAGGTGTGTGGGTTAACCTAGGGCACGGACCCAAGGAAAGTGTGTACAAGTTGAGGGGGGAGGAGGGGGGGGAAGAAGGTAAGGGGAGAAAAACAAAAGACATGAAGAAGTGAAGACGACAGATGCATCCCTGTCAAACTCGGATAGGACCAATGCAGGAACCCGGACCAGTGATCTCTATTTCTCTATTCTATCTCCCTCCTTTACCATCAAGTAATGCAAGACATACCGTATTGCTTGCCATAACTCATTATATACTTAGCCCATTATTGTGTATCCAATTAGTACATTGTGGGAAGTTAATAAATGTCTGGACTTTGAGACTTGTCTCGCCGTTGTCCACTGTTGGGGATTTATGAATCTTTACCACTTGTCTGCCTCGTCTGAGAGGATATGACACCAATCCTTGTCTGCACAAAGGCTATCAAGGTACAATTAGCAACTCCTGACTGTCAAAATGATTTGGGAGCAAGCAGTTAACACTGCCACGCAATATATTAGTACAATCTAACAATACAGTTAGAAGGAACCCCATCACCACCTTGAAGTGCTGAAATACAATATATTTAAGTAACTAAACAAATAGCTTTAAAAATTGCCTTTTCTCCTCCTACCAGAAGCCTAAAAAAAAATCTTCCACACCACTCGTTAAGATACACTAACAACAAAGGCTTTTTGAACATGTTGAAGACTTATCCCACAATTCATATACTTGAGGAAAACAAGCAGCTCCTGATTTTCAACTTTGTTACCCTACTAAGACATTCAAGCTTCACTGTCTACAAAGTTTCAGACAGACAACCAGCAACTACAAGGTACACCCACCAAAGGAACAGTAAAATATTAATTCAGAGCTCCTGCTGCTGAACATCTGTGGTTTCTATTAACTCTTTTCAGTGCAAGAAAGGTAACAAACAGGATGCATGAACAATCTGCCACAGACTGGCTAGAGCAGACAGGTTTGGGAAGTATGCCTTAGCTACCAATAAGGAATGGAGAAGTCACCTGTCCTTTCTGTGTCCTCCCTGCCTACTCCTCTTTGAGGAATTTGGGTATCTTGCCAACCCGCTCAAAGCCAGGCAAAGGCAAGCAGTAGCAAGCCAAAAGAGAAGGAAGCACTGAACAAGAATGGGAGCTGCAAAAACGGCTCACTCATCCCCACTCAATCAGGGTTATGGCCCAGCACACTTACCTATTTTACTGAACCCTACTTTGCTGATTTGAAAAAGGAAACAGCCATTTCACAAGTCATTATCTTTATGGGTGCTGAAGGAAGTACCTTAAAGGCAATCTAGCAGCATTAAAGTATATGCTGGTATACTAAAAGTGACATGCTAATTGCTAGCACCGGTGACAGTAGGACCTGTTTGCTTTGACCTCTCTTCATTCATAGACACTAAAACTTATTTTAGTGTATTAGAAAAGTCACTGTCTCCCAATAAAGAAACTACACAATATGAAGTTCTGTACCCTTCTGTCCAGTGCAACTACATTTTAAAAATATTTATCTTACTCAACTGCATTATGTGCTTTAAGGAGAACTTTGCTATTTTGATATTCAAAAGAAAAATCACTTTCACAGGTCAAGCACCTTTACTGAGTTACTACTCTTAATATTTACTTAAATGGAATATTACAAAGCTCTACACACAACTAGTTCATAAAAGCTTGAGAATGCAGTTCTGTGTAAGTCATTCACCCTCAGAAAACTGCTGTGAAGTAGCTCATACCAAGCTTCTGTGTCTAGCTTAAATTAAATGCCAAAGAAATCCTGAAGAAAGCGTTGTCTTACAAAAGAGACACTGAAGTACAGTTTCTAATGCTAATATGTAATTTAACTAGCAATTTTTAATGTAACTAGTGATTTCCATGTATATTTTAGAGATCTTCAAGTGTTACATACTTTCGAGTAATATATGCCAACTCTTACATGCATCTTTCAACAAATATGAATGAGATTTACCAAGTACACAACTGTGATTGTGACCCTCAGCTTAGCTTAACCACTAGTAGTACTGAAAGTACAAACTCACTATGAAAGTTGTTAAGGAGAACCTAAGCTATTTAAAACTGAAGAGGACTCCGTCTTCAGCATGATACAGAGCAAACAAGATACATAGGTCAGAATTAACTTATGAAACTCAAGTTAGAAAGTAAAACCTTACCGAAACTAACCAAAACCCATGAGCACTTTATTAATTTAGACAACCAAGCATAAGTCCCATTGGTTTATGTTCATGATAAAGCATATATGTATTTTAGCATGCACTTTAATACTATTGTTACTGATGAACAATAAAGACTAATGATTATCCTCCCCTCACGTCCCCATGTTATAACATAGGAAACATATGCAAAGAGTTGCAAACATCAGATTTGCATAAAACAGTACTGGAACAAAATATGCAGAGATACTTGCCCAAAACACTCAGCCTCCAACCATAACTTACAGGCTTCTAGAAACATAGGTTGTTTTCTTGGTTTTATTCTTCTAGAAGTTTGTCCAAATGGTTTTTTGAACCCACCTATAAACTTACACATCTCAGAACTGCAAAGAGTTCCACATCTTTCTTAAATCTTCTTAATCTTCATGTGAGAAAAATAAAAATAAGGAACTACTTCAAATGTTTTCCCTCCAGTTTTACTCTTAGGAGGAAAAGGGAACAGTGTTGATTACCTAGCTTCTGTACCACTTCTAAAGTATCATCTAGAAACTTCCATCTTACACCCACCTCTTCAATACACACCCACTTTATTTTGACGAAGAGCTCTGATTTACTCAGAGATGCTGCATTCCAAAGCTATTTTATATTTATAAAATGATAAGGGATGGGAAGGGAATACAAACCAAAACAAAACAGAAGAGTACAATATGCATAGAAGTGTACAGTGGATTTTTACACTGGAAGCACTGCTTTCCTGCTATGAATTAACATAAACAAAGACTAGATTTGTCTTTTGGACAGTATAACTGAGCATGAATCTCTAAAAATATTCAAACACAACCTCAAGTTGTACTACTACACAGGAATAATAGGTTCAATTCAGAACATATGGTTTTGTATGCAACACTACAATCGTCCTGTCTTCATTTTTTCTTGGAATATCTATCTGCATATTTATTTTATGCAAGTGATTGTAGATGCTAATAAGTTTGCCCTAATAATTTTGTCCAACTGATCTAGAAATTCACCTCTGGGTTACAGTTTGAGACCCTACTGACCTCCTCCAACTTGCTGTAGAACTCACTGCAATCAAACTCCCTCCTCTTAGTGGCTTATTAACTGTAAAGTATGTAGGCATATGACCTAAGATCATTGAAACCACCCTCTCAGATGTAGGACCCAATTTCCATAGGAAACCCAGAATGATTTACTAGGTCACTGTATCCATGACATCCATGTGTACAGGACAATGTTCCACTTTAATCTACCCTTCTTTGACCATGCAGTAACTTACTTTTTCTTTACAGCTTCCTGTGCATGGAAAAACCTCAGCTGAGAGCAGAAGCACCACAGGTGAGCTCACAGTGAAGTCATCACTTCAAGGCAAACTTTGACCAAGGACAGCCCTCTTACATCATGTTCTAGGGAGCAACAGTGACAACAGAAAAAAGGGAACAAAACAGTAGCTGGGAATACAAACCTAACAGCTCATCAGTTAAGAGATGACAGACGAATCTTGCTTCCAATATGGAAGTCTGATTTCAAAGCACTAGTTGCACACGGAAGAGCAAAAGCTAGGTGATCAGTATGCCATTGTTCCCCCATGTTATTCTCATACAACAAAAATCTGTTTCCTTGATTGAGAATAAGCTGACTCTGGTTTTCAGCATCCCCAAAACGCAGAGAATTTTACTTCACGACCATTTTAGTCATTACAGTCTACTTGAATTTTCTCCTCTTCCCTCTTTACATTACAGAAGCATTTTTAGACTCATGCGAAGTTCAACTGAAGACTTGGAGCTATACCCGAGTTGAATTTTGACCCCATAGTTCCATGCTGAAAGCCATGCAATTCGGTTTCAAAGAACCTGAGGAAGTGCCTTTTTGTTTAAAGACTCGTTCCACTTGAAACTTAGACAAGTATCTTTTCACATAGTAGCAGAATAATAAAAAAATACAACTTTTATTGAGTTGAAGCAAAAAAAAAGTCAAAACATTTTACCCCTGCCACAATGTAATATACAAAAAATTCTGTATTCCCTCCTCTTGTAAATTACCATTTTATCTTCTTTTAAACTCTGAAGAGATAGTTTCTGGCAGTTACTTCTGCTAACTCACTACACTAAAATTTGCAAAGCTGACAAGATACCAAGACAATTTGTTATCTTGGGGGAAGCAGCATCTCCTTTACGTCGTCAGATCTCTGACAAGTCACTAACATTTAAAAGTCTGACAGACATGCTGTTTAAAAACTCTTGTTTTCTACATTTCATGAAAATCCTCCTTGGTTTACTCTGCCTTTTTCCAAACTGAAGTTGACAGTCATATAGAAAGTGACCATTACAGGTGTTTAGATACATCCCATTTCCTGGAACAGAGATAAAAGTTATACTTTGCTAGTGGATATTCTCACTCTACAGGACTACTCGCAGATAAGGAAAGTCCACCCAATAATCAAGGTCTAGAATAGCTTAGAATAAGTAAATAGAAGTCTTCTAAGCATAATTTAGGCATTAGTAATACAAAAAAAAAGCTGCACACAAAGCACACTACTGCAATCTCTCAAAGAGCAAACTCCCATTTCTCTGTTGCATGAAGTTCTGCTCATTTTAGGATTATCTGCTCTACTGCCTATCTATCATCATGCACTTACTTCTCTACTAGCAACAGCCATTCAAAATACAAACTGCTCCTGGCACCTTTGAACAGCTGCTGTGTGTGACTTGGAGCTGGACCTGGTCCCCCACCAAATCAATACACAACATTTTCCTGTGACTGCTGAGGAATACCATGTAGGCTACTGGAAGATCCACAGGGAACATGTGCTAGAAGAGCAGAGAACAGTGAGCAAAACCTACATACATGTATTTAAGAACCATACTCAGAGAGAAGAGTTCTAAGGGTATACAGATCTTCTGGAAAAAGAATGGCAAGGAGTTTCTCTAAAGCAAGCTTCCAGGGAGCTCAAGCAACTCTAATACCAGAAATTATTCTGAACATACTTTTAATATTTTCAGTCGCATTCAAACATTTTCACTTATAACACTGACAAAATTCCAATGTGTCAGATGCTTCTTTTGTTTCCCTGTTATCTTGCTTCAATTGAACTGGCAGGTAAGGATTTAAGGTAAAGAAATGCCTAGTATCGAGAAAACCAAGTAAAGTGATTCTCTTCAAAGCCCTCCATATTTTTATATGGATACATCCAGTTTTTACGTGCTTTCATTCTAAATCTAAACTGTTTTCCTTGCTATTCCACATCCAATTTTGAAGGCAGGTTTCAAATTCTTCTCTTTACTGGGATACAGAGACACTTTAGAAACATAAATAGATGAGAATCGAAACTGAACATCACCTACATTTTGTAAAAAAAGCAGAAATGAATACACAATAATTTATGCATTCTTCTGTATAAAACAAGTTTCCACAAATTAGAAAAAAATCCCAGTGTCTAGACAGGGCTCAAAGTTTAAAATTCATTACAAGAAATTTACTCTAGAATCATAAAAAATGCAGTAGCAATACCAAACTCAAACTTAAGAAAGAAACAGGTCTTAACAATCAAGTACACAAGGTTAGTCAGACTCACCTTCCCTCATTGATTTTTGCTTTGTCTCCTTGACAAGAGAAGTTCTCAATGTAACCAAGACTGCAGTTGATTCGTGTCCAGTCGGGCTGGCACACAGCGAGGAAGTGAGGACGCAGCCTACCTATGGAGTACTTGGCAATGTCTGTCAACGACTGGCTAGCAGCTGCTCCAAAAATGAAGGTCCCAATGGCTTTGTAAATAGTGGCTATGTAGTTATTTCTGACAAATGAATTTGAGTGCAAATTATTATAAAAGACAGAGAGAGTCTCTCCTAGGATTATCTGAAAGAGAAATAAGGACAACAGTTAAAGAAAGATAATCACTTAAAAAGAAAGATATTACTCTACTGTTATTAACACTCAGACATGTAGTTTCAGAAATTAATTTTATAAAAATTAAGCTGCAAATTTAAATTTTCCAAGAGTCAGCAGTAACCATGCCGAAACTTTACACACTTATGTAGAAGAAAAAACCATTACCTTACCCTGCTTCATGTTGAACTTAATATTGTTGATTTTCAGAATATTTATTAAAACAAAGCCTTCTCAGAGTAACATTTATCCATATTATTTGGCATGGCCCTAATTACAAGTATTTTCTCCAGTATTACATTTTATTCTACATTGAGTCTTCTTCAGCTAAACTTCTGCTGAGCAAAATTTTTCTATTTCATCATTAAGTTGTTTGTTTTTTTGTGAAGCCAGAGACTATTCTGAAGGGTCTAGACTTCACTTCCAGATGTGAAAGGCCAGTTATTTAAACAAAGAAATATTCCTCAGGAAAATTAAATTCTATGGGGAGAAAACGAAACGAGAATGGGGACAGACAGGCATTACTGAGGTCTTTCAACCTGCTTGTCCAAGGTATATGCATCAAGTCTGTATCAAGTGTTGACGGGAAAACGGATTTAATTTTATTTCCCTGCAACTATATCTTTTGCAGAAAGTAAGTTTTTCCTTAAACCAAGTACAAAACTTCAGCCCAGACAGGCTGGATATTGAACCAGATGGTCCCATTTTGTACAGAAAGGCTCAACTCATACAGATGATCAAGTGAGTGGGGGACTGTATACATGTATGTAGACTGGTCTTTAAAAATCATGTAAAGATTAAATGATGGCTCCATCGTCACTCAAGAGTGACAAGTCCAGGATCCCATCAAAGCAAAGCTTTGGTGAATGAAGCTGTTATTAGACACTCTGACACTTGGGCATACAAAGTAGCTGTCGGCAGCTCTGCACATTAAGGCAAACAGACAATCCCATCAGATGCATGACACTGAAGTTTTATACCCTGCACCATACTGAAACATGGACTGAAGCAGAGAATCACCACAACATGGACTAAAGCTGAAAAAGTTTTCAGTAAAGTAGATGTTGGTAGGCTCTTATACAGAATCTACCTATCCCAGAGAATAACCTCTTAATGAAGACAGTTGAGCAGAAATATTACAGCCATGACTAATAAATAATGAATCCCTTTTAAAGAACACTGCTGCAAAATCTGCAAGAAGGTCACTTATCTCAGTTGAGCTGACAAAAAAATTAGGTGATGTCAATGCAGCTTCTTCAATGGATGCAGACATCAAAGAGTATTCATCTTCAAGAATCTGACAAAGCATTAAGTAGAAGACACCAACATTTGCTTTTACCATTAAAGCAGTCTTGACAGAAAAGCCTGACTTCACAACTAAAAGACAGTCCCTGATGTTACAGGCTCATATGTAAATTGGATAAATGCAGGATAAAGAGGAGTTGGATAAAGAGGAAATGCATCCATTAAAATTACTATATTCACTGAAGCCTTTTCTAACTCTGGAAGTCCCTGAGCTGCAATGGCTAGTAGCAAAGTACTTGAGGGCAAAACATTAATCTCTGCTTGCTCTGTTTTTCTGTACTTCCTCACTCATCTGTTTTAATCACTGCTAGAAATGAGGCTAGACGGACTTCAGTTGTCACCAAGTACTGTTGCTCTTAAGTCATATTGACTACCAGTGGTAGTAACAGGGTGGAAAAAAACAGTCCTATCTTAAAAGGCAAAATCTTTTAGCATAAACCACTTGCCAGTTAATAGAACAAAACCCCAAGTTTTATCTGCTCCAGAAGTATTTCTGTAAGTTTTTGAAGCAGTTTTTCCAAGAAAAGGAGAACTAGGTAAGTCACAGTTTTGATTCCCAGCCCCACGTTTCTACAGTATGAAACAAAAAATTCCACCTGAGAGCAAACATTAGGTACAAGTTGACCTTTATGTTGGAACCTAGATAAAAATCCATGCAGTCCTTATGCAAAAAACAGTTAGATTGACATAATATCCCTCCTGATTTTAACCCATTAGCCCAGAGAAACAGCTGGCCACTACTGAGGTTTACATTTAGCTACTCCTCTTCCAGCTTTGATTCCTAAAATATACTTGGATAAACATTTATACACCTAAAAATCTTATTTGGCATAAAAGACTTTTAACTTTGCTCAAAGTGTAGCTCTGCTGAGCTTGGATGTCACCCAACAGAGCCATGAGTGGAGTCTGAAGCTCTTTAGCACATCTGGACAGGGATCTTGAAGTCCCCATTGAAGTGCCATTGTGGGAACTAAAATGCAGTCCCATGAAACTTAGGACACAAAATGGTTAACTGATGAGGTCCAGCTCTCCCCTCTGCCCATGCCCAAGGACATGCCTGCAGCACTGACGCTGTATTCTTCCAAGAGCCATTTCACTCAACATAGCTCGAAGAAAGCTGCTCTTTTCTGCCAGGTTAAGGAATTTCACTAGCTTATCCTGGGTCAGACAAGCAGCCAGAGGTGGCAAAAGACAGGGTAACAGTGGGACCTCAACTTTTGTCCACAGTGAGCTATTAGGCTAGCTCAACTGACAGTATGCAATTAAATCTTAAAGATACAGAGTCACTATATGCTTGAACCAGTTCAACTGATCTAGGACCTGTGGTCCAATAGGGAGATCCCAAACTGGCAGTTGCAGAGGCAATCTCTTCAGCTCTCTGATATGGTGCAAAAACAAGGGAAGAACCACCCCATTTTCAACCAGGGTGAAAGCAAGAAAGTAAGCCCTAGCATTAACTCAAACACAAATGGGCCCAGTGTTTTATTCAGATCTTTGGGGAAATGTCCAGGGAAAAACTCCCTGGCTACTTTTTTTTTTCTAGTTATGCTTTTGATGTGTTCTGATTGGAAGCCACAAGAACTTGGTATCTGTTGTTACACTTCCACACACAGAAGTATTTTCAAAGACTCTGTGGCAGATTAAAAAAGAAAAATCTAACTTAACAGGTCATGCAAACTCATATTCTGAAAGTAGTAGCTCCCCAAAATAGAGAAGCTTGAGACAGTCATTTAAGATACATTAGTGTTATTCTTAACTGATATGGTAAGGGAGGAAGTTTTTATTGATCAGACTATAGAATTAGTCACCACGGTTCTGAGTTATTCTTTTTCTAGTCTATAATTCTAGTAGTTTGACCTCACTTAAAGAAAACCTTTTAGTTATTCTTGCCAGAACACCATTTCTACTGCTTTAGCACCCGGTCTAATGACATTATTTTAAAGTTGAGAAATCTTATAGAATACAGTTTTAGAAGTCTGTATCAACAGATTGCCCCTCCTCCCTCTTCCCCACCCCCACTGAAATCAAATGCAATTAAGAGAAGTTTTAACTTACAACAATTATACTGAAAGGAATAATTATTCCTGCTAACAACTTATAAGAAATGGTGTCCTCTTTGTATGGATACCGGATGGATTCATCACTACAGAAAACTCCTCTCTGGAAGGGGATACGTCTTGAATTGAGAATTGCAAAAGGCAAGCCAGCTAGCAAAAAGGAATAAAAAAATACATTACAAAAGCAACACAAACTCTGGCGATGATTATACCCCCGCATTTCCAAAGAGAAGCGCATAAAGAGGAACAGGCATGCAGCAAATTAGGAGGTTATGCACTTCCTTTGGCCAATGACTACTGCCTTGTCTTTGCAGCTCCCAGGAAGGACTGCTGAATGAAGGAGAGCAGGACAGGATTCCTCTCACCTTTTTGATCCGAAATTTCTCACCCATTTGTGGCACATCAAGTATGGAAGCATGCCAAAACCGTGATTGAGTAAACAGTTCGGTGGCAACCACTGAGTTGCTCAATCTGCTGCTACTGCCACAATTTTCGACTGTTCCTTTATATTCCAGTGAGCAACAGTTGCCCCTTTATACCTTCTCTGGAGAGCTTTACAAGTCAGAAGAGCATAAATTACATTCCATGAAAGCAGAAAAGGGGTGCTTCCCAGGGAGTGCAAGTGCAGAGGAAGTTTTCAGGAAGATATGGAAAAGAGGTAAAATTATACATGCATGTGAACCCCTTACTTCCACACACACTGGATTGTTCCCTGGAACAATGTGGTCACTGCACAAACCCTACAGTCTCAGGGCATGGAGATTTTACTCCCCTCTCTTCCACAAAAGAGGAAGCCTTTGGCTCATCCTAAACTCAAGAGAACACAAGATTAAGGCACACAATGCTTTGTGCTATTGCACCTCAAGAGACCTGCAACACTAACCAAAACTAGTCATTTGAACAGCAAAGTTTAAAAAAGCTTAATAGGATACAAATAACTACAAGTAATAGAATCAATTTTTAAACCCTGATCCTCCTTCGTTGACACACATACATCATTTGCACAATCTGTTTGTGTACAGGGATGAATACCCTCAGAAAGAAATAGCTGTATGGAAAAAAAAAAAGAAGCATGGGACTATCAAGAATGTTCAACAAAACAATAAATTATCTTCTTTAAGTTAGGGATGAACAGCACAATGGCATTAAAGTGCTTAAAAGCCTGGATTTTGTGCTCAAAATTCAGCAGTATTGCACATAAAGTACATACCGAGTTAGACAACAAAAATCATCTGGGGGAGACAATCCTAATCTACCAGTAAATGGATCAGAAGGATGAAAAACAGCCTCCTTCCTGCCTGCTAGAGAAAGATGTTGCTGTAATCTCAGTTCTCTCCTCAGGACCTCAGTGTCAAGGCACAGCCCACCTGTTCCTTTCCATATATACAACTACACCCACCTTAGTGTGTACAAACAAAAGTAAACATGGAAACAACAGAAGAAAAAGAAATTATTAGCAAAAGATACCAACCAAACAGTAAAAGAACTGTTAGAGAAGAAGAATACTAAGTTACACAGTCAGGATTTACAATAAGAAGAAAAGAATACCTAGGATGCTTTTCAACCCTCTTCCTGCTTTAACCTCCACCCATGAAGTCCTTCAAACTAAGCCTGACTCCTGGGCGCATCTCAAATGAGACATACTATGGTTTCACCAATGATTTGCTATGAATTTTGTTCTTCACATCATAAAGTGACTGCTTAAAAGAATCTTTCAGTTTGAAAACAGACACAGAAGAACAAATAACAAACTAATAGCTCAAAGTGAAAATTTCCTTGAGGTGACCGCTGACAAATGACATACAGCTTTCTTCCATGACCAAGCAGTCATGGGCTTATCATAACACCCATGTATTCCAGCTAAGTCGCAGAGAATCATGTAGCTTCTGTACTGTTACAGTCATAGAATCTATAGCATTCTCCCTTCTGAAAGTGGCTGAAAAAAACACTGTCACTGTGAAGCGGGGTTGCTTCCAGTTCCACACTAGTGGGACTACAACTGACCTAGCTCTGGAAGCTGTCCAAGCACACCAACAAAGCAGAAGGATAGCAGAACAGGCTAAGAGCCAAGCCAGAGCCTCGCCAAAACACTGAACCATTCAGACATGAGCCGCCACAGAGCCCTGGAGCAGTACTCTGCAGTAACAGTGCAAAAACACAGCCCTTCCTACCAGGAAAAAAAAATCCCTCTCGCTTTCTCCTTAATAGTACGAATAACAGGGTTTTTTAAAGCGCTACAGCCAAGACCTCATTTCTGCTCTCCCCTTGTGTTGGTATTGTGACAGTATGTCACAATATATAATCAGTTGTTTAGTATTTAGCTAGCTTGTGCAAAGGAGGAGGCAGAAGCAATGTGAGGTCATGGTGAGGGAAGGTGATTTGTCAACATAATGCCATGGTGCATTTCCAACACCATTTATTCTACAAAATATGTATGGAATGAAAGCTTCATCCGTTGCCCTGCAGACATACTAACGACCAAGATCGAAGACTGTATATTTGAGAAAAGTGTATTTTTCACATCTCCACAAGTGGAGCATGAGGCACAAACAAATAAGAGTCTCTTGATTATTTACAGGTTTGCATCTTTAGAGTAGGTAGTTTTAATCATCATGGTAAAGCAGTTACTCACAAAATTAAGTTTAGCCTATAAAAACCTTACCACAGCTTCAGCACACTGCCACAAATACTTGCGATCATAGTTAGGTGATGTCACTGACATCACATCACCAGCTCTGCATCATCCTTTTTAAAGACCTGCTCTATGAATAATGTTATCATGGTGTCTTAGTCCTCATTTCCTCCTACCCACACCTGAATATTTCAGCTGGGGTTATTCAGGTGTTGGGGGGGGCTTTTTTTTTATGTAATTACCTCCTGCTAAATCAGAAATGGAAAGCAATGGTATGCAGATAATGGGAATGAAGTCCATCATGCAGCAACAGCATGTGCTTTTCCATGTAAAGAGAAGCTGCTTGAAATGTGTGCTCACTCTTCAACAATATTGAAATTATTATGTAATTAGTCTGTAATTGCTTGCAGCACCTTCCTATATCAAGACCATGCAAACAAAATACCAAACAACTCTAAGTTTGGGAGGTTTTTGTAAGCAAGTAAGAACCAGCTAAAATATGTTATTAAAATGCCTTCTTTTTCGTAATTTTTCCACCTCTATTTGAAACCAATCCCACATTGCAAATTAAGAAAGAGAACTTTATAATCAGTTTCCTGAAGTCATAACCAATAAAATTAGGTAAGACAGTATGAGCCTTAAAATTCTAGGTATCTGGTTTGAAGTAACAATTAATTGGAAGAGCTATGAACTGAAATACAATACTGCTAAAAAAGCATATACAGTAAACTTCATGAAGTGTTTCTTCAGTTTCCCCCAACTGTATAACGTATTTTAAAAGTAATTCCACCAGCTCTTTGTCAGCATGTTTCAGTGCTGAAAGGAGATGTGCTCCATGAAAGCTTGAGATAAAAGGTTTAATTTCTAAAAACGTATTGCAGTAAGATTGATCAGATTGACTTAACACTGTTAAACTGAAAACTAAAGTCACAGAACTACAACATTTGTAATTTACCTTTTTTTTAATCCAAGGCAGTTGTTAGACTGAAAAACCATGCCAATACTGGCTTTTGATGTCTTTTTGGTTGAAGTACTCTCCAATGTCAATACCTACTCCCTCAGAACACACTCCATACAGGTTTAATTTACTTCTTTTAAACACACATGGATTGGCTTCACTATTAGCTGGTGGGAGGGGGGAGAAAAGTAGAAGTCAAACCAGAGGGGCAGCAACTCCTACTGTTTCTGTCAGGTGAAGCCATTAAGAAAAACATCTCAAAATACTTACAGGTTTTGTTCTGTTTTAAATGAATCTGCAAAGTCTGGTTTTGTAGGATTTTAAGGGTTTTTTTTAAAAAAACCAAACCATTTGTGAAAACAAATCAAAGTTATTTCAAATATATAGTTTAAGTACTTCCTGCAGTGCAAGCCTCTCTCCCCCAAAGACAGTGCAGAGACAGGGAAAAATAGTTTGGCTTTTTCATTAGTATAGGCAGGACAAACAAGCAGAAGAACCGGCATAAGTGATGAAATAGGCAAAGCCTCTTAGCAAGTACAACAGTAGGGTTTCCCTATAGTTGCAATAGACATGTTACTTTTTTTACCCCAAGAGGTATCATAGTTTCATAAGACAGGAATAAGTTTTTGCATCATGGTAGCGGGACTGGATATGAGTGAAGAGACTAAGTTATATTTGTCTTTATAATGGTACAACTATCATTAGTGTCAAGGTCTTCCCAAATACAAATGAAGAACAAATTTCAGTAGTAGTATAGGACGTGGTGTACTTCATTGCCAAAAGATTTATCCACATAAAAGTCTATAAAGTAGTTTCTCAGGAAAAGTAGCAAAGATTCAACAGCAGATCTCTGGGAAAAGAGATCCTGCTCATCTGCCATAGTCATGTGTTGCCACAGTAAAAGAAAGGTCCTGCTTTTTCTAGAATTATCCTTTTTCCCCTAAACAAGCTACAATTTCTAAGGGCAGAGTTTGTCACCTTAAAAAGAAGAACTAGTAAAAATTAGTTGGTCTCAGTTTTACATGAAAGTAGAAGAAACTGGGGAGTTTAAATACTCCTTTTAAGTGGAGATGGCAGAGGGTCATTAAAGGCTCTCTACTGAATACCTCCCATATGACAATACCAAAAAGCATCCCTAATGTATACTTCATTTCCCAAGTCAATTGTAATACAGTGAAGAAATTGCCTAGAGGAAAGATGACAACAGGTTTGTTAAGAGGAATTATAAGGTTGGGAAGAGGTTACCAGTAGGGTAATCTCAAGGATAAAGCCAACAAGCTAGTGGTATGCAGTGCCTATGCCAGCATCATTAATGAATAACTAGTAGATGTACTGCTGACAGAGCTGGCAATTCTGATACCGTGGAAGATCAAGGTCAGCCAGTTCTGCCTGCAAAACAACTCTTAAAGACTGAAGCGAGAGACCAGATGGAGATTTGTGGAGTAATGAGTTCAGAGTCATGCACTTGGGAGGCTGAACAGCTCTGATGAGCTGGGAGCTTGTCAGTTCAAAACAGGAGGGGAAAATAGTGTCTGCTTCCCATGGTTGTTGTTCATCAATATAACAGACCATTAGAAAAGTCTTTCCAAAGGCTTTAACACTGTTAGCCACCTGACAAGAATTTCTTCTGAAACAGCATTCAATCAGAACTTGCAAAAATGTTTGTTTTTCATTAAACTGCCTTAAATGCAGAGAGAGGACTGCTAAGGTACATTCCTCATCTCAAAGAGCTAGAAAAGTTGGGTTTTGCACAGTTCAACAGAATGTAAGGGTTGTAAATCAGCTAATTGCATAGGCAGTGGCTATCAGAAAAAAAAAAAAAGAGCAATATTATCCAACAACAACCAAGAATTAAGGAGCTGCAAATACAGTTGGCAATAAAGACATTCGTAGTGAGGGAGATATACAGGCCTCTGAAACAGGCTTTCAGTCCGAATACAGGGGTAGAAACACAAGTAGCTCAACTGATAAGACTAAGTATTTTAAACAATTATAGTACACTTGTCCAATAGTCTGGCTCACACAGTATAATGGATTAGATTTCCTTACAAGCTGGAGTGATTTCTGACCAGTTATGTTGAGGTTTTATTCTATAAATATCCTGTGTAACACAGGTTTATTTCTCTCCATGTTTCTAATTTTGATTAGGTTTCTACACTGTTACTGGGCATGAAGTTGATCTCTCCACAGAACTAAAAGCTACCACTCTGGTGAAGAGAAAGAACATCACATTATATGCCACCCTCAAGTTGTCCTTTCCACTCTCCTCAGGAAGGACATGACTTGATATTGATCTAAGCTGTATTTCACCAGCCATGTCATTCCCATGTTTTGTATTTACTGCTGTGAGTACCCTGCTCTGCTGCCTCACTGCATACACTCTCCTCCAAGGCATTTATGACTCTACTGAGCAGACTGCTGGAAAGCTCCACTTGGTACCTTCCTCCCTTGTTAAAGACAGGGAGCACCTACTCCTACTGTCAATTTCTCACATTTCAATGAATTATTTATACATTTAAGGTTTCCTCATCTAATCCCATGACTATTCAGTTTCCTGGTGAAGTAATTATTTGAATGTACAGATCAAATAATGAGTTATTTTTTTAATGCTGCCTTTAGCCCAAGTACTCCATGCTCCTGGTTCATTAAAGGGATTAGAAAGAGAATAGATGTGATTGACACCAGGAAACAGTGGATATGTTTCAGACAAAATAGCTTTAAACATCTGTGCTTAAGCAGTGGGTAGCAATAGTCTTTCTCCAGAATTTAGAAACAAAAGAAATTTTGAAAGATTTCGCTCTTTTCTCCCAGCACTTCAAGAAAAGCCACCACCACTTTCATGCTATTATCTAATACCAACTTCATTAGTGTAGCTTTAAACCAGAAGTGACACCTAGACTTCTTATTAAAACAAACACATAAATAGTATTTTTGAGGTCTAAGTCTCCTTACACCAGAAATTAAGATAGAAAGCAGAAGTTAACATCTCCCATGAATATGCTGTAGAGATTCATTACTAATTGCATCAGCAAAAACATCCATAGTATTCATTTGTACAACACCAGAAATCCTGCCTAAAAAAAAAAAAGCATTTTGTGAAAGTTCGGTTAAAACTTCTGGGTTGAGTATTACTCTGTATAACTGCTCACATTCCACAGGGGTTGGTTATGGTATTATACAGCTCATTGCAGATTAAGTTAAGACTTCGGCTTCTCCTCAGTACCACAACAGTGCTACTTTACATTTCTTAAAAGGAGCTTTAAAGTTCAGGAGGGCACCTAGCAAGAAATATGCTTATACCATCACTCCACAGTTCACCAAGATCAATGGCTGCATTTTGTTATTCAACTTTCTCCAGAAAAGATGGATAAAAACCATCTCTCTGCATGAGCATTTCACTGCTCAAGGCAGAAGAGAAAGAGATACAATGGGGTGAGCCAGAGGAAGGGAAACAGAAGAGGCAGCCAAAAAGGAACTTTCCCTCTCTTCCACCTACTTTCCCTGTTGCTCATCTCTGGTTTCTGGTGCAGTCCCTTCCCTTTTTTGCCACCCCCTTGAGTCTCTGGTCTAAGTCCTGGATGTCAACAGCAAGTTATTAGTAACTAGGTATGAGACTTACGGAAAAATCTATGCCACAGACTGGTTGGGGGTTTTTTTGCTTAGATGACAAGACTTAAATATGTAAAGTTGCAACTCCCTCTCCCTACGTTTCTCCCTATTCCATTTTACCCTTTTAAAAACAACTCCAAACCACTTGGCTTTCTTATAGTTATGACCATGCTTCACTCAATATTTTAAAAGCCCTTGTTTGGAGCTCTTTCCACTGTCAGGCTGCCAACTATTTTACTGTTTCACACACTGCATGCATTTTTCATCACTGTATTAACAAACGTATCTGAAGGATTGAGAACAGTACAATATTCAAGTCCACAGGCTTAACAAGCAAGTAGCTGCAATTTATTTAAAATGAACTGCATCTGGTAAGAGTATCAAACTGGAAGTGGTGCTCCTCAGATCTTTCCTCATCTGACTTCAAACCAAGCTCACCAGAACACCCTTGCCATGGATTGGGGAGAAGTGAGGCCAAAGCTGGATGCAGCAACTGCCATTTCTCAGCCTCTGTCCCCCACAGCACTGATCTCACCCATGAATTACTCATGAATTCAACCAAAGTGCATCACCCTGTGCATTAACCCTTCACATAATATAAACATGGGTTGTACGAACAGTTAGTATCAAGTAGAACTCATGCCAGATTATGAAGTTCAACAGCATTGCCTAAAAAGATTTCCAGTGCCATGAATATACCAAAAAAAATGAAGATAAAACATTACTCTCCTTTTCAAAAAGTTTACCAGGTAAGAGGCAAAGTCTTGTTCAAAGCATAATAAAATTATTAATACATAACCTGAAAGTTAAGTTAAAGGATGCAAAAGTCCACTCTAGTGTCAAACAGCAGGTTTGATTTTGATTAGTTGCAAAACTATCAGCAGTGGGCCACAAAGCTTTGACACTGCTGCAGAAAAATGAAGTGCACATCTACCAATTTAACAGTCTTCAACAGGTTTCATTACAGTCCCCTGCTTTACCAGGCTCTACCACAGCAGTAGCTACATTCGTCCCTCAAGAAACATCAACTAGCCCAGTAAGTGCTTATGTTATTAATCAAATAGGTCCTTTCAGTAAAAGTTTCCCTGCAAAATGTACCCCTTTCACAAACAAAGCATAAAAGATTAGTTTCTTTTGCCAGAAAAGAAGTGAGATTGCCTCCAGAGTATGATTGTGCTAATCTGTAGAAAGGAAAAGTTACAGTCAGAACACTGATGCACGTGGTAGAAGGAGATGTTTCTGAAAACATTAAGCCTAATGCCTAACACATTAAAGCTGGCACAGAAGCAAAGTTACATAGGTCCCTTTAGAGAAGGCATTATGACACTGAAGACATTAGCCTTTGCCAAATCAAACTAAGAATGTTTTGGTTTTGTTATCTGAAGTAGAAGACAACATGACCTGACCACCTAAATATCTTTTGGATGTGTTTAAGGTGGAGAAATTAAGTCCTACAGGTCCATAACATTCCTTTCTCTGAAAGAAGTGCCAAATAGCAGAGCTCATCCCAGGGGAGTGACTTATTCAAAACTCTGTACTACTACTGAACACTTCACCTGTCAGAAACATCAGCATTTGCATTACCTGTTTTAGTAGCAACAGCTGTGGCAAACTACTTTGTTCCCACAAACTTGATGTGGCACTTTGGCTGAGTTAGAAGAACTGAACTCTTGTCCTCTAATGACTCAGTCCATCATACAGAAAGTCACCAGTGTGTTGTGTCCCTTCACCTCCTGAACCTCTGTTCAAGGCAAAGCTTTGGTAGGCAACTACAGAAACCCTGCTCAGAACCTAGCATGAGGAGCAGATGAAACTCAGCAACTCTTGAGTTGCTCCATTCTTCTGCTTCAGAGAGGCCTCCTTTGCTCTGTGCTTCTCCTTCCCTCAATCACACCTACCCTTCGATCTAAGAGTAGCTATACGAGTGTCACTGAAGACAGCAGTTTTAAGAAGCAAGATGACTGGAGGAAGAGGAAATTGATCTGGAAAAGAGGTCACCAGAAAAGACCAATGGAATAGAACACATGCAAATAGGCATGGTTGGACCTCACTGCAAGAGAAAGACACTGACACTAATTTGTCATTTATACTTGGAAGAGCCAATCTCATGCAGACAGCTAAAGATCAACAACAATGCGAGACAAAATACATCTACTTAAGAGATTAATTTCAAAATATTCCTAGAGTTGCAATCTATAGACACTGTCCCCTGACTAGTCATGGCTTTTAGACTGTTCAGAATTACTTTCTAAACATCTCTGAAAAGACTTTGGAAGGTGGAAGTATCAGAAGTATCTTCTGGGTTTCTTGAAATGTCAGTCATCATGGATGTGTGCTGCTCCAGACACTGGCCTAGACATCAAAAGATATTCATTTTTCTAGAGCACTACCAAGGCTTGAGTGTAAGTCTCCAAAAATTCTAATACAAAGTTATGCTTACCATCCAGACACAGAAAACAATTTGGAAAATTATGAAGTATCAAACTATGAAGCGGCACTTGCAAAAGAATAAACATGAGTTTTTCCCAGACATTTTATTTCCTGATAACAGGTGGCAATGGGAGCAGAAAGAGTTCAGTGCTATAAATGGAATTGTAAAAACATTTTTTTTTTAAAGAATATCCCTGCAAGTTTCTAACATGTCTTATAAATCTTCATAAAATGTTCTGAAGACAAGTAAATGTTCAGGCAGCCTAGTTTTTTATGCACAAAGAGACTTCTTAATGAAATATTTATGCCTTACTCATTACTGTAGGTTTTGGTTTGTTTGGGGGTTTTTTTGAAGGTGTTCTATATTCCACTATGGGCCTACCCCATCAACTGAACCAGACAAGACCTTTTATTATTATAAAGCAAGATGGCCAGGCCATTTCTTACTGCATTCTGAAGACAAGCAAGATGTTAGTGCAGCAGGGGCATATGCATAATAATATTTTGAGCATTTCTGCTGAGATTTCATGAGGCTTTAGAGACTAAGGACTAAATAACTGGATCACCAATACCTGTACATTGTTGAATGCTAAGGGGAAGGGTTATAACCATTCTACTACTCAATTAACCATTCTTTTTTTTTTCCATGTTACAGATGTGATTCCTTTTCCCTCCCTTAGCTTCCTACCACAAGTTCTTCCTTCTGTTTTGTGATGTGACAAAGCTGAGGTGTAAGTCCTTCTTAGGAACAAGTATCCTGTTGAAGGTAGTCTTTGATTAGGGAAAAGTTTGCATAAAAGTGCAATTTATCAACTCTTATTTCACAGTATTAGACCCATTTTTTACTGTCAATTCCTTCATTGAGAAGCCTGTTCCCTTCAGGAACATCTCAAGTCAGGATAATGTTTTTTACTAGATGTGGGATAATCGGTGTCACTGCCCAATAAGCTTTCATGAGCCAGCTGTGTCCCTGCTGAGGATATTGACTTTGGAACATGCTACTTCCAAAAACTTAAGTTGCCTTGGAAAAAGTTTCAAGCCTCCATTGAGTCAGTCCAAAACAAATTGGAATGTCAGATTCTTCTGCTCCCAGACTAATCAACTTTCCCTGTCCATTTTGAATAAAGGCAAGCTTAAAGCTAGAAAGCATTCACAACTGGAACCCACTTTCAACTCAGTAAGTTGTAAAAAAACAGATCTTAAAATCTCTAGCTCTATACACCTCATCCTAGCTCTACATTTTCAGTAACCATAAATGATTTTTCACCTATTGCATGAGGCTGAAGAACTCCCTAAATCTAATATTGAGACTAAGAAAGCCAGTTAGGTTAATTAACTACACAGAACAGTAATATACACACTACAGTGATTATTTTCTCACGAGATCCCAGAAAATCTGTGTTGCTTTAAGGTTTGTAAAATGTTCAGACTGAAGAAAACTGATCTGGATAGCCTGTATTGTTGTTACAAAACTACAAGTGCTTTAGAATTTTTTTTTTTGCCTCTCAGCATAGAAGCCAGAAGTGATTGTTCCAATTATATACTTGATCCCCTGCACAAAGACAAGCAATAAAAATTCACTGTGTGAATGCTACAAGAGTATCATAGAAGAAAAAATATCAGAATAGACTGGAATCAGTGACAAGTCTAATCCTAGGTTATCATTTTAGATACCTTGGCAGCTAAAGTTACAATAGCTATCCAAACCACTCCTTAGATGTTTACACTTTTAAGTAAATTAACTATAAGTCAGGTGTTTCTCCACTGCTTTAGAGACAAAAAAAATGCTTTCTCAACTGACTTTCTGTTACAGGAAGAACTTCTTCTAATCTAAAAATAGAAGATAAAAACACCAATCAATTCAACAGATTATCTAACTGCAACTGAAATGCCTCTTTAAAAGTCCAAAATTCCACAGACCTGCAATTGCTAGTTTCCCTGTGTATGTACCAGTTAAGGTACACATGAACTCTACTGGAAAATAAATTTTCCTGAAATTGTGCTGAGGATATATGTCAGTACATGTCAAAATTACAAACTTCAGACTGTTTTCCTCAAAAGTGGACTGTTGTGTCTACCATCTATTTACTGCACAGGACTAATGCAAGCTTTAATAAATAAGCATTTAATGGAAAAACAGAGTAAAACATGTAGAGGTTCTGCAGATTTCTGTTTACTCGTTTTAAACAATAGCTTCCATCCTTAAACTAATTTAACATACACTTCTTACTTATTAGTTTAGCACATACATTTATCAGAAGACCAAATATTATGGCCATCTCCAATACAGTTTGGTCAACCACTACAGGCAGAAACAAGAAGATGCAGTTTCAGGTTCAAGACTATTCTGAATAGTTAAATTTTGGTTCTCTAAACCAGCTCAAACTTTACTAAAAACTCAGATACAAACAGGGTTAAAATAGTTAGAAAAGCCTACTGAAGAGTTAACTTGTTCTTTGTAAAAATCACATGGTCTTGAAAACACTGAGCCTCTTTTTTACAGGCAACTAGATTTTCAGCCTCTGTATCCCATTTTGAAGGGTTTAAAGAGTCACCACATTTTTTCTAAACCTAAGACAACACACTGAGTGCAAATTAGAATTATTTCTGTAGAAAGTATATGGAAGCAACAGTCATTAGTTATAGGTTTCCGTACTCCACTACAGTGCAAGTTTTAACATCACAAGCGTTTAAGCTGTCAGACTAACCCATTCTGAACAAAAGATGTATTTTATTCCACAGCATTTTGGAAGCCTGTAGCATTTTTATCCCCAGTGATAAGAGCCTGGACTAACACAGTTTAAATTCTCATCTCCATTTTTTTCTGCTCCTAAAACAAGTGAGATTAGCAATACTAGCAGTTAAGAGATTAGTCCCAGATTTCCTGTGCAAACAAAGTAGCAACAGCATCTTTCACATGCATATGACTATACATATATGGGATTTTGCCTATACAGACTGTCTTCAACTCAGTCACAGTGCTGAACTCTTGAAAGGCATACATTTTACTCCCATCACCAAAGCTCCCTATATATTAGCTACTTACAGAGAAAATGGGCAGGGTGAACCCCACTGTGTAGAGGACAGTGGATGTGATGGTACTGTCATGGAACGGATACTTGATGCTGTCATCATTACAGAAAAAGCCTCTCTGATACGGTTTTATTTTGGCCAAGTTTAGAACACCAAGGGGTAAGCCAGCTGTTGGGGGAAGGAAAACAAAAAACAAAAACAAGAAATACATGTGGTTAAATTAAAAAAAATCATTTTTAAACATGCATGGAGGAAGCTACCAAACATGCAAAACTCAAGTTTCCTACGTATCATGCAATGCACACACTTACCAAATCATGTTTATAGAAATGTATCTCTTCTAGAAGTCTACAGAAGGACTCTGAGGTTGCCCACCAGATACAGAAGTTAAGAAAGTATAAAGTTCAAAGTCCTTTCATCAGTAGGGTGAGTTGCCACACACTGAACCAAGATTACGCTTAAGAAAAGCATTTGCCACTCACATGACTGAATAGTTATTTGAGGGCAAGCTGCCTTTTGCACCCCCTCCTTCACCACCACCTCACAGCATTGAAATGTAACTGAATTACCAGCCTTGTTCTGTACATTGTAATCTGGTCAGTGTTTACAGAGAACAATACAAAAATACATACAGATTTTGTTGTAGTTAGGGAGTTAATTTCATGCAAGTAGTTTTCATGCAAGTAAGGGGAACAAGAGAACTGCAGAGACACCAATGGGAAATACGGACACTTTGAATGGACTGCATCAAGGTAATGAGATCTATACTTTTTAAGAGTTGCATTTACACAGCTTTGTATGCTTTGGAAGATTTCTGCATGAAAACGACTAAATTATTAACATGGGAACTGAGACTTGGGTACAAATTATAGCTCTCTGAACTTACACTGTGTGAGATATTACCTACTCCTCCTCTTACAAGCTCTCTTCCACTATACTGGTAGACACATCTAAGAAGCCATCAAGACCTCTGACAATTACATTCAGGTCTAACTTATTTCTGATAAGAATCAGCTAGAGAATAGACATTTGCAGGAGCAATGACCTCAGGAAATCCAAGTTTGTAACTTTATGTTCTCATCCTCCCCCTTTCCTTTGTTCCCCTGAGCAAGTAATAGATTAACGTTGGATAAATTAGGCAATGCTCTAAGAATTGCAAAATCCACAAACAATAACAAAGGTAGATTTTGGTTTAAAACAAGGTAAAAAAGGGCAAACTAAACTGTATTTTCCCCAACATCCAGGTAATATGCAATTCTGCATATAGATATTATATATAAATTAGATGGTAAGTGCTATTACTGAAGCAGAAAAGATATCTCATGATATAAACAAACTGCTGTACTGAGAACAAAAAACATTTCAAAGAAGTTCAGATGATGTGAGATTGCTTTGATTTCTGGTGACGCTTAAGACAACTATCAGATAAGTCACTTAAAGGGGTTTTAAATAAGCTTATTCCTATATACTTCATCAGAAGACATCAGGAGTGAAACAGTAGGAACAGAGTGATAAACCCTGATCCCTTCTTTGACCTGCTAAATCACAGCGCAAAAGCTCATTAAGTGCATATTGAAACTGTGTATGTGCTTCCTAATACTCCAACTCCCAACTTCTCTTCTAAGAAAATTGCTATGGTCACAGAAGGCATTTTGTCAGGAATTTAAAGCCTCCTATGGAGCAGAGAGTAATTTTTTCCACAAAACATCTGAAATCCTAAGGACTGTCCACACTTAGCCTTAACAACCAGGGATGCTGATGCACCAAAGCACTTCAGCAGATGCTTACCATCCTGTATAGCAAAACTGAACAAAAATGCAAATGGCACTATGCTTGTTCAACTTTAAGCACAAAGTTTTTCATAAAGTAGGACGATATACCTTCAAATCAACAGCATCTCAAAGATCCCTCTCCCTCCTCTGCTTTAATGATTGAAAAGGAGCTGGAACGTGACAGAATGCAAATGGCAGAAGTAGCCAAAACAGAATCACAGCCCTTCAAATACAAAGCACACACTGAAGAACTCTGAAAGTTCACTTGGATCAAAGGACACTGCTGTATGTTCACATGTCTGGAGCCAATTTTTAGCTCCACTTGAGGCCATGGCAAGATTCCACTAATGTAAGTTAGAGCCCATGTTTCCTGTCGTTATCTCTGCTATTGCATACCCAGCGTCAGGATGATGGAGTGGCAAATCCATTACCTATTTGATACAATCCTATCTTCTCAAACAGGTCACCAGATTTTCACATACGGAAAATATATCACATCCTCATGGTTAATTTAAGCAGCAGCTTGCAGAAGTTGACTACTTAAGACATAAATACCTCTGTTTTCCAAGAGAAGTTGCTACAACTCAACACCAAGAATTTTCCTGTTTCATTCAGTTACATTTTCAGCCTTCCAGCTCAACCTTTTTAGCCAATATTGCTTAGTTTTTACAAAAAGATTTTGAGGTGTTTTGCCTTGGCTTTTGTTTCTAGTTTTAACTTCATTAGGACAGGCTGTTTCATTTTTACCAGCTGCTGAAATACGTTCTCTAAGTGCTCCAGTTCAGAAAGTAGAAGACACTCCAGTAATTCACTTGCAAACATGACAGAGTTCTTAGCTCAAAAATTCCAAATTTCTTGCCACCAAAGTACACAGGTTTACAGTCATGGGTCATGTTGTTTTTTCAAGGAAGATTTCTTTAGGAACTGGAAGAGATCTATTACATGACTGTACATGAAAAAGAGAAAGTACCCTAAGTTTGACATGCAGTGTTTTAAGCCTACCAGCAAAACAATCAGTTTGAATATGAAGGAGGTTTTTTGTTGTGTAACTGCAGCAGGAGAGAATTACTCTAACCTAGTTAAGACAGAAGCTTGAGGGTTTTTTTTTTTTAATTAGGGAGAATTCCAGACAGTAAGTGCTATGCTCTCAGTTTTTATTAAACAAAGATGAAGGGAACTCAAGATTTAATTCAAGCTTCTCTTCCCATTAAATAGTCATCTGTATGCGAAATTTGTTTATGAAAACTAGTTTGAGAACTTTTAAATAACCAGCAGTTATCCAAATCTTTCTGGTGCCTATATATTTAAATATTTCTCATACATTTTTGTTCCTTTCTACATGTTTCATTGAAAGAAAAAAGAGGCACCTTTTTGTTAAATCAGATTGACTACATTACATAGTACTTAAAAAGTACTTTGAAAATGTATAATCTAGAGTAGGAATTAAGAAACATATTCGTACTTTCAACCATGAGATTCGGGGAAGGGGGGGGGGGGGGGGAGAGGAAAAGCAGCAAATAAAGGGGTCAGATGAGAACAGTTTCACCAAAGTGACTGCAAAATTCATTTGTACAGTCCATAGTAAAAGAAAACAAGAAACTGGTTACACATGTTACACTAACTGCCCATTTCCATTTTTTACATTATTGTTAGAATTCCTACTGCAATCTAAATGATGCATTGCTTTCCAGCAGTGGAGTAGAAGACTTTGTGAAATGGTGTTTAGTTGAACATTAACCTACCCTAAACAAGTAGTAGCATTTTTACTTTACAGGGAGAGAAGACAACACTGCATACATGTAAGCAAATGGTCCTTAAGTTCTCACTATAAGAGAAAAAAAACCACACTAATGTACATTACAGGCCAGTATTGCCATCACAGGTTCCAAGCATCTCTATAACCTTTAAGCAGGCTGACTGTACACTGAACTTCTGAGGAATGCATGTATGTTCAGCTTCATTAGCTTCTACAAACTGGAGAAAAGGGTGACCAAGATCTAGTGAAAGATTACAATGCTAAAATTCAGTCTTGTACATCAACTCTCATGCCTTATCCTCTTCACAGTGTACCTACTCTTCCTTTTTACCTAGCCAGTACCAGCAGTAACCTCTGAGGGTGCTCTTCTGATCTAGGTAACTAGGGATTATAAGGGATCATAGTGGCTCAGTTGTTATTCATATCCTCTAAAACATAACCTTCAGCTGTAAAGAGACAATTCCTTGAAGTTCCCCATGCTTCAGACTCAGAACTGGGGTGCCTCTATTTTCTGTAAGATTCTCTATTTTCTGTCAAGATTTGTCTAGTTGATCTTGTCAAGGACTAGTCACCAACAGGTTCTGTACTGTTTTGCTAGGTAGTAGCAAGAAATAGACAGCAGTCCTCTGATTTGGATTCTCTCCCCTTTAACTATACAGAGAAAACGACCTGATCACTCAAGTGCTCTGGACCAGGTCCATCCAAGACTTTGAAAAGACTGGGAGGTACACTTCTGTAATGCTGACACAAAGAGCTTTCAGGGTTAGTCAGAGTCTACAGCAGAAGTAACAAAGTTGAACAGGAAAAAATACTGCAGAGATTTGAAGCCTTCACCTATGAAAGGAAGGTGAAAAAGATTCATACACATGGAAGAGAACAAAAGCACACACACAGGATGGAGAGGGAGAAGAGAGAGGCAAGACGAATATTTATTACTGAGCAGGGGTTGCAAGGAAGAAACAGCCTTAAGTTTTTGGCTAGAACTATAAGAACAGGGCAACACACATTGTACATTGAAGCTAAGCCAGCTCATAGTTACATAGGGCTACACTCAGTTCACAAGGAGTTTCCAAATCTTATTTGTAGATTTGAGCCAGTTGTAGTGTAGTTTCCACTAAAAACCTATGGGTAATTCACAGTAATATCAACAGCCTTTAGGGAGCTCATATTTAATCACATCTGACTGGACAACATGCCATGACACAAAAATCTGTAAGTAAGGAAGGGACACTAGGAAGGAAGTCACTGTGAGAACAGTTCTGCACCCACAGAAAGGGAATGTCAAGAAAAAACAATACCCAATGAGAGATGAAGTCTTCCTTTGGCAAAAAAAGAAAAAGACTGTTTAATGAAAAAAATGTTGATTTCTTATATTTTAAATAATTTTAAGATGAAAACAAAAAAGTCACTTAAGTTCCACAATTTATCCTACAGATGGAAGTGCTAGATACCAAACTATGATCTTTTTACAATGTGTATAACACTGCATTATTATTCTGATTTGTAGCATTTATCACACTTGTAACTTTAGAGTTAGGTGTTTAAATTTAGAGGCGTAATGAGCTGGATTCTGATACTCAGGTGCCCGTTTGGCTTTGCCAGCAAGTTGCATGGGGTATTTTTCCCTAAACAGGGAAAAAAATAGCATTTATAACTGAATTAGCCTCTTTTGCAGCCAGCAGTTCCCATAAAATATTTAAGACCAGCAACAGAATACTGTTCAAAAGAAGGTAGCTTTAGGGTCTAAAAATACTGTGTTCTACTTAAAATTTAGGAACATTTTCCTAATTAAGTCTATGCACACAGTTTTAGATAGGTCTTCCATTTTAACACTATTTAGGTTTTATATCTGAAAGGAAAGAGACTCTTGAAGATTCTAACCATTTCAGTTATACTGTACCATCTAGTTGAGAAGCAAGTGTGGTGCTCACAAAACCTGGCTACACTGGGCTCAAAGACAACCTAGACTGTCCTGCCCTTCTCCCACCTCTGGCCATCCACCGCTATCCCCTTCCTTGCCACAGCACCAGCTTTTCACACCAACCTGTCCAAAGAAAGGACAAATGCATGCCCCCACAACACAGGTTCTTCAGAAGCACTTGCTCATCTGGCCGAGTGCATGACTGTTAGAGCTGGCAGACATAACAGGAACACATAGCCAAGGGTGTGGAAGAAAGGAGAACAAGGACAGACTGCCCATAGTCTTAGATCAGCTCAAACACCTTGTGAAATTGTTTCCTGGTCAGTGGTTCTTTCTCCTCCACAGTTTTAAGCAGTTGAAAGGAATGCACTGTATTTTTTTGTAAACATCGTTAAATTAATCCAGTTGGCCTCCTTATCTGTGGAAGTGACTGAATCTTCATGTGAGGCTCTGAAAAACTTTAAAAATTGTGTTGGTGTTTCAAATTCTCCAAGACACACAAGACTCCCACCTGGTCCTCAGTCAGGAAGTTCTTCTCATTTAAAGAAATTAATATCTAGAAACCAGGAGAAAGACAGTTACCCTTAAGGGAGACCATGGCAAATGAGAATATTCTAGCTTGATTATTAACCAGAGTTTTTTCCTCATGCTGTACTGAGCTCACAAGTGCTAATTAAGAGAAACTGTACCAGACTCAAAGTTCTCAGTCTCATGTTATGTTTCTCTACACTTGTCCTGAAGAATAGGCTCAACACATTCTGCACTTGATGGACTGACAAAGTAACTTTTTGTAAAGAAATCCACAATTTACAGTTAAATTGGGGAATGTCAAACAGGAATTCTGGTTGTATCAGAGAAATAATCTCTAAAACACATCAAATGACAGTCTCAAAACAGATCAGGTATTCAGCTGAAGGCTGCTCATTTGAGGAAAAGGTACTTCACAGTTTAGATGCTTATTAGAGAGATGATGCTGCTAAATAACCCCACAGATAAAAGCCATCATTCTGAGTAGAACCTTTACAGCCAGTAATTACTACTGAGGGCAAGAGAGAACTTAAGTTCTCCCACTCTTACACATGTATTTCTCCTTTTATTTTCAGCCAGGACAACCATGTTTGCTTTGCTGCTCATTTTGCAGTGTGCAGTCTGAGGTAAGAAGTACGCAAGATTTAAAGAAACAGGTCAATGCTGCTGGAGAGTTTGGGAGCATCTGTAAGAGACTGTTCCTTGCAGAAAAGCAGATGTGCTGAAAGGTTTTTTTCACAAGTGGCCAAGACGAAGAATCAACACCTCTTAGACAGAAGGTTCTGGTAATACAGAAAACTACCCAAGAGGAAGAAGAGATTAAAAAAATAAGAAAGCATCTAGACTTTTGACACCTAGGGGTGAGGGATGTACAAGAGTGAATACAGTATTCATTTTCAGTAGTTCAGTGGATAGTCCACAACTCACCTCCTAGCCACTTTAAAGGACTTTATCTTACTTTTCCACCCCAAGGAATGCAAAATATTTCTAACACCAGCACACTGATTGTTCTGGTAACACCAGAAGCTGTGCTAGGCTTCAGTAAACAGGATATACATATTTGAAAGTACGAACTACATTCTAATCTCTGCTACTATTCTACTTGCAACTATACACTACTTACATTTTTATTTGTTTACTGATCTGTGATTTAGCTAGCAGGAAGCCAGATCAGCAACCCGGTCCAGCTGAGACAGTTTCACTAAATGATTCCCTCACCACACCTGACACTTTTGGTTGAGCCAAGGCAAGGGTGGCAGAGGCAGGAAGCGAAGGAAACCTCCCTGTGAGATGGACCAGCCTCAAAACAGAAGAGTGCAATTTCTAGTCCAGTCATTTACTAACAGAAAACTACATTATATTCCAGTTTTTCCACATTCAACAGTTTAGCAGTACCTGAGAGCACTAGTTCAGTTATCTACATTCCCAATCCATTACAAGTCACATTTGTTTAAAAATATTCACATAGACAAGTGTTTTCTCCCTTATATCTACATTTCAGTGAAAAAAATGGGCTTTTAGAAGCACTAAGTACCTGTTAGTCTAAAAACCATGCAGTGGTCTCACCTGTGAGCATTTACAGAAGTACAAATACAAAATAAAAAATGCAGAGAGACAAGACAGTAGTACATTCTAGCCTGCTCTATTACTTACACAGAGAAAATTGTTCAGCTGAACCAAGCCAGTTGCATGTCATAAGCAAAGGCTGTGTTCTACTCAGTTCAGGGGGGCAGAGAATGTTGAAGTTCAACCAGTCAACTGACAACCACCTGGAACTCATTAGCAGTTCACCCAGTGGGGCAGAGGCCAATTGCCCTGATCACCGACAGACTTGCAAAGATTTTTAGACCCTCAGATATCCAAAAGACACTGGGGGCACAGGGAAGGATGGAAAGGGAGAGGTCAGCAGCTCCTTGTGTTGCAGTGCTGTTCATGGGGTGGGGAAGAATCCAGCTGGCTGCAGCCAGAGCAAGCAATAACCCTTCCTGTTTAGGGGAAATTAAATAAATATTTAATCACTGCTTGCATTATGTGCTCAGTATTATGTTCACTGTTAAAGGCTTTGACTGTATTGTCTAGAGGATTAAAAAGCCCACAGATACAAAATGCCATGCATGCTCCCCAAAGATCATGATCTACAAACAATCTACCTAAAGCACAGGGTTTACAGACAGGGAAAACAATACAGCAAAAGAAACTGAACTATCAAGGTCAGCGGTAGGCAAGGCAGGGAGGGATTTTTTTTTTTCTGCAGGTGATACTAACTCTGAATGTCATGCAAGACCAGTGTTCTTTTAAACTCCAGAAGTTCTAACTATTTTTCCATTCTAACTTTTGTTTTGTGGGAGTGCACAGCAAGAGGCTTTCAGAGTATTTCACATATAGCTACACACCATAACCTGAAATACCATTCAGTCTCTAGAAATGTAATAGCCAATTAGTTGTTAGTAGTGTAAATGCCCTTTTTCCAGTGAGTCTTACAAGCATAACAATATTTTAAAGTCTTTTAACAAAGTCAGGCCTTACAAAGGCAGTGCTAGAGGGACTCAGAACTTCCATAAGATTGTCTACCTTATAATCCACCAGAACATTATTTTATACTGTACACACTGCTGCATACCACCATGTTTAAGAGTATTTTTAGTTATCAGAACCACATTTTTTCATGGTACACTGAAGTTTGTAGTGTCTAATAGTACATTCTGAGAACATAAGCTCTTTATTAAGCTGTACCTAAACAGAATTTTAAAAGGAAAAATGAGAATACCCTATATATTTTAGAGCTATCAGAGCAATTGTTTTGTACTGATTCAGAAGACTTCCCGAGAAGTTCATTTAACCAGCATTTGTAAAAAATATTTAGACAACATTGCTTTTGATACTTGAGTATAATGAATAATGCAACAGCATAGAAAGTCTTCTAGTACTCATATAATAGAGCAGGTGTTGCTTTCTACTTTCAGTAGAAGTTATCAGCGTTAGATTCCTGATCTTAGTTTCTACGTATTAATGATTGGAAATTTCATTTTCTGGTGTTGGCGACTGGAGTCTTAAGATTCAAGACGACATGAGAATGACAAGAGACTGTCTGCAAGCAGAAACAGTGACCTTATTTCCATCCCCAGCATCTCCATTAGCATTAGACACAGCCACCATACTGGCTTGGAGTATTTCAACTGAATACTAGCACTGCAGCATAGGCTTACCTAACAAAACAAAATGAAGCCTTAATTTCCCTGAGTCAGCAAAAAGGTACAGAACTCACTAAAGAAACACCAAGAAAAGGAGCCACTGACTAAAATGATGATTTTTGGAATTTAATGGAGAACAGCTCCTGACTGGAGCTCTTTGCAGGGCTCAATCTCACTGCCTCCCTTCTATATCTCAGCCCTCTTGACCCCTTAAGGGCCACACATGCTCCCCATTAGCTTGCTGCACATCAGAAGGTTGCATGGTTAAAACTAGAAGTTTATCCTCTCATGTCTCTTCACCACTAGCTTCCAAACCAGTCCCTTCAGCTTAAGGTAAGCATAGTCCATTGCCCCTCAGATACCTTAAAATAAGGTAGATAAGCTTAGATACATGTATGTGCCTTATCCCAGCACTCCAGTTTCAGAGAATATTGCACCTACTGTTAAATCTCAGTGACTCAGCCAGAACAGATTTACAGTAATCTGCAGATCTGCAGTAACAGAGCAAAGTTAAAGGGACAAAAATATACTAAGATAAATTTGAGGGAAAAATTGGACATTATTCTCAGAGAGACAGAAGCTACTTGAGATGCTGAAATTTGATACATAATCCCTTCTAGACTTCAGGCAAAAAATGAGCAAAACTCTTGTTGGGCACAGCTTCCTCCTTCCCTAGGAGAGGGATCATGTAACAAAAACCTATGACCCTTCTTCTATACCAGAGATGACTAGCTAACATCTTGAAGCTACCTTACAAGATCAAGCAACCCCTATGTGGTCCCTCTGAAAGCTGCATGCTTAGCAATAGCAGCCTAAGGTGAGGAGGCACTAAAGTGTAGGCAACATCTAGCAAGATTCATTGTTTCAGCAGCAGCATCACAAAAGTAAGGCTGTATTGATAGGGCTCCTGCATACCTTTGGTTCCATTTAGTAGAATCAGCGTTTATAGCCAATACAAGATGGATGCCCTGACATGACATACTTGCCCTTCTACATTTAAAAAATTATTTTCCTGTTGCGAAATATCAAGATGCCACATAAATAGGAGATGCCAAAACTGTGTTGGAAGTACAATACAAATAAAACTAAAGTGCCTTAACACACTTCTGCATCAGACTGCTTCTTGGTTACAGCTTTTTTAAAGATGAATCAGCAAAGTCTGTAACAGTGTAAGACCAGCTTATTAATGCTTTTTGTATTGGTTGTTTCAGATACTGCAACTCAATGTGATAACAGGAGTGTTTGGTAATTGCAGCAGACAGTTTCAACATTACTTTTCTGTATCATATTCTGCTGAAGAAGCTTACTTGGGTCTATTTTTGGCTTCTGTGTGAACAAGCAGTTCTTGATTTTAAAATCAAGACTGGACCTGACTGTGCTAGAAGAATTAGTGTACCAGAGTAATCTGTCAAAGGTAGTTTGAAAGACACAATGCAAGTTTATCAATAGACAGTTTTTAGTTCTGTGCCTCTGAGATCAGCCTCATAACTTGGAAAGGAAAATTCCTCCCAGAAAGTGGGTCAACTCATTAGCAGTCAATTGTTAAACAAGAATAGGTGAGCTGAAGATACTTAATATAAAGAGCATAGTTTCTTCTGTTTTTTCTTCCACGACTACACTACTCTGAAAAAAATGCTTGTGGGTCTACTCACAGGTGGGACTAAAGCCTATTGCTGCAGCCAAACTGATTAGTAGTATTTCCTGATGTAGTGGCAACTACATTGTTCCAACAAAACGGTCTAAGAAAGTATCTTAAGGAAATCTTGCTTCTTCAGGACAGCTTTAAATGGTTTTAATTTTGTCATAAAACTTGGCTATAACTAGTCACTTGCTAGTCATCCATTATCTGAATTTGTAGTGTTTGTGGATTTTTCAGTTGTCTTCAGTCAACTATTTTACCTGATTAAACCCCAAGAAGGAAGAGCTTCCTTTGTGGGATAAGAAAAAGAACCAAGCCCTGGCACCACCCCCACCCCCCTGAGCAGATACAGCAATAAACAAGCCCGTACCAATGAACCTGACTTTTTTGAAGTCATACTTCTGTGGGTGGTGTATCTTCCCAATAAGGTTCTACGTTATTCTGTTCAGCACTTCCTTTTTTCTTTTTTTCCAAGGTGAGTTTGTTTTAATTCTCCTGGACTAATTCTGGGAAGATAATTATCAGTTGTCAGGGATAAATCCAAGTCACTTGGAACACTACAAAGCTCAAGTTACCTCTCACCATCAGGTACCTTCCAGAGTTAGGTCACCTGTTCGTGCCAGCCGCTTCTGTGGTTCTAACACAGTCACAGATAGAGGACTAACACAGCTTTATCCTGTCATCAGCATCTGGTCAGAGCAACAGTGCTCCTACTAAAACTACGCAGTAGCACGCAACCAGCAGTCAACTCTTTACTTCCTCTCCCACCAGGGCTGTGATTGTGCAGGTTTCAAACCAAGCTGCTTTTAGTCAGTACAAGTTCATGCTATCCAACTCTTTGAAACCAGGGCAGTGTACTAAATCAACTCAGTACAGGCTCAACAAGCACCCAAAGAGCTATAAAGGTGAGGCAGGACCTCTTCAACTATGAGAGACGAACTATTTTATTATTTAGCTGTAGCGTGGTACTTCATTTTCTACAGAAAATGTGTCAGAAGCCCCTTCCCTCCCATTCTCTTAAGCAAAGGTCACCACCTTCACATAAGCATGCTGCAAGAGCCCTTCTGTCTGCTTAAGGTTAAAAAGTCACCAGGACTCAAGCAGCTTGTAAGGAACCTCACTGCTGACAAGCAACTTCCTCTATTATGCCAAGAGGAAAGAGTATAGTGCTAAATTGAAGATACGTCTCTTGGGAAGGCACTAGAAGGTGAATTAGGATTTACCCATTCCTGTAAAAAACAAGTGCAAGAACTTCTCTTTTTGAGGCTGGGGTTAGCCAGAGTACAAGAAACACTTTAAAAGCAATACCTGCCAGAGCAGGAACCCAATTGCTGACTTTTAATACTGCTCATTAACAAGTTGAGTTCTAACCTGAGGCTTTTCTGTAGGCTTCCAAGCAAGACAGAGAGAGTCTCCGGGTAGAGCATCTTTCTTTATGTGGGGGAAAATAAAAAGTGACTTGCCAAGAACAGTAACAAGGGACAATGTCACAACCAGACTATTTGGTCTCATGTGTTTGAGAAAGCACAGTAGGAGAGGGAAGATTTTCCCTGGTTTAGGTCACAGCCATGTTTCCAATGAACTGAGAGACAGCTTAATGGGTATCATCTCGTGGTACTGGTGGACAGCGTCATTTGAAGACAAGCTGCTCTTTCACCTGAACCTGTTACAGCTTAACAAAGTATTCATGCACTAGAAAAAAGATTTATCATCCACATGACATGAAAAATAAGGATGGTGACACATATGTCAGTGAGTCACAAGTAATAGGGGAGGAGGTTTTATTTGAACTAGGGCAATCAGGAAGTGCTAACCCATGTAGAAGGAGGCCCTCCTTGACTGAACAGCAGTACCTTAATCGTCACAAAGACGGCTGCCTTCAGTGACAGCAAGAGTAAACACTCCCAAAAGGGAAGAATGGCACCTAATGCAAAAACATTGTAGAGGGTGTGCAGAGTGGTCTAGCCATCTCACCCTCGGAAGTCACTGCAAAAGCAAACTCACCTGTCCTACACACATGCATCTGCCATTTAGCATATTGTATCACACGACACTCCAGTAGTCTTTAAATAGTATGCTTTAAAAAGTGATGTAAGCATTTCATATTTTTGGGTTTAGTTGACATGTTCTTCTGTTTGGAAGACTAGAACTTCTCCTCCCCTTACTTAGAAGTAGTTTCATAACAAAAAAGATAAATAAG